>NC_050511.2:66299910-66609910 GCF_012460135.2 Molothrus ater
GTCAAGAAACAGTTAAAATTAACTTTCATTAGATCTCTGTTTTTATTTGGGGTTGCTGGTTTTCATTGGGGTTCTGTTTCGTGCTAAACAAAAGCGACTTAGGTTTTACAGGACCCCTGTTAGAAATCCTGTGCTCTTTTGTAGTTCGCAAAATGTTTTCCCTCTGCAGCAGCTTAATTCTGCTTAGGGAAGGAAGAGTTAAGGGTGATGTTTTTTTCCTGGCAGCCTGACCATTCCCTCACGTTCCAGGAGCCACATGACGGGATGGCACAAATGAGAAACATCCGCCCACACAGAGGATGATGTCTGCCCCAAACTCCCTCATCCCTTGACATTTTCACTGCATCTTATAAATAACTTCTTTTTCATTTGGAGGGAAAATTCTTTTTCATTTCTCAGTAGCCAGAGAGTTGAAAAGAGTAAGAACTATTAAAATGGAAAGCAGAAGAAACACACAGAAAATATACTCTCCTGATAGTTAATGATAATTCTCCTATTAAATTATACCAAAACTTTTGGTTAACTTCCACTACAAAGGTATATCTAACACTTCTCTCAACAAGCAAACCAGCAAGCACCGTGATAGTTTCATCCCTTAATCTTACCTGTTCTGCAAGCAGCTGTCAAATTTCTCCCAAATTTCCTGAAAGATTAAGGAACTCATATTCTTGCAGAGGTTTTAAATGCATTAAAGCATTAATCAATTAAGTTAAGCAATATGATTAATTAATTTAAACGGCAAAAGCATTTTCCCTCCAGACAGTTTATTAGTGTAATTGCAGTGTTGTGGGTGTTCCTGATCAGACATCACTGCTCTGCTCCCCCTGGTGCAGCACCTTTGCATTTGTGAGGAGATGTCACGTCGGGGTGGCGCGACATTTGTTACTCTCAAAATCGATTTAAAAGGCTACGTGATGCCAGGGATTATGAAATACCACCAGTCTGCTATCTAGTACCAAAACAATGGCAGTGGTTTGTGGAAAAGACAGATGCAGTAATACCAGCCCACATTTGACCAGCGGGCAGGGCGTTCACCCACAGGCTGCACCAGGAGGGGTGTCAGTGACTTTTTCTGTGCTGGACACCTGCTGGCATTACTCAGCTCAGCCATCACCAGATGTGTTGTTTCTGTGTCCTTCCATGTGCCTCTGACAGTATTTCTGAGAGGCACATTTGTTGCTGGATTATAAAGGGGAGGTCTGCCATCTGACACCCACCCCGCTGGTGGAAACACCCAGGTCTGCAGCTCTGCCTTCACCCTCAGCTTTCCATGAGTGTGCATTTTTCCCTGTCCTACAAAGCAAAAAAAAACAGAATTGGAAGGGTTCTTTCGTGGGTCTTGCTCACCTTTGGAGCAAAAATGAGCTGCTGCTGTAGCACCAGTGCACCCAAGCCAGGATTCTCTTGTGAAAACATAATTTTCCCTCCACTGCCACCAGTTCCACCCAGCCTCCTGAAGGATGAGGCCCCATTGGAAGGAATACTCAGTGAGCTGCAAAATGAAATTACTTCTGGGCGCTCTCTCATGATAAATGACAAATTTGCTTTTCAAGCTTGGGGAGAGGAATTCTCCAATAAGAGGTTGGGTTCCACCTTACATCTGGGTTTCACTGTGTCTGTATGTCTGTTCTCTGTGCCTGTTCTCTGCTGTGGTGGATTTTTATGCAGAAGAAATACCACCCTTTTAGAAAAAAAAAAAATAGCTTTAAATCACTGATTAGGTGTACCTGTTTTCTGCCTAGAAGAAGTTGAAAAAAGGAGAAGTCTTATTTCCTGGTGGCTACCTAGGGATTGATAGATGAAAAGAAGAGCACCTCTGGAGTGGATAACAGTATGTAGCAAGAGTGTGGCCTTCAGAAGGATACCGCAAATACTTCAAAAGGGACTCTGCTACTAAAATTTGCAGATAAGGATTTCTGCCTTCAAACTCAGATGTCCTTGTTGACAGCCTTTTCTAGCTGGCTTCCTACCAAAATTTCCAGCCATGACTCTCCTACTGCTGCAGGGAGGCAGCTGAAATCTGAACTTCTAGAGAAAAATCTCTGATCCTCTCATTAGCTCCTCAGTTTGGGACACTTAAATTAATTCCTCTTGCTACCTTCAGCAGTGGAGTAAGGTGCCACCCTCCCTCAAAGACAGTGAGGGTGCTTTAAAATAGTGCCTGGGACATTTTTCACCACCTCTCTTTCTTTGGGCTGCCCGTTATTTGACAGAGAAATTAGGAAAGTAATTCTCACCCATCAGAAGTTGCAGCTGCCTTGAAAAGAAATGTTAGTTTTTCTCAAATATGAAGGGCAAGCTCTTGGACCATAATGAGAAAGCATCATTTGCTTTAATGACACCAGGATTCCTCCAGCCTTTGAAAGTCTTGTTCCTTCTTTAGTTTGGACTGTTACATACCCAGTTTTGCACTGGCACATGGGAAGTAGACAGTATATAAATAGTTTTTAATGCTGAGGGGTTATACTGGAAAGTTCCCTGTGTGTTAACATAAATTGCACTGCAAATACAAGTTCTTTACAAAAAAAAATACTCTTCTTAAAGTTCGGATAACCTTTTATCAGACTAATGGAAACATAATAAGGTGTAAAACAGCACTTACTCCAATAGTAAATTTGCCTGGGAAGATAGTAAGAAATAATTGGTAATTTTTTTCCCCCCGCTTCAAGTGCTAAAGCAAATCAGTTCTTTGTTGATCTGACTCGGGTGGATCACCGAGTCTCAGCTTAAAAACACAGCATAGGGAGTGTGCAAATGCTCTGCTAGCATGGGCAGAAGGAGTGGTATCCCTGAAGAATTCTTCACTTCATTCATGCAATTACGAATGCTGGGGGAATGCTGATTTGGATGTGAGGCCCCCAGCATAAAGCACTGGGCATTAAATGCACGAGCATTTCTTCAGAGCAGCTTAGCTGAAGTTTATCATGACCATTCAGCTATTGCCTAGCAACTTGTGAAGGCCATCAAAGAGCTCTTTGTCCATAGCTCTGGCAAAAACATTTTCTCGCCGATATCCTTATCAGTATCAGAACCAACATGAAAACTTAATAAAAACAATTTTATTGTATCAAGAGATTAATACTTGCACGAAACTCTGGCAGTCATCAACCAGTTGGTAACACTGTTGTAAAAAGTGAGTCTAATCTTGCTTTGCAAGTTCTAGTAAAAATGCTTTTTTTTCCCCTGAATAATTTGTGGCTTTTTTATCAAAGCATAGCTTTCTTTGCTGAAATTTCATAGAAAGCATCACTCTGGAAATTAATTTTTAAATTTTTTTTCAATGCTTTAATATTTCTAACCTGTTCTTTCTCAAAAATACACATTTGGTTTTTACAACCATAAGATTCAAAACTCACCTGGTTATTTTTAAGTGCCTTGGGAACTTACCTAAATAAATAAATAGTGAGTGAGACTGAAAACTATCTTAATAAGTAGAGATGCAGTAAATAACTAAATTATTTCGGCCTTGCTGCATTGGTTCTTTACACTCAGAGGAGTAAAACTGATTTTCCTAATGATCAAGAGTGAATATAATAAAATTACAGTGAAACAGAATTGTGTTCAGCAGTCTTTCAGTGTGTTATGTTGTCATCACTGTTACCCAGTGACATTTAGTGCACACTGTTTATTTGCTAAGTAGAATGATGCCATTCTTCACCTCCTCGCAGGGGATGAGAGTGGGAGATAAAAAGCAGGTTTTTTTCAGTTTCCCTAAGGGATGGTTTTCCCTGATGTGTACTGAAGGAGCCTTTTCCCCCCCCTTTTTCCATTTTTAGTGGTATTTTCTGTTTTAAGCCCCGTGGCTCTGTGCAGCATGGGACCCATTGTCTTCCCCATCCCAGCGTGCCCGCATCACCCTCGGACACTCTGCTGTCATAAAGTATCCTCTGTGCACAGATCAAGGCAGTATAATTGAGCCTGGTGTTATTGTATGTCACTGGTCTACATAATCTCAGATAATGCACTTTGGTAGCTCTTGGCAACCACTGGCTTGTTAATAGTGACCATTATACACTGGGCACCGCTGACACCCCATTGAGGCTGTGGAAAGTGTCTTTTCTGCAGCTATGTGTGATATGGCAGATAACCCTCTGAGGGGCTCTGCCTGTGTTTTCACAGACTTGGAGACCCAAATTCTCAAGTTTGGGAACACCAGGAAAAGCAGCAGCTGGAAGTAGTAGTGGTCTTGTTTCTGGGGAAAAAAAAAAAAAATTTAGTTAAATGCAGTGATGTCACAACTGCCCTTGTGCACCAGCATATCTCAAAATCAAACCTCTCTCTTTAATTTGCTTAAATGAGTTGATGAAAAGTTTGAAGTAGACTGCTGGGAAACGAGTCAGCACTGATGCTCAAATGTAGATGGAGACAGAAGAACGACAGACACTCTCTAGGCAGGCAGAAAGTGAAAAAGGAGTGATGTCAGCAGCCTTTCATTTTCTGACAATAGGTTTGGTTTAGGTCAGTACTGATGACCATTGTGCAGTTAGGGCTTTGAGGTAGCCTGGGTACAGTCTGTCAGTATCTGGATTTTTAAAGTCAGGTGTTCTTCTATCGTGCTGGCACAGGTTGGTGCAATCTGTTGAAACACATATTTGACTCTTCAGTCTGTTGATTGTCCTGCAGAGAAAAACAGTTCAAGAGTCTGGAGTTCCACCTTTCCTCTAATTAGAGAGTTGGTTTTTAGGTATGGGCAGCTTTGCAAGGCACATGCTGGGGGTGTTGAGGAATCACCTCTTAGTCTGCTCTATCAGCAAACCATGTAATTATTTCTCAGGATTTTTACAAGCAGTGGGTTCAAAGTTAAAAGATTTTTTTTTCCTTGTCACATGTAAAACTGTTTAGCTTTTTGTAGGACCCTGGCAGCCATTGAACCTGTGGCATATTTTGCTGGAAGTACTTACAAAGCAAGACATGCTTGTGGTTGGATCCAGTCCACTTTTCCCTTAGTGGAGAGTTCATTCAGTGGAGGCATTACAATAAAACTTGATTGTTAATGCAAAGTGCTGCAGACACAATAGGGTCTGAGTTCCACGGTGGTGCCTGCTGGCATTTAACATGCACAGCGCTTCTTAAAAAGCAGGGAAATTATATTTAATGCTGCTGCATTGTGAAGAAAAATGACAGGCAAACAAACAAAAGAACCCAGCAAACAAACTCTGATTGGATGATTGTAATGGGTGGTGTGTATTAGGATCTGTGTGTAGAGATTCAAGTTGTGGCCATTTTACAATCAATTTTATACTGAAACAGGTTAAACAAAGCACTGGCTGACCAGCATCCTTAACACTGTGGCAGCTCAGCATTTTGGAATGCTCACGTGGTGTGTTTGGAAACTCTTTGTGTGCACTACATTTTTCTGTTCAGTACGAGGCTGAGCAGTAATCAGCTCACCACTAATTAGAAATCATTCCGTGTCCTGCACCCCATTATTATACACAAGTTATATCAGACACAAAGAATGCTCAGAGGGAAAAGTTCCTGCAATACCTTCTGTCGTGCTTTTCCCAAACATAAAATCTGAAACCAAAAACCTTCTGCTGTTTTGAAGCAGCCATTACGGAGGAAGCAAAAGCCATTTCTGTGCCTCTCACCAAAACTGGAATATGAGGGAAATTCACTGTTCTGGGAAAGGCAGGAACAGAGATGGAGGTTTATCTTGTACTTTCCTCACGTTAGTGATGTTTTGATAAACAGGTTTGTGAGCTGTGTATTAAAGTTCAGCAAAGGTTTAACCTAACTGTGCACAAGAGCTCTTCACAGATGTTTTGTTTGTTTGTGGTTGCAGGTATTCACTGTGACAGTGTGTGTGCTGAGGGACAGTGGGGTCCAAACTGCTCCTTGCCTTGTTACTGCAAAAATGGAGCATCCTGCTCTCCAGATGACGGGATCTGTGAGTGTGCACCAGGATACAGAGGCACCACTTGCCAGAGAAGTAAGGACAACATAAATACTTCAAAAATCTCTGTTTCTCCCCAGTTGCTTGGAAAACATATCATACAACATCCTAATGCTTTGCTCATTGCAGTCTGAAAGGGTAGGACACCCTCCTTGATTGGACATTTTGTCAAAACACATGAATGTTCAGAAAAAAAAAAAAAAGGTTACCTGAAATTAACAGATGTGTCCATCTAGTAGTGCTCTTCTTGTTATGGTACAGCTTTCCTTTTATTCATTGTCTGTCCTGTGGCACTGTTATGAACATGACTTTCCAAGACGTGTCATAGGGGATTCCATTCTAAAGCATTGATGAGTGTTAAGTTTGTAATACAGGTAAATAAAACATACTTGAGTTTCAGAAACTAAAAGCCTTCCCATTGTCTGCTAGGAACCAATAGCTTAGTTAATATTTGGGGCTTTAACACTTGTTTTGTAAGAATAGTCAGTGGGATCAGGCCCCACAATGAGCAGAGAATGTCAAATGTACCCATGGCTCCTTTTGAAAAACTTGTCTGGGTAAAATACAAATTTCACAAAGAGAGATACAGATGAACTAAGGAAAATCGTGCCAGAATTAGGGAGGTAAATAATAAGTCTGCCCTCCCAAGATTTGTCACAGTTTGCCAGCGGTTCAGCTGTCTTCAGTTTGAACCTCTGAAGCTGTGAGGGAAAGGTGTTCAGGGAAGAGAAATGTGATTTCTCTGGAACTGGAGGGGAGCCCAGTTTCCAGAGTAGGTCTCCCAGAAACAGGGTCCAGGAGCAGGTGGGTTAAAGACAAGCAAAGATGCTCCTGGCTCTTCCAAAAGAAGCTTAAAAGGCAGGAGATTACCTGAAATGGTCACTGTCAGGAGAAGGAAAACCAGAGGAAGGTGAAGTTCTGTCAGTCCAGGAACAGCAGCGTTTCCAGCTGAAGGCTGTGTCGTGGCACTGCTAAATCCCACATCAGTGTGGCATTAGTATTCCTTGAGCATTCCTGACTGTGAGCACTAATTATTCTCACTATCTAATCTCCGAGGGCCCTGCAGTCAATCAGTGCATCCAAAGTGTAGCACTGCCATGGAAAAATGTTCCCTGGTGTTTTGGAACTGTGCCTATAACCTGGACAAGGGGCTCCCAGCCCAGTGCCCCTCTGAGGCACGGTCTGCAGGCTGGGAAGACAAAGGTCATAGGAATAATTTGGATCCTGGTCAGAAACTGCCTTTTCAGTAAACAGGAAGACCTTCTGGCACTGTTTCACTTGGAGAAGTTAATCTCTCTGGAGAGATCCTGGCCATATAACTTGTATCAAGTGTGTAATTAAAAGACTGAATCTTGAATGAAATCGAAATATTGAAAAGATTCCAAGGTAGTTTAGTCAGTGCTAATTGCAGCTGTTCAGGTATTTCTCTTGATCTCTTACCTAATATTCTAATTTATCAGGAAATAAATGCCAAAAGGGATTAGATCAACAAAGAAGGAGAAGCAGCCTTTCTTCCTCCCCTTTTTTACTTTTACTTCTTGAGAACTCGTGCTTTTAGCATCACAATTAACTGCACAACTCTGTATTTCTGGTCTCAGGTTCCCTGAAAGTTAGAGTGACCCTGTACCTTGTAAAAGAAAGGCTGATTGGAAAACATCTGTGCTTTTTATCCAGTGAAGTTGTGGCTATTTGAATTCCAAGCTAGAAAACACATCAGGAATCAAGGTCTAAGCTGACCTTACACATCTGGAGATAAAACTATTCTCTCTGTTACTTCAGATGTGCTTCAAAAGATGTCCTTGTTTAGCCAAAAAAATAAAAGCATGTATGCATTCCAAACATTATCCAAGTTCAGGGTGGCTTGACATGTAATGGAATGTCAACAAAGTCGCGATGAAGCAGAATTACGCCAAATCCTTGAGGAGAGGGAGCAGATCTTGTTTTGGGAGTGTAAATCACTGAGCTGCACAGATAACAACGACCACCTCTGGGGCTGGAGAGCAGAGCCAGCTCCAAGCCAGGCCTGCAGGGTGGCTGGTGGCAGGAGAAGCAGCAGGGACAGCTTGTCTCCTCTCTGGTTTTCCAGTCTGCTCGCCGGGGTTCTACGGCCACCGCTGCAGCCAGACCTGCCCCCAGTGCGTGCACAGCAGTGGCCCCTGCCACCACATCACTGGCCTGTGTGACTGCCTGCCTGGATTCACAGGAGCCCTCTGCAATGAAGGTACAGCTGGCCATAGAGACCCCCCATGGGATGGTTTCCATTCCATCACTTGGGGGCTGTCAAACCAAAGATACTTTCTGTTGGTGGAGTGTTCATTTATAAATCAGCAGTCTTAGGTTGTTTCATCCTTCAGTGTGAGACTCTCTGTACTCTTAATTGTTTGTGTAGTGAATATGGATATTGTGCTCACTGTAACTTACAATACCTCACTTTACCCTTACACCTCTCTCAATCCAAATATTAGTCGTTTTCTCCTGAAATGAAGAAAATGAAATCTTGTTCTGATCACTAAGGAGTTCTAATTCTGACAATGTTTTCTCAGTATGTCCCAGTGGCAGATTTGGGAAGAACTGTGCTGGAATATGCACCTGCACCAATAATGGGACTTGTAATCCTATTGATAGATCCTGTCAGTGCTACCCTGGATGGATTGGTAGTGATTGCTCTCAGCGTAAGTACCTGGATTTTTTTCACCTTTTATTTTAGGACAAATAGTCAGGGTGCAGCTACTTAAAATACCTTTTTTTTTTTTTTTTTTTTGTAAAGAAACACTCTCTTAAGTCAGAAATTAGGACTTCATGGTAAAATAATGGAGAGATAAATAATCCTAAACTTTTCTGTCCAGGCCAAGAACAAAGCTGAAAATTTCTCACACATAGGTTAGTGCTCTGGCTGTACAACCATCCTTGTTCTCACTAAGCATTTGAACATTTTGTTAAGAAATTTTTCACTATGCCTTTTTTTTTAAGTGCTTGTAACTCTGTGATGGATTTTCCTCTTTCTTCCTTTTATAAGTGTTTTCACAGATAGACATTTTTAGTGTAATTCTGCCTCACTCAGTGAGTATTGTCTTCCTGTGCTGAACTCACTGGACTCTTCATTACTGCCTAAGAAAGGAGAAGGGAAGATCCTAATTTTACTGTTTTTTTGTAAAGTTACTTTATTAAGTAGTCACTCCCCATATGCCTGCATGGGTCTATGAGATTTACTAATTAGAGGAAATAATTGTTTTAAGGAAGACTCTCACAAGAAGCATATCCAATCCCATAAGGTGCTAAAATCCACGCAGTCTGAAACACACACATGCCGAAATTTCACTCAACCCACTTTTGTGACTAAAAGAAGCTGCTGTACCATACCCTGAAATGTCAGACATTGTGCTGGGGTTTCCAGGGAAGTGCATTTTTTAATGACATGGCTCATTGGTTTATATCATTTACGGTTTGACTGGCCCAGGTTACCAGGCTCTGCACAAGTGCAGGGTAACATCTGGTCAGTTTGGGAAAAGAACCCAAAAAATAACTTTCCTGGCTAAATTCTGTGAAGTGATTAGCATGCACAGTCCACTATGATACCAAAATAAATCTTGGGCCCATTCCTGTAGAAGCCAGTGGCGACAAAGGTCCCTGTTTTTATGGTAAAATAAGTAGGTAGTTGGGAGAGTAGCAGAATAGGGGTATTTAGGAAGAGGAGGGACTTACTCACTGCATCAATATCAAGAAAATGGTGCCAGCAATATGAATGGAAGTGTTTATTGAGGCTGTGCTCAGAGACCATAACAGAGGAAGTTTATTTGCTTTGTATAAAGGCCTTTCGTTCACATGGAAAATAATGATTCCATTAATTTCTTTCAGAACCAGCGACCTTTTTTAAACTTCTAACCTTTTGCCTGTATGTGATTTACATTCCTTCCTAGCTGACCACTAATTTCAAACACAAAAAAAATAACAAAAAAATAATTACAAGGCACAACTACAGTGTGAAAGTAATAAAAAAACAAACTTAGTGGGGTTTTTTTAATTCATCATAGTATAATTTTTAATGAACTGAAATTTGGGGAAAAAACGTGATACTTTGGAAAAGTACAGCTGACTTATGCATGAATGATTATGCAAATGTTTAAAGAATTCAAGAGTTTTATTGGTCTCAGGAAACCAGATCAGTACAAAACCATAAGGAGTTACTCTTTTAAATTTACACAGGAATAAAACCAAGGCTTCAGTGTCTGACCTCCTGCTTCTCTCCTACAAAATACTGACACTGTACTTCAATAACAATATTTTTAAAGTACTAAAGAATTATTTCTTTTACTACTTATTTTTAAAATACTAACTACTACTTAAAGTACTGCTTTCTTTACTAAAGGAAGAAACTCCTCAAGATGAGAATCCTACTCAACAGAAAGGGTCTATTCTTAGAGTACCCTCTTCACTTAGTGATATCTACCATGAAGAAAATTATCATTTGCTGTCTCTGAATAGTAATTAGTATTTTGGAACCACTTCACAGTTCTAGTGGCAGCACATAGCATCAGATTCATCCATCATGACATTTGCAAAGCAGCCAGTAAATTCTGTCTCATAATGAGTCTACATGATTGTGCAAAAAATAATCTCCATTCTGTGGATAATTACTTGGCGTTTAGAAATATTATATTGATTATTGGATAATTACTTGGTGTTTAAAAATATTTTATTGATTATTGGACCCACGGAAGCAACTGAGTTAACCAGGTTAAGGTACAAACCTGATTATCTTCACCACGTTTAGGGAAATACATGAAATTTAACAGTGGAAGCACAAGAAGCAGGCTCAGTATAGGATCTAAAGCTTTAGGCTATATAGGAGTTTCCACCTTCTCTGTTTTCCTTCACTTTTTGAAGTTTAAAAGCTGTATCACCTTGACTGTTTGCAGAGTAAAAAATAAGTGAAGAAAGGAAACCTAATGGCTTTCTCTGTGAGAAAGGTTCTGTGAATGCCCTATTTACTGAGTACTGAGTATGCATTCTTCACCCATTTAATATTTTTAAGCACTTTTTACCTGGAGTAAAATGATTCCTTAGCTGAAATAAATGAATAAATCTATGGCTGTTTGCTCAGAACAGAGCAACCCAAAACATGAACTCGGGAGAAAAACAGCGAACAGCAAACAAAGCAGTGCTGGTGTGTGAATGGAAGCAGCTCTATTCATGTGCATCAAGGAACCTTTGTCATCTGAGGTTAATTAATTGCTCTGGGTTGTTGCAGCTTGCCCACCTTCCCACTGGGGACCAAACTGCATCCACACGTGCAACTGCCACAATGGAGCTTTCTGCAGTGCCTACGATGGGGAGTGCAAGTGCACCCCGGGCTGGACTGGCCTTTACTGCACACAGAGTAAGTGAATTTTGTGCTCGTCCTTAGTCTGAACTTCAGTGACACAGTTATCCTCCAGAACAGCTTGAACCTGGAATTCAAATGCTGATACAGAAGATGTTTTTATTTAGAACCTTGAAAGAGTATTTCACTAGACTGTAACATAATTTCTTCTGGAATTTTTTTCATGTAATAATACATTAGTACTGTTTGGGTTTCTTTCTTCTAAGAGGTTTTTGTTAAAGTAAAATAGCTGTGCAGTGACTGGGTGTAGATATGTGTCATTCATTACATGCAGGCTAAGAGTTCTTACAAAGTTTGAGAAATAAACATTTGTTAGAAATAAATGTGGGTAAAGCTGACTTCTTATCTTTTTCGTATTACACTTTTGGTTTGGTTTACCTTCAATTCAGGTTGCCATCACTGACTGTGATCCTGGCCACAACCCCTGCATGTAACCTCAAGAAAAATTGGACTGCTGACTGTGTTTTGCATTCAGTGTTCAAATACATGTTTTTTCATAAAATCAGAACTTTGCTGTTTCAAATGAGTAATGTCATAGTGGCAGGAAATAACAGATACATTACAGGACCATATGGATGCAGTTCTGGGAGACATTCACTATGCTGGTTCAGCTGTCAGCTATCAGGGGTTTTTTGCTTCCTGCTGGTGAATAATGATCTCTTTGCAGTGGTGTGTCTTCTTCATACTGAAATGGTTTCTTTGTGAGTAGCTCAGGTACAATATGTTGCTGTTTTGGCTTTTTTAATGCTTCAGTACAAACCACGAAGGAAATACGGCCAGAGAGTCACTGACTGATGGGCAGACTCCCAAAGTGCCCTCAAATCTCTTCGGAAGCCCATTTCTTCAAGGAGCTGTCTTTTCAGAACCTCTGCTGCCAGCACCATTTCCCAAATTCATTTTTGCCTGATGTGTGTTTTAAACCACTCCACACGAGGCAAGTCTTGCCTCGCTGCCTTGCGCTGACAGAACTCTCCGTTTCAGGAGCTGCAGGAGCAGCCCTCAGCAGAATGTTTGCCTTCCACTCCCAGAGCAGCTGCTTCACCCCTCTCCCCCCTCCCTCTGCTTGTGTTGCAGGGTGTCCCCTGGGCTTTTTTGGGAAGGACTGTGCCTTGATCTGCCAGTGCCAGAACGGAGCCGACTGCGACCACATCAGCGGGCAGTGCACGTGCCGGACGGGCTTCATGGGGCGGCACTGCGAGCACAGTGAGCACACCCCTCCCTCCCTCTGCCTTGGGACACAGCCTCTGGCCTCCAGGGCCTCTTCTGATGGGCACAGAGCTGGCCACAGGCTTTTCCAAACTGTTTAAAACCCCACAGAATTAAGCTGTCACAATTGAGGTTTCTGTTCCTTTGCACTGTGTTTTGGTCGCTTTGGGCGTAGCGCTAAAGGAACACCCAGCTTACTCCGTTGCGTAAAAGCAACAAAATGAATCCAAGGAATTGTCATTAGAATCCTGTGAAAGTAATGAAATGTATCCATTAGTACAAACCACAGTGACAGCTAAGAGATGGAAAACTGGAGGCAAGAATTAACGCATCAGTGCTGGTGGATGAAATTAACCTTCGCAGTGTAGTTCTAAAGCGCAGCTGGTTTGTAAAAGCGTCGCAGGTGGCATTTTGTTTTCATGTTTTCACACACACGTATGGTTCTCTCCTCAGGAAGATCAGAGATAACACCACTGACATCACTGGTGGTGTAATGTTTTGCAACCTTAAAAGAATAATCAGGCTCATGAGCACAGGACTGTTTGTCCAACCTTTGCTGACTTTACAGGGCTCTCCTTCCAAATTTGTGCATTCAAATGACATCTGTGTTTCTCCTCAGAACATCGCTGATGTTCAGGAAAAGATAACTTTTTAAGATAGTCTCTTGATGTCAAAACATCACTTTGAATAATTTGGCAAATCTAACTCTGTTACGGATTTTGTATTTTATCCTACAAGTTGATGATAATGATTTAGCAATTCTAAGCTACATGTTTTGGTATTCATTCTAATTCAGATCTTGAAATGCAAAAATAGATTGCGACATGATGGGTTTTGGCCACCCATTTACCTCAGTATTTATAATCTTGTTTTATTGAGTGTAATCAAGAGAAGGAGGAGGTACATAAACATGAATTTTTTTACTTGAGTTGACATTTGTTAAGACTGCAAGACTCTTCTCTGGCACACTTTGTTTTACTTTATTTTTTAAATTTTTCCAAATTAGGAATGCATGAAAGATGAGTTAGATTCTTTTAAAAAGACAAAAGGAAGTAAATATAGGTGCAGAACTCTCAAGAAATTTCAGAAAAAATGAAGAAACACTACACTTGCTAAAACCATCAGAATGACTGTAATGTGCCAGGCCACGTAGTACCAAGAGGTGGCAGGATAAAAGAAATCATTTTTATCAGTGTAGGGTAATTCTCTACAAGGACACCTACATAACATGGGAGACACTTTGATCAGTAATTAAGTATTACGTTCAAGTAATTCATAATTAAGTACAACTTCCCCAGTCACCTTATTCTCCATAATTTAGCATTTTTCTCCTGTCGCTAGTTTCTCAGTGTATACATTGCAGTATCAGAGCATGCAATGGGCAGCAGTTGTATTTCTCTGTAAATGTGTGGTGCATTTTAGACTCACTGTTAGGGCCCTTTCCTTTTGCTGTTTTGCCCCAGCACACCTGTCACACCACAGGACACCATCCAGGTGTCTGGTTCCACCTGGATGATAATGAGATTTTTCAGGCACTGGGATCTGAGTCTTCTGGCTCTTTACTCACACCTTGCCCATTTCTTCACTGCCTTCTAATTTCTAAAAATTTATCTTTTTTTGCCTTTTTTTTTTTTGCCCCCTTGATTCCTCGCTGCACTGCCTTGGTGGCATTGCAGGTGAAGCATGAATACACATCTGAGCACAATTTCTCTCCCTCCTGCACACCGAGGAGGAAGGATGCTCCTCTTAGGAGCATCTCCAGGAGAGATCTGATGCTGATGACACATTGCCACCTGCTGCCCAGGGACAGGAACGTGTGGGGTTGGGCTCCCGTGGTGCTGCAGACCTGGAACTCCAAACTTCAATGAGATTTTTTCTTGCTTTTTGTCCTGTGCAGAGTGTCCCCAGGGCACATACGGGTATGGATGCCGTCAGATCTGTGACTGCCTGAACAACTCCACCTGTGACCACATCACAGGGACCTGCTACTGCAGCCCAGGCTGGAAAGGGGCCAGGTGTGATCAAGGTAAAGCCGAGACATAATCAAATTTTATTGTCACCTTTTCACACAGAAACTGGCTTCACCTATTGAACGCCATCTCTGTGTCATTCATTAAATAAATCTGACAGGTGGGGTGGTTTTTTACGTAGCCCATTCTGTTAATTCACGTAAGTTTTTGAGGCTTTAAATTAGATTAGTGATAATTAACCAGAGCAAAATAAGTGGAGTTTAGATTTGCATGAAATTACAGGGCAGTGCTGCTCAAAGGTGATGATGGAGCATGGGCTTTACCAGCCCTGTTCCTTTGCCCAGAAAATGTTCTTACTTTTTCAAATTCATGAAAACATCTCTTTTCTGTGAACATTCTGAGTGGTTTTCCTTTCTGTGAAGATTCTAAGTGTTCTTCCTTAAATTTAGGATTGATTCTTGACAGAGTTCTGTTCTATCCTTACTAAATACAGTCATATTTTGAAGTGAAATTTTGTCTCCTGCTCCTGACACGTGACCCCCCCTGGGTTTATGCCATTTATTTCCATTTTCTTCTTCTATTCCAGCTGGTGTGATTATAGTGGGGAACCTGAACAGCCTGAGCCGTACCAGCACTGCCCTCCCTGCTGACTCCTACCAGATAGGAGCCATAGCTGGCATCATCATTCTCGTCCTGGTTGTGCTCTTCCTGCTGGTGCTGTTCATCATTTACAGGCAGAAGCAGAAAGGGAAGGAGACACACATGCCCACCGTGACCTACACCCCTGCTATGAGGGTCATCAATGCAGATTACACCATTTCAGGTATGTCATGTTTAGAATACTTGGGTTTTTTTGGCTTTTTTTTCCCCTCCATCTCTTGTCTTTGTGCTCAGATCTGCCCCTAACAGGGCTTGAATTCACATATTTCTGCTCTTTGATACCATGAAGGTGGCACACCCTGGCAAAATTCTAAAGAAAATTGACCATTAATTCTAAAGAAAAGTGACCATTTACTTCGCCTTCCTGTGCAACATTTCACACCCTGAAAATTTTTTTCTGCATTAAACATGGACATTTCTGTCCTCTGTGCCTGCTTTTATATACAGCTGGAATGTGGGAAAATCTGATTTCTACAAGGGACTTCAAATTCAATGCCAACAGCTTGAATAGAGAAAGAGTTTAGCAAATCAGGATTTCGTGCTATCTGTAGCAAGAGTCTGCAGAGAAACAGACAGAAAAAGGTTTGAAACTGACTAAGGGAAGGAGCAATGGAACAAACAAGAGTTCTTGGCCTACTGTAGTGCCTGTGAGTTGGGATTCAATGGGTACATGAAACCTGGGACAATTGTGCCTTCTGAACACCACTGTCAAGGAAAGCAGCAGCTGAAGAAGGCAGCAGGAAGACTTGTCAGAGTCAAGGAAAAGCAAATCAGCAAAGGTCCTGGTGTTCTTGGAGCACCAGAAAATGTTGATGCAGACCTGATGGTACAAGTGACTGCAATGATGGCTAGAAAGGAAAAACAGAGCAAGGGACCACAGCTCTGAGAGAAGAGTTAAGTTAGCAGGTTACACTTGTGAATGCTCCTTGCTAAAAGTGAAGACATGACTTGTCATTCACTGCCCTGCATCTCTCATTTCCTGGAATGAATAAAAAATACTTAGTTTTGTGTTTGTTGGGTTTTTGTTTTTTTTTAGGGATCCCTAGGTCAGATTTGGAAATCAGTGCAGCTCTGCCAAAAACGTGTCTTAAGAAAGGAATTCCATATTTTTGTTGATTTTCCTTTCTTTTTCTTTCCAGAAACCATCCCTCATACCAATGGTGGAAATGTCAACAGCCGCTATTTCTCTAACCCCAGTTACCACACTCTGACCCAGTGCTCCAGCCCACCCCATGTCACCAACATGGAGAGACTGACCTTGGCAAAGGTAAAGCAAGGAAAACACGGAAACTGCTGGCAGTCTTTAGTTTATTTTACATTGTTCCCTCATCTCTCCTGCCTGGCTTATTTTTGCTCTTCCTGATTACCACCTGGAAATTCAGCATCTTCCCTGAAATTTCAGTTTTATTGCCTCTCTTTCTTTGGAATAGGCAAAAACCAGCCAGCTGTTTGTGAACCTGAAAAATATGGAGCCTGGAAAACGAAGTGCTGTCATGGACTACACAGGAACACTGCCAGCAGACTGGAAACACGGTGGCTACCTCAATGAGCTTGGTAAAAATAAAATTTAAAAAAAAAAAAGGGAGGAGGAGAATGAGAATGTTATTCACTGTATGTGGGATGCATCCCTTAAGGCAGGAAGAGATTAAAAAGTGACCCCTTGTGAGGAATGATGTGGAACAGTTTTTGATGCCCAGTGCAGACATGGCGTGTAAAATATCTCATTTTTATTAAAAGATTTGCTTATTCACTAGTTTCATTGACAAATGGGGTTTTTATAGTAAGGATCTGCTTGGACAAAATTACAAATATTTTTTCATTACCTGAGCCACTTCAGGTGTAAATAGTAGATCTTTACAGCTAAGCCTCCTGTTTGCTAAAAGAGAATTGTCTTTAAGAAGAGAAATTCCCAAGAAACGGTGAGAGAGTTGCTGCATCCTGCTTTTCACCCTTTTCCACTCTCATGCATTTCAAAAATGCTGGACTGCACTGCCCAGTGAAAGCCTTAAAAAGGGCTTTCAGTGGCAGTATAATTTAAAAAAATTAATTTCCTTCATTTCTGGTGTTTACATATATCAGACCTTGGGATTCAGAACAAACGTTTGCAGCACTGTTTGTTTTTTTCACTGCTCTTCCCCAACCTTGGTTAAACCACAGTTCAAGCTCAGATCTGTTGTGTTTGGTTTGGGATTTGGTGTTTTTTTGGTTTGTTGGTTTTTGGTTAGTTTTTTTTTTTTTCAGGAAAGGATTTCAGTCATAATGCTCAACATTCAGCTTTGTATTTTCTTAGAGCATTTGAACTTGCACTAAATGCTCCCAAGTGACCCTTGCTGTGGTTAACCCAAGGCAGGAGATCGTGAGCAACGGGGAGGTTCCAGAGGAGTGGATGAATGCTGATATTGTGTCTGTTTGCTAGAAAATAAAATGGAATTACTTGGGTAACTCAAGGCTGGTGACCTGGGCATTAAACTTGTGAAAACAACAGCACAGGTGACATGAGATCTAGTAAATAAAGATGGGGTAGGAATAAAACTAATTATGTTTAGGCCTCCTTAAAATAATACCACTTAACTCTTGAAAACTACTCATTTTGTTTAGATGGTGCATGGATAAAACCATTTTAGGCTTTTATAATGCTTCTAGCATAGTACCACAATACAGCCTAATTAAAAATGAGCTCTCCACAGTATCAATGAAAGCTGTTTGAATAGATCAGTAACCAGGAAAGTGCCAGGTCTCTGAAGACAGCTGTTGTGCTCAGCTGTTTACTTTAATTGAGGGAAATCAGAGAGTAACAGGTAATTGCAGAGCTGTAGATTCAGGTGCAAGGTGTTCAGGCCACTGGGGCTGGAACAGGCTGATTTGGGAGTGATTAAATTTGGAAGCAGAGGAATGAGAATTGGAGCAAGATGAGTAACTGGTGTTATGTGAGGTCAAACTTTAGATAAATTCAGATAATTTAATGGTCCCTTATGACCCACCTCCCCTGTTCCTGTTGGAAAATGTGGAAGCAAATAGTACAAGTGCTTCTGTACACCCATCCTGGGCAGTTCCACAGCCCTTATGAGAGAATTATTCAGCTAGGGCAGAAATGAGTCCCAAGGCAATTCTTAAACATTTACAAGCTGTTGTCTAATCACTTTTGTTTTCTTTGATTTTAAAACTACTCTGTTCTTTTTGGTATCATTTTCTCCTCAGGTGCATTTGGACTTGATAGGGGATATGTGGGGAAGTCCCTGAAAGGTGAGGTTGTTTTCTGATGTATTTAGATGGAACTACATAGACATGCCTTTTATTCTTCCAAATTACCTTTGGTTTATAGGTGAAGAAAATATTAAAATATCATTCTAGAACTAAATTTTTCCTCGACACTGAATCAATGCATGATTGGTTTGTTTGCTGATGTGGGTTTTTTATCTTTTTTGAAGGGAGGTTGTTGGATTATTTTTTTTTTAACCAACAAAACGACAAACCAAGCCATTTTAAGTCCCCTGTGTGTCACACAGATCAAATGGTTTTTGTCATTCTTAAGTCAGAACACAGCTCAATTCTAGACTGCAGAACACATGCTGCCTCTGCTGAAAGGCTTTAAAAGGCAATTCCAGCTGCAGCTGGTCCTGGTCTGCATGACCACAAACCTTCACCACATCCACTGCAGGCCCCTGGAAAGGATATCAAAATACAGACAGGAGTGAAAAGCTTCCGAAATTCAGGGTAGTGATCTGGTATCTTGATCTTCTGAATTATCCACTTTTCTCACAAGACTTTACATTGTACCACCCTGCTGGCACTTGGCACTTAGGAATGTGGTTAAGTGATGGATTTGGCAGAGCTGCAGAAATGGCTGGACTCAATGATTTGAAAGATTTTTTATTACCTAAACAATTCTACACTTCTGTGATTACAGAAAGCCCAGTTCAAATTAGTCACAAAATCATGAGCACCCATCCACTGACAGGTCCACCAGGTCAGTCTCATGTTGGATATGGAGTCAGGAATGAGCTAAGAAGTCTCATGTTAAATAACATAACACAAAGCAACACAAACACCACAAAATTGCTTCCCAGCACAAGCAAATACATCTCTGAAACCAGTTATTCATCCTTCAGTCTAATCCTGACATCACAAGCCACCTGATGTTTCCTTGCCAGTTTTCCTGTATGTGCTTTACAGAAACTTAGAAGAAGCTGGTTATTCTTTTTGTGTACTCAGATACCCAAACTTTGCACCACCCAAGCCATGCCTATAAATAAATCATGAATATTCACCCAGACATTGCTCTTGGGAACAGTCTCAGATTTTAAGTGTCCTGAGTTCAGCACCTGGAGGGGCAGGAACTGTTCTGAAGTGCTTGTTAAGAACTGATTCTTCAGCTTATCTCTGTATAATGCCAGGCACTATTTTAACCAGAATTGAAGATGCTCGGATTTTGCAACAGTAATTTGCTGGTGGCAAAATGAAGTCCATTAAAGAGCATAGCAGCTGAGACGTTTTCATTGATTGTTGCAAATGATTTTGAGGCGTTACAACTGGTTTCCATTTAAATATTCACTGCTGAGTGACTTTTTAGAACTCAGCATGAAACAAAAACCCTCTTTTTTTTGGTAGCCATGTCCATGGCACACAGCATGCCCGAGACAGTAACATATTTTTTCTCTTTGTAGACCTGGTGAAGAACTCGGAGTACAACCTAAGTAACTGCTCACTGAGCAGCTCTGAGAACCCCTATGCTACTATCAAAGACCCACCAGCTCTGGTGCCAAAGAGTTCAGAATGTGGCTACGTGGAGATGAAGTCCCCGGCACGCCGCGACTCCCCCTACGCCGAGATCGCCGGCTCTGCCACAGCCAGCAGGAACGTCTATGAAGTTGGTAGGTACAAAATCCACCCCTGGATGCTGGGGGTCAGGAGCAAAGAGCACAAAGGGCTTTTTTAATCTTCGATTCAGTTTCATCGAAACACGTGAAAACCACTGGGAGAACAAAACTACGCGTTCAGATTCCGTGTTCTGCCCAAAAGCTGTAAAAAAGTGGTTTTACTTATTTGGTGTAATTCACACAAACAGGGTGTGAAGTACCTTCAGCTCTGTTCTGTCACCTGCAGGTGCCTCTGAATTACTCTGGTGTGAAAGCTTTCCTTTAACCAACAGCGTAAGTTCAGCATTTGATTGCAATGTAGTTCAGCTCTAGGTTAGACTGAAGAATTATCCATGGGAGCGTTGAAGTTCTGTTTCCTTCTCTTGATCAGAATAAAATAGCATCTTCACCCACAGACACAGTATTCCACTAATATGGGCCCTACCTAGTTGCTATATTTCTCTAATTACAGAGAACTTTGGGGTCCTGTGGAGTGGTAGCTATCCTGATCATCTCTGGGCTGTAATAAATTTTGTCCTGTGTCACAGGATGTATTTTCCTTTTCTGCATGCAATTAGAGATCACTGAAATCCATCAACATACCCATTCTGCTTTTAAGGACTGTTACAAAGTTCTTGATTGAAACCTTCAAATTCAGGTTGTTGTTTGGTTTGGGTTTTTTTTAATTTGCTGAAATTAAAAGCACATAAAGAAGAGATGCTGTCTTGTTTCTGTCAGTAAACTCATGGCAGCGCCCTGCTGCAAGTGTGAGGCAAAAACACCAACCTGTGCTTCTACAGCTGCATTTCAGGACTCAGCACGATGAGGAACCTTCCTGCTGAAGCATAAACTGAAATAAAATATCAGTGTTTTGCCCGGGGTTGAGTGCATGCTCTCTCTCCTCACAGAGCCCACGGTGAGCATTGTCCAGGGCGCGTTCGGCGGCGGGCGCCTCGGCCAGGATCCCTACGACCTGCCAAAAAACAGCCACATTCCCTGCCACTACGACCTGCTCCCCGTCAGAGAGAGCCCCACGCCCTCCACAGAGGGGGTCAGCAGCAAATGACCCCGCAAGGAGCCGATTCCTGCAGCCCTGGGACTCTCTCAAGGGGCAGAGTGGCACGGTCGTGCTCCTTCCTCTCTCGTTTACCATCGCTCTCGGCTCCTGATCTGTCCTGCAGATAATTGCTGTACCTTTAGCAGAATCTCAGCACGAGGTCTGTATTGTGTATACAAGTGACAGATGGACAAATGCCACACTCTGGGGATCCTGATTCTTCTTCTTTTTTCTCTTTTTCACGGCAGTAAATTTTATAGAAACAGGTATGCAGCACATTTATACTGTAGTATACTGGCTTAAAAAAAAATAGTAGTTTGCAGATTAGTATTGATAACATCACATTTTAGCAACTTCAAATATAGGCTTCATGTCTGTCATGTTCCAGAGTAGTAATACTCCCAGGACAGTGCAATTTACCAAATACCACTTTGTACAGGTGATCTGATTCACCAGTTACTCACTAGTAGAAGGAAAACTGCCTTGCCAAACTTTACCTTCCATTCTTATATTTAGTCAAGACATATTACAAGAAACAAGATCTGATGGGGATAAGGAAAGCACAGTGTTGCAGTTGTTTGGGAAATCCACCATCAGGCTTTGCTGTCCATTGCAGGTGGTGGATGTATCTTGGCTTGAATAGTTCTGGAGATAAAACGATTGCATACATCAATATTTACATGATGCTTCAAGATCTCTTAGCACTGTAGACCCAGCACCAGTCTTCAACAAGTATTTTGCCACAGTTCAGCTTCATGCGTGCAGTTCTGACCACTGTTTCTGCCACACACGAACTAATAATCCAAAACATATCAGTTATTACTTCAAAAAATATGTAAATTGAATCAGTTTATTTTTGTCACCACGGACTGATTACATAAGGAGTGGACAAAGGTGATGACTTCTGTAAATCTTAACTGTAAGGAAGGGTTTACATTTTATAAAAAGGTAGTAATACTTACTGTAATATAGGATAAAGATAGTCAAGTGTTCTGACTTTTTTTTTTCTTCAAAATAACTAAGCAAACTCTGTGCATACTTGCTAAAAAGGCACCTTTTCTTTTTTTATAGTTGATGTAGGGAAACACATGCTTAAGCTGGTCTTTTGCATTGCTAATAATGTGACACATGTACCCCCCTCACCTTCATTAACTTCTCTCTCCATTTTTACGCTGTGTGTCTGTGTTTTTAGTGAGCTAGCTTGTAACTGAAAAAAAATATTCTAGTGTGTGTGTGTCCATTTCTTATGCATTTTTGCCAACTGGCCTTTTGTTTGTCCGGTTCGAGGGACCTCTGGGCAGGGCAAGAGGATCAAAGTAAGAATTCACAGTGATGTCAATCAGGGCTGATTAAAAAATACCCAACAGTTCAGACTGATTCATTCATTCGGGGGAAGAAAATCAAGGTGTTTTTTGTTGAGAATGACAACAGGAACTCAGAAACAAAGTAAAAACCAGTTCCTCCTTGAAGTTTAGCTTCTTCTGCTGATCATGTGGATGGAGATCATCTTCCCAAAACAGCCCCTTTTCCCATAAAAGGCTTTCGGTCCTTCCAAAATAATCTATTATGAGCTGCACAATTCGGTGGAAATTAAATTCAGCAAGGGATCCGTCCATTGGACAGAATTTTCCCCAAACACATCAACCTGAAGATTACATGGTTGTTATAGATGAGATATCCTCTCCCAGAGAAAAGATATTTTTAGGAAGCTAAGAGTGAGGTGCCAGCATTTAATGTGACCTGGCAGTGCCTCTGCTGCACTGAGGGCTGCTGTGTCACTGATGGATGGGGAGAAGGATCCTGGCTGTTCTGCAGTTCCCTGGGCATTTCTGGTACATCCTTGGAATAAAGATTTCCATTACCTTTGGATTTGGAAAGTACAGATATTAGCTAGGAGATTTCTAAGGCTCCTTGCCATTTAATCCCTGTCTAAAATGAAGTATTGATTGGCTTTCTATGCATCTAGATAAAATGTAGAGCTACTGGTATATACTTTCTTTTTTGTATTGTGTGAAACAGACTTTAAAATAAAACCTTTCTTCTCTAAAGCCATGAATAGAAAATACTGCATTTAGCAATTGGGAGTTCACAGAAACTTCTTGCTCTTTTTGAAGACCACTAGGTAAACTATCTTCATCATATAAACAATTCTTTTCACACAGAAAAGGGAAGAGCTGAATAAATGTTGGGAGGTTTTTTTAAATTTCCAACACGTCGCATATCAAGTAAAATAGTCAAATACTAATGAAAGTAGATGAGTTTACTGCGATTTTGCTCATTGTGTGTGTTCTAAATGTGCACATGACTGAGGTCTGCCTTCCTGCATGTGGGTGCAACTCCTGCCGTGTAGCCAGCAGCAGCAGCAGCAATGTCTGCATAAACCAGCAGATGGCTGGTGAATTTACTTCAGAGGATGATGCCTGGTGAGGTGCTCAGAACACTGATTTCCTGGAGTGCTCTCTGCTCTCAGCTCCAGAGGCCCCCAGCAGAAATCCTGGTGAAAATCCAGACAGCTCTCGTGTAGATCCCCCTGAGGTCCTCACACAATGCAGACATTTCTGGAGGTGCATTCTGTAGGGTGGAGGGGGCTGAAGGGCCCAGGGGATGGAGCAGTTCTAGGCAGCACTCAGAGAAGTGGCTTCACTTCACCGCAGACAGGAATGGAGAGGGATGCCTTGCCTCTCTGTATGTTCACGTTTCAGTAGGGACAAAACGTAGCATTGAAAATGGAGGTAGCTCTCCCCTAGCAACGTGTCACCATTTCAATAAAAAGCTACACCAAGTCAATAGCTGTCTTTAAAGTAGTGAGTATAAACTTTAGGATTTAAATACTGTAGGCATTATTAATTCAGGCCACTTAGAAGCATAACAAACCCCACAGCTTTCTGCTATGTCCAAGATTTTAATCACAACACACTGTTACACATAAAATCTGTCCTTATCTTGATCTACCCAGAGAACTTCCATTAACTTTAATTGGAGATGCACCTGCAGATTACAGGAAGGAAGATTTCATTGTGCTCACACTTTCTGCTGAGACAATCTGCACGTTCATACTGAAGTGAAGTTAGGATAAAATCAAAAGCAAGGAATGTGTTACTCTAAATATCTTGGATTTTCAAGTAAACTAACAGCAATTTTTTATCCAATATGTGTCCAAATAGTAATTCTTACACCGAAGCTCCAAAGTCCAGACTGAACATCACAGAGCTAGTTTTGACAAAAAATGCTTTATATGAAAGATTGTATATACAGTATCTGAAATTACTGAAATGAGTGTATGTTTATCAATTACTATAGAGAAAATCTTGTTATTTGATACACTCATGCTAGTGCTAGAGCACTGAACATAACTTTGCTGTTTTTTAGCCCACAACACTTCACTTTGATATGATTGAACTGTATTATATTTTTAAAGAAAACCTATCAAGTATGCCTGGCTTTCTTTTTTCTTAGTTGTAACAAAAAAAGTGTTTTGTTGTGAAAACATATATATTTTTTCCAAAGATGACTGATGTTCATCATTCTCCCTTTCACTACCATATATTTCACTTCACTTCACATCCCTGTAGGTTAATACAATAAAGTTTCTAATGAAACTGAGAAGTGCTTTGATTTATTTTTTTTACTTTGTTTTTCATTTGCCTACAGGAGATCCTGAAATAGCACAGGCAGTGTATGAAATGTCATTTTTGCTCTCATGGTTTAATCCCAGCTGGCAGCTGGGTACCATGTGGGTACCAGGGAGAAACAGAGGAAACAAAACTCCGTGGATTGAAATAAGAACAGTTTAATAACTGGAAGAAAATAAAGTAAATTACCAGTACTGATTGTAATACAAACCCAGAAAAATTCATCATAGATATCGAATGTTTCAGATTTAAAAAGCTGCAATCCAGTATTGTAAAAGTATAGTTTTACTTTCCAGGCTTTTCTGTGCAAATCTGAGAAACTCAGCATTCCTTCAATGCAGTTGAAAGGGGGCTTAATCCTAAATAATTGACTTGTTTTACATTCAAATGGCCATCTTATTAACAAAAAGTAACAAAGACTGATCCTGATTAACTACATAGGGTAAATGATCATTGGTTATAAATTAGCATTCTCCATAAAGAGTCTAAATTATTCCACATAAGGAAAAAAAGGTTGGGACATTTCACAGAATCACAGAATCAATCAGGTTGGGAAAGACCCTGGAGATCATCAAGTCCCAAGCTGCGACCTAACACCACCTTATCAAGCAAATCATCCTTATCCCAAACTGAGGGCCCAGAGCTGGACACAGCACTCAGGGTGTGCCCTCAGCAGTGCCAGTGCAGGGGCAGAATGCCCTCCCTGCTCCTGCTGGCCACACCATTCCTGACCCAGGCCAGGAGCCATTGGCTTTCTTGGCCCCCTGGGCACTCTGCTGGCTCATGTGCAGCCTGCTGTCCCTCAGTGCCCCCAGGTCCCTTTCTGCCTGGGCACTGTCCAGCCACACCGTCCCCAGCCCAGAGCATTGCAGGGGTTACTGTGGCCAAAATGCAGCACTGGGCAGTTGGAGTTATTAAACTTCATCTTATGGACTCTGCCCATCCATCCAACCGTTCCAGGTCTCCCTGCAGAGCCCTCCTACCCTCCAACAGATGGACACAGCTCCCAGCTCAGTGTCATCTCAGATTTACTGATGAAAGGCTCAGTCCCCTCATCCATGGCATCAATAAGAACATTGATCAGAGCTGGCCCCAGCACAGAGCCCTGAGGGACACCCCTGGTGCCTGGCCCCAGCTGGATGCAGCACCATCCCCACCACTCTCTGGCCCGTCCAGCCAGCTCTGAGCCCAGCACAGAGTGCTCCTGCCCCAGCCCTGGGCTGCAGCTTTTCCAGGAGGGAGCTGTGGGAGACAGAGCCAAAGGCCCTGCTGGAGCCCAAACAGACACATCCACAGCCTTTCCTGCATCCATCAGGAGGTCACCTGGCCATGAAAGGAGACCAGGTTGGTCAAACACGACCTACCCCTCCTAAACCCCTGCTGGCTGGCTCTGATCCCTGGGCCATCCTGTGGGTGCCCTGTGATGGCACTCCAGGTGCTCTGTTCCATTTCCTTGCCAGGCACCCAGGTCAGGCTGACAGGCCTGGAGTTCCCCAGCTCCTCCTTCCAGCCCTTCCTGGGGATGGGCTCACACTGGCACCTCCAGTGCTCTGGGACCTCCCTGCTGAGCCAGGACTGATGGTAAATGATGGAGAGCAGCTTGGGGAGCTCATCCACAACTCCCTCATCCCCCTGGGATGGATCCCATCCAATCCCATACACCTGTGAGCATCTAAGTGACTCAGCAGGCCTCAGACCCTTTATGGTAAGAGCCCCGATAGTTTTGTGGGCAAGAGATGTTTTATCTCGGTGGGGAGTACACCTCGAGACAAATTTTTAACTGGCAGGGAAGGTTCTGGAGAAAAGGATAGTGATAGGGAGGATTGACAGCTCGGGAGAGGAGGAGATTAGGGAGGAGATGGGTGTATGGGAGCCAATAGGGGATTCACAGGGAGTGGCTGAAAGATTGACATGTAACAGAACTGAGTAACAATCAGGGTAGCGCTCTAATTTTAGCACATGACACAGATGAAGAGTTGACACCACTCTAAAAGGTGGGGGGAGGATAGGTCCAAAGACTAACAGCACAAAGATAACATAGTACAAAGGGATTACAAACTCATTAATAAGACAGTAGGTAAATTAAGTAAACCTAAAGAGAAACACATCACAACTACTAAGTGTTAGGAATAAGAAATCACCCATTTATTAAAAGTTACAGAGTTGATAAAGTTAAACCCACTGTTACCAGTCTTTATTGTTACCTTGTTGATAATCAATTACTTGTTCTTCATCCCCTGTTAATTACATGTTGGAAATCCCTCTCCAGGGGGTTGGGTTTTCACCCTGGCTGCTTCCTAGGAAATGGCACCCGGGACTGTGAAGAGGAAGTGACATCAGAGATTGTATGCAAATATAGAAACACTTCACCAAAGAAAACCCCTAAAATGGAATTAAAAGGTCTAGGTGACGTCTAAGGGTGGGCAACTGAGTTCAGTGCCTGCTGAGACCTTGCTGACCTCTCACCCTGAGCCAGGGAGATGTTGGCTGGAAAGAGGAGCAAAAATGTCAAATTGAACATTGGAATCCCCTGCTGCTCCCGTGAGGATGGAATCCCTGGCTATGCCAAAGCTGCACTCTTCCTCCTCCGTGCCACTCCGGGAAGCAGCGGTGGCTTGCGCGCCACCCAAGCTGGTCACTCTTAAAAAACGCATTAAAAAGGAGAAAAATCCCCTTGCCCTTTTTTTTTTATTTTACTAAGGATTCTGGCGTGTTGTCATTGGTCGAATCAGGGAGTAAAATCACTGGTGAGATTATAAATCCTTGGGGAATAAAACAGGGTGGATCAGGACACATTGCTAACTCTGTAATTTTCTGTTGTGATATTAAAGACAGCACCAACGGTAAAACAAAAAATCCCTCAGTTTTCAACCTTCAATTCCCAAGAATTAACAGCTCACAGGGCTGGTCTTTGGGCCCAAGCTGTCCTGTTGATACAGTTATGAATGGAGAAGTCAGTCAGTATTTCCAGTTGGGCACTTGCCAAGTCCAGCCTGGCACCTGGAGGCAAGTTTTTGGTAGCCCTGTGATGAGATGCTGAATTTCTGGGCCACCTGGCCTCTGGTAGTTGCAGTCATGGATGGCTGGGGCATCTGTGTCATTGCACAGGGGCCATCCTGCGCTCCACAGGAAGCTTCCCAGCAGCATCCTGCTACAACCTTCCAACTTTGGGCAAATGTGGTTAGTGTGTTGGCAATCCCTTTTGCACCCACAGGTCCTAGGAGCAAGTTTCGCTCCTCACTGGGGGCAGTCCTTTACAAAATGTCCTACATTGCCACACTCCTAACATGGTCTCAGACCGTGTTGTTGCCCTTGAGGGATGACTCACATTCCAGTTAAAGCCTCTGCAATCCCTTGTCCTACCATCTGTGCCTGTAAAGTAGCTGAGCGTTCTGGTCTTCCGAGGCAATTACGAGCCTCAATCATTTGCATCAATGCTGGCTCAGGCCTTGGTGGAAGAGCACAAAACACCTTTCTGCATTCAGGGTTGGTGTTTGAAATTCCCAACATTCTCAATAACTTGTCTTTTGCCCTTTCATCTTTAACTTGTTTTTCAAGGGCTTGCTTAAGGCAGTCAATGAACTGCATGTAATGTTCAGTGGACCCTCGTCTTATGCCCACAAAATGAAGTGCCAGTCTGTTGTCGTCACACACCTGCATGAGTACTTTTCTGGTTGCATTTTTGGTATTATCCAATACAGGTCTTGGGAGGTGTGATGTGGTCTGATCAACAGGTTGGCTCTGTGCCCCTTCTCCTCCAAGGTGGTCGATTTTCAGTGCTGTGGGTCGATTTTTAGTTCAATTTTTAGTGCTCTCCGTGCTTGATCACCAGCTTGTGGTCACTCAGGGTCCAGGTCAGATGGACAGAACCCAGGAGATTTGTGAGTGATCCCCAAACTCAGCACTGATAGATGAGGAATACGCACAAATTGGTGACCCAAAAAATGAAAATGGTTTATTAATGCAAAAATAACAAACTGATCGAAGGCAAACACAGTACAAAGGGGTGCACCAAAAGGGCCAAGGGCCAGGGTGAATACAATTTATATAAGGTAGGGTAGTGGAGGAGTTTGAGGGTGAGGGTCCAATATGGAAAAGGGATTAGAAATATGTAAAACTTTGCAACAAACAATAATCTAACAGAGAAGAAGGCAGTTTCTGGAGGTAATTAACATACATGTGCAGGGGATGCTGGGACTGGACTACTTTTCTCACTCTAACTAAGGTGGATTTTCCTACACTCTTCTGTTCTGGTCCTGGTACCTTTATTCAACCCCAACATCAACATATTCCACAATAAACTGATTTAATAATCTTTTTCACCCCCTTTCTCACAGGCTGTATTGTGTGGGGGATAGCAACATAGTCATTATGTACTTCAAATCATGTGGCATCAAAACCTGGGTGGTGAAGATACCCCAAACGAAGCTCTTAAAGTGATTCCCTCCCATAGTCCTTTGCTGCTTTGCACAATTCCTTTACTTCCCTGTAGGACAATGACTCCCCTCTTGGATTCATACCTCCCCCTTCTCTCCCGTACCAGAGCTACTGTAAACTTCAATGCCATTTCCCAATCCCCCTCCAGATCCTCTCCCAGGGGTCTTTGGAGTCACTGATCTAGAAGGACTTAGGTCTTCCTCTGAGGAGGAATGACTTGACACAAACACAATTTTATTATGAACAGGGTATCAACGATGGTGTTTGGCCTCCGGCATTGGCATTGGCACGGCCTGCAAGGGCACTGCCACATTGTCACCAGTGTTGTGACAATCCTTGCACCAGCCAGGGTGGCAAAGAATTAAATAAATAGGGATGGGATCGACGAGGTAGCCCGGAAAACAACTTTAATAAAGGAGTAAAAAAAAAATATAAGTTGCACACAGTATGGGGTGTCCTGTGAAGACCCTAAAAATGGGTGAACACAACAATTGATAGGGAACTGCCAGAGGGCAGCGAACCAATGAACAATAATGTAACCATATATGTAAAACCTAACCAATCAATCATTTCCAGAAACCAGAACATAACCTTATTTGGCTTAAACACATCAGCATAACTACACCATAATTCCATTTTCCTCTCCATAACTTAAACAGATGTTTCTCACTGCCTTAGATTTATGTTTACTTTGTTGTCAACCAGGGTCAGCCTGCCATCCAACTCTGGCTGCCCAACTCCCACACCACGTTGGAAGGCGGTACTCCTGGAACTATGGTGGGCATGGTTCCAGTTTCCTCTGGAAAGGGTACGGCCCAAAGAAGAAGGGGTGGAGCCAAGGGAGGAGCCTTAGGGTAAAATGGCAGCATAGAATGATGGTGTAACAAGATGGTGGTTGGTGGAAGAAGGAGGTTAAGGAGAAAGCATGGTAACCGGTAGGGCAGAGCGGGAAGGATCCAAGATGTCATGGCCGTTGTTATTTTGGGCCCCGGGTGGAGGAGGCGGAGGAGCACACAGGATAGCGGAGTTGTCGTAACTCGTCCACATCTCTTTACAGATTTATCCCATGTCCTACATGCAGGAAAGACCGAGGGAGAAGTAAGAGGAAGAGGTTGTGTAAAAGTGGTAGCAGATCTAGGACCATGATGCTTCTGATTTCAGTGCTTCTAGATTCCCACAGAAGATGGGAAGTGATGCTGTGCGAGAGTCCACCCGCCAGCTCCCAGCACCAGGCCAAGAGACGACTGTTATCACAGTAAACTAAGTCCCGGCTAGATGATAACGGGGAGCGCGACAGGGCCCCCTTTTCCGAGCTCTGCAAACTCCCAGCTACCAGTGGAGGTTTGGTGCAGAAACAAAAAGGCAGCAGCACGGGCCTGAGTTGGAACTGGGGTTACTTTATTGGATGGTAAAAATCCCCAAATCCAGGGTCCCAGGCTCTGAACTGGGGGCAAACACCAGATTATAAACTGGGGAGGTCTCAGGGGAGGATACAATCTCTAGCTAATCAGGAGAGCTGGGGGGGAAACACAAGGTGTGGTGTCTCAGTTTGATTTATCCCAGTTCTCCCTTGTTCATTTGGGGTAGTTCTGCTCCGGAATTCCCCTACCCCTGACTGTTACTTGTCAATCCTCCTGCCCCTCCTCAGTTGCCCTGGTTTCGCAAATGTATCTCTGTTCACTCCACCCCAGGCTCCCTGTCCGTCACTCAGTAGCCCATCCTATTTCTCTAGAATCTTCTCACCAGGGCATTGGGTGATTGGGCAGGAGCTGGGGCCCCTCCTCAAGGTTTGTCTGGTTTGCTAGCCTGGCGTGTCAGTTTTCCATGTATCAATTTTTTTTTTATTCCCCAATTGGTTGTCGGCTGTATCCGCCCACTCCCACCCCCCTGCCTTTATAAGCTCATGTCATCCCATTATTGCTTGCTCTAGTGTCTCCCCTCCCTCGACGCTCCCGCTCCCCGTTCCTGCTCTCGCCCTGGTTGGGCTAGAATAAACCCAACCTTGTCTACTGGCACTAGAGTCCCTCCTTTATTTCTCCGCGCTCTCCTTGGCGGCCACCTGCGTGCGGTTTGGACCCACAAGCGCGGAACTGACTTTGTGTCAGGCAAGCGCTCCCCACTGCAGTCTGGGCTGTGAATCCGCCGGGCTTCCACCAACTCCATAACAGCCAGCGCAGCCGCAACAAGGCAAGGGAATACAATGTGTAAACCAGTGAAGGATTTCAAATGAGGGGAACAGCTTGGGATAGGAGGGGTTAACAAATGAATAGGGGGTTGGGGGTTTGAAACTTGGCAGGGAAGTAGCTGAGGAACAAACAGATAACCCGACACCTAGCCCAACTGAATGACAAAAGCAGGTCTTGTATCACTCTAAAAAAGGGGAGAAAAACACAGACCACAAAACCACAAATCAAACAATAAACATGCCAAATAAAAAACACACTACAACACTTGTGGACAATCCTTCTGAAACCCTTTCAATAGCTACCCTGGACCCAGCAGGATGGCTCGCGGTGAGTTGAGGTCCTCGCAGCCTTGTAGGAAGTTCAAGAGCAGCACAAAGTCCTCAGTTTTGACTCCCAGCAGCAGATGGACCCAGCTGATGCTTCTGCATAATTAGTGAAGATCCCTGAGGGTCTTCAGGTCATCTCTGATGGTGACGTGCTGGTTTCGCTTGCCAGTCTGGAGTCCAAGGTAGGTCCACAGGCTGTATCTTTTCAGTTGCTATTTCAAGTCCTGCTTCTTAATGGCTTGGATGGTGCTCTCAAACAAGGTTTTTAAATAGGAGTCAAATCCTATTGATATACAGGATCCAATCAATATATACAATATCATCTGTATAATGAAGTATTACAGTGTCAGGAAAATTTCCTCCAAATGGGTTAAGGAACATGGGTGACAAATAATTTGCAAACAGATGGAGAGTTCTTCATCCCTTCCAGGAGAACACGCCAGTGGTACCACTTCAGAGGGGCAGGCCTGCTCCAGGATGGGACTGAGAATGCAAACCTTGGGGCATCTCTGGGATGGAGAGAGGTGTTAAAAGCAATCTTTAATATCCATCACTGCCAGTCTCCAGTGTCTGGGGAGCATTGAGATTGAGGGCAGCTCAGGCTGCAGGGCACCCATGTCCTCAATGACCTCATTGATCCTACAGAGGTTGTGCAGGAGATGCCACCTGTCTCTGCTGGGGTTTTTTCTGACAAAGACAGGGGTGTTCCAAGGGCTGTTAGATGGTAAAATGTGGCCCTTGGACAATTGCTCCTGTGCAAGGCACTCGAGCACCCTTAACTTTGCTTCTGGCAGTGGCCACCAACCCACCCAGACTCTGGCTCATTCGTCTTCCATGCGAGTGGGAGGGGGGCATGCTAAGGTGATTCCAGACACACAACCTTAACAGTGATTTCATCCCTTGCTCCTACAGTCTGGACTTCTAGGACTGGGAGTACATGGCAATTGTCCACTCCATTGAGAGAATCTCCAGTGATTAAAATGTCTCTCAGCCTATCAGAAGATCAAAGTTTCCCTGATGGTATTTGATGCATGTTGTGGTTCGTTTTTCGGTTGTTCTGTTCACCCCCATTGTTCATGTTGAAAGGTCCTGCCCAATCCCAGTTAACTGTCAATCCCCAAACCCCTCCCCAGTTGCTATGGTTATCATATGTATCCTTTTTGTTCTCCACCCCTGGTTGCCTGCCTGTCACTCGGCACCCCTGCCTCCTTTTCCAGAAGCTTCTGGCCAGGGTGTCGGGTGATTGGCCCAGGGACCGGGGCCCCTCCCTCAGTTGTACGTGATTGGTTCTGTTGTTGTGTCAATCCCCAACGTATCTTTCCCTTCCCTCTCCTGATTTATTACCCCTCACCCCTCCCATCTTCTTTAAAACCCGAGGTTTTCCACACCTTGGGGCTCTCAGTTCTCTGTTCCTACCCCCTGTTTCCATTGGGAGTGTTTGGTCCCCCGGGACCTAATAAACCCGATAAAACCAAAGAGACTGAGAGACGCCTCTTCATCCTGCGGCTCGGAGTTTTACAGCGGCCAACGTCCGGAAGGCAGTTTATTGCCTTAGGCGCAATACCTGGCTTCGTGTTGGGGAAGCGCCCCCCTTGGCTGGAGATGGGCTGGACATTCTAGCCTGGGCATGTTTTCCATCGGCCACACCGCTCCAGATGCACACACTCATCATCAAATTAGATAGAAAGGATGCTTACCAGCAAGTGTCAGGTCCCCACTGGGGCCTGTTGGCAAGCTTTGGAGAGTTGGCACTTGTTGAGGTTTGTGTTTTATGTTTATTTTATTAAGTTGATTGTTAAATGTCTGTTCTGTTATCCCCCATATTTTCCCCAAGTTGGTTTCTTCCTAAGTTGTGCCCTCCCTTCCAGCTGTCCCTCAAGGTGTCCCCCCCCCTTGTTCCAGACCCTTCCCTGCCTATCAAGGCAACCCTGCCCCTTTTTCCCTGTCAAGGCAACCCTGCTCCTTGTTCTGGAACATTCCCTGCCATTCATTCCCTGAACCAATCCCTAACTGAACCTTCTCTCCTTCCCCCATCCTGGTTGGTTGTTACCCCAAAATTCCACCTCGATTGTCGCCGTACTGGTTATCATTTTGTATCCATCCCACTTTGCTATGCTTTAAAACGCCGTGCACCGAGGTGCTCAGGGCTCTCCTTGTCCTGACCCCTCCGACCTCATTCAAGTTTCGTTGGAGCTTCAAGACTGGAGAGTCTCCTCTTGCTTCTTTATCCAGTCCCTGTCTTGCCACGTAGCAGCACCACTTCTCTGATTGGAAATTTGCTAGCTCGAAGGTTCAGCCTGTGGCTTCACCCCGGCCAGGGGAGTTCCCCACTCTCATCACTGCTCCAGAATAATAAAGAGCTAGCCGAGGCTCTGGCAGGCAGTAGCATCTGGCGCCCAATGTGGGGCCTCCCAAATGGTCCAAGACCCCACGAAGGACTGGCTGACTTCCTCTGAGGGAGCCAGCAGAAGTCTCTGGATGGCGGCTATGCCGGCTGCAGCAGGCGGCATTTTAGTTGGCAGCGCTCACAGGGACGGAGATGGCAACCCCCGCAGCATCAGGGATCGTCTCCAGGATGGGACCACATTCACATTCATCCTTGGAGCAGGCAAGCATCCTCCAGGTGGGGGGATAGTGTGTGTGCGACTGGGGGGACCCTGTGTGAAAGTGGTGCCCTTCCCTGGTCTGCTCCTTAGACCTTTCTTTTGATTTCTCTAAGTTTTCCTTTTGCTGCGGGTGTGGGTGAAGGGTTGTGTGGCAGAAAATGGGTGCTCACCTGTCCACACAACAAAAGGGGATTTATTTCCAAATTAGGGAAATCCTGAAGGGTAGGGGTAAATGTTTTTCTAAGGGGGGGTTGAAGAAATTGTTTAGGTGGCTGTTTCTTCACTTCCCTCAGGTGTCTCCCATGGATGTTGTCTTTGCCCCCTTTTGGGACAGAGTGGGAGCAAAGGCTTCATCTCTGTTAAACCAGGGAGACACCTCAGTGTCAAAATTTTATCTTTTAATTTGGCTAATGGGGAGTGCCTTAGTTGAGAAGGGGGAAGTAGAGAAACAGCCACAGCCCAGTTCTACCCCAGTTACCCCTTTCCCTGCCTCCCTGAATGCCTTCCCTTATGCTGGGAGGTTTGCGCAGTGTGGCAGTACCAGTTGTTGGTTTCTCTGTGTCTGGATTGAAGGCACTTGAGACAGTAGTTCATATTATAGTCCATTGCTGAGGGGCGAACAGATCTTGAAATCATTGAGGGGGAACAGATACAAAAAAGAATGAGTCTATTGAAATTGCAGGCAGGGGAAAAAGGTATTCAAGACAGGTACAGACAGTCCACATTCTCAGGAGGATAAGTCAATATCAGCAGTGAGTGGGACTTCGTTGTTTCAGCACTCGTTTCCATGGGAAACCAGTCTAGGTCCAGGGAACACATCTGCAGGCAACACTTAGCAGGCATCCTGCTTCACTCAGGCCAGCACCCCTAGATCAGAATTACGGGGGTCTCAGTCCTTGGGAGGGGGCTTCAATCTCCATCCATCATGGTGGTAGTGGAGCAGATGAAGGATTTTCCATGGGGGGGGGCTACCAAAGTTGCCCCAGCAAGTTCATCTGACCAAGAGGTGGGAAAACTCCTGGGCTATTGTCGCACGTGCAAGCATATAGGGCGCATTGCCCCTTGGCAGGCCCTGGTAGAAGCAGTCACTGTAGACACAGCTGTGAACAATCACTTGGCAGGCCAGGACTTGGCTCAGGGGCCTCAGGATTTTTGGTGTTCATCCACCACCAGCAGGCCAGAATTCCAATCAGGGTCCTCAGGGTCCCGATGTCTGCCCTTGGTTGTGAGACAGATGAGGAGAACTTCAGACCATCTTTCACAAAGGCCCAAAAATAATTCAGGAGTGAAAGTGAATATTTTAAGGGACTGATCAAAGCCCTAAAGATTAGTTCTCCTGCCTTCTGTCCCCAGCTGAATACCTGCTGTGGAAGGATGTTATCCTGTGGTTTTTGTATATTTTAATTGTAATAAGTTATGCCTTGGTTTGTTCCAGTTTCCCCCTCCCCACCGCCATTGTAATGGTTCTGCCCCTGTTGCCTCTTCTCTCCCTTTCATTGTGAGTCATCCTGCCTCCTCCCCCTAATTCCATAAAATTGCTGTGTCATTCCCCCAACCCCTCCCCAGTGTCCTGTCCGTCACACAACAGCCCATCCCCTCCCTCTAGAAACTTACACCAAGAGCGTTGAGTGATAGGTTCAGGCACCAGGGCCCCTCCCCTGGATTACCCTCATTGGTTCCCCTAACTGCCTGTTTCCCTGCTCCCCATACCCTCCTATATCCCCGTTGGCTCGTGGGCAAATCCCTCTCGTTTACTCCCCTCTTTATAAAATGGTGCACAGCTCAGCCCTGGCTCTTTGGTTGACTGGACCCTTTCCTGTGCTTCTCCAATGAACCCGGACTGAACCCTCAACAGGAGTCCACTCCTTCTTCTGCTGCTGTGGCAAAGAGCCTTGTCCGTGCAAGGCAAAAAGCCTTAGCTGCTCTCCTGGCCTCCTGAGGAATGGGAGAGAGTCCCCCACCACTCCCCGTGCCAGAGTGAGCCGGGGTGACTCCGAGGGGACACTTGGAGGGGCATAGCGACAGATGACGCCCAACGTAGGGCCTGAGGCCAGCACCATACCCCACGGGCGAGACTCTGGACACTGCTTTGGAGTTTGGATCTATCCCTTGGAGTGCCCTTGAAGCCTCCTGGTCAGCAAGCTACTCCCAGTGGGAACAGACCCAGTTTTAGCGGGTGTCACTCCTGGGGGATGAGAATGGCAGCTCCTGGAGGCACCGCAGGAGTTGTTCCATGGTAGGAGCCATCACCCTCAGATTTTCTTTCTCAGTGCCGGATACGTGACTTACCCTGTTAATCCCCCTTTCTATGGGGTGGGTCTTTTCCCTGCCTTTTCTTAAACTTCTCTTGTTGAGGAAATCTGTCCTAGTGCCTTTTTGTGTGTATAGGGCCAGGACCTCTCCTTTTCTTGCCCATTGGTGCGCAGCTTTCTCTTTCTTGGTGGTAACCGGCAGTGGGGTTTTGATTTTCTTTCTCCTTTTCCAGGGTGGTAGGTTGGTTTGGGCTGCTCAATTTATCATCTCAGACATGGGTGCTAGGCTGTCAGCAGCTCAAAAAGGAATTTTTGTCCAAGTTGTGGGTGTCCTTGCAGGGGGAAGAGTTCCATATTTGAAACAGGAGTTAAAGCAGTTTATCAGGTGGCTGTTTTCTCATGTCTCCAAAGCATCCTCTGAACAAATTTTTGATTTGCATTTCTGGGATTTGGTGGGAAATAAGTTAGCAGAACTAGGCAAATCAGGGAACAAAACATTTTGGAGTTTTCAAATTAGAACTGTTTGAAAATCCACTGTGAGAGTGAGGAAACAGCCATCCTCTGACAACCTGTTCCCCATTTCTCCCTCTCCTAGCCCTTTTCCCTCACCTGCTCCCCCTCACTCTGGGCTCTTGAGAGGAGCTGCCTGCTCCTGCTCAGTGCGGGGTTGCCACCACCTCCCCAGCTCCCCTCAAGCCTCCCAAACCCCCTGCCCAAAGAGTCCGGGCCTGACTTCTCAGGATCCTTCCCCTTCCCCTACTTACCCAGTTAGCAGAAACCAGTCCTGAAAACCCTCTGTTCAGTTCAGTCTCCCAGTCTCCAGCTCCCCACAAAATGGCTCCCATGGAGCTCAACAAGGCGGAGGCCACATGGCTTTTTCCGCCTTTTTCCCTTCTTCTTCCCACAATCCCTTTTTTGTCAGTCTGCCAACCTTTTCCTGTCCTCAGACACCTCCCGTGAACCCTCCTCTTCCTATGTCCCTCCTCTTCCTTTGGCTCCTCCTTCAGCTCCTCCCATCTTCTCCCAAGACCTGCCTCCTGACCATGCCCAAAGTTAGGGACCTGCCCATCATGTGTCCCCTCCCAGGTTCCCAGCCACTCCTCTTCCCCTTCGACTTCCGGTTCCTATTCTTCAGTGTCTTTGGGAGGGTGTCAGGAGATAGGAATCCAGGGCCCATTCCCACACTGTCTGTATCTCCAGTCACACACAATCTGAAGAGGGAAGAGAGATTGTAGGCCCCAGTGGAACCCATTCCTCTACCACATGACTAGGAAGTTGTGTAAGGCCCAAAAGGAGTTTTCCCAGCAGAGTGAATACTTCCAGGGGCTCCTGAGGGCAACGTTATCAGCATCAGAGGTCACCCCAGCCAACTTCAAACAATTATTTTCATGCCTGCTCTACCCCACCGAGTTCCCAATGTGGGAAGCAGCACGGAAAAAAGAACTGTGGAGAATTCTCCCATCATTATGGGATAATCCTTGCATGGCCTCTGATGTTAATGGCGATACCATCTCGATAGATCATCTTTGTGGGCAAGGAGAATGGGCAGAGGGTTCCAAACAGGCGCGATCCATTCCCAGGGAGGTGTTGCGGGAAAGCACCAAGACAGCAGAGAAAGTTTTTCTCATGTTGAGACCTGAGGCACCGGCTTGCAGTTACGCTAAAATTATGCAATCACCAGCTGAATCTTTCCTAACCTTTCTTGAGAGGTTCTGCAGGGCGATTGAGTTGCAGGTGTGGAGTGAGGACATCCGGCGCGAGATCCTGATGGAAGTGGTGTTGGCCAATGCTAATGCAAAATGCAAGGCCGCCACCCAGAGTCTGCCCCTGGATCCTCCTCCAACTCTGCAACACGTTAGAAGTCTGTGCTCACAAAGTTACCTGGAGGAACACGACAACAAGATTTGGCCACCTTGGAGGGTCACCGCTGTCAAGTCTACTGCTGGTTCAGCACCGACACCAGCCGCACATCAGCCTCGCGTCCCAAAACCTCCCAGGAAACTGACCCAGACAAACTGTGCCATTTGTGTGGGAACAAGGGACACTGGATGCCTGATTGCCCACTGAGGCAACAATTTTTAGACTTTAAAAGGGGGCAGAAGGCTCCTGTGGAGGCCCAACAAAAAAACTAACTAAAGAGCGCAGTCCCTCCCTGTGCCGTGATATAAATGAGGTGGGCTCATTTACACTACAGAGGGGGAGCAGAGGAGAAAATGTTAAGAAGCAGAGCCTACCTGTGACCACAACTTCACCAGACTTTGTGGAGGGATAGAAGTAAGAAAATATAGTGCAGAAGGTAGTCTCACACCTGAGGAGTTGCAGCTGTACTAATCACCAAAGATTAGGAACAGGCCTGCTCTTAATAGGTCACAGCTGTGTCCAACAAGAAGACGAGTGCTAGAAAAGAGTGAGTTAGCTGGGTGAGGAGAGAGTTAAGAGTTTGTTGGCTGTGCTGTGAAGGAGTTAGTGCTGTGAGGAGGTGCCTATGAGAAAGGTATACCAAGAAGGTATAGGACTCTTGCAATAAGATGACACCAGGACTTGTCTCACCTTACAACTACTAAACATAGACCCATTTTGTCCACTCTAATTTTGAACCTTTCAGGTTGCAACTGATGGAGCTGCTTCATCTGCAGAATTCCGACTTCCACTTTGTGTCGGTGTGCCCCGGAATCTCAAGGTACTTGGAACCAGATCCAATTTAAATATGTTGTCATCGGAGACGCAAAATACACACCGGTAGAAATCAACATCGTTCCGGGTCTCCTAACATCAGACCCAGAATAATTCTCTCTTGGGCTGTATTGACCCGCCCTCCCCACCTACCTCCCAGAAGGCCAGATAATAGCGCAAGCCATACCAGTGCCTGAGCTGACCTGGGATCCAGAGCAAGCCCATCTGCTCTGACGAAACATTCATCACACTGTGTCATGGGCTCAGGTGCTGGGGAGAGAGAAGCCCCGCATTAAGTGCGGAATGCAGAAGGGTGCGGAACATAGATACCTAGATGGACTTCTAGACATGGGAGCAGATGTGATGATCATTCCCTCCTGGGAGTGGCCGTCACATTGGGAGCTGCAAAACGTGGCTGGTCGTGTGCAAGGTATAAGGGGCATTCAATTAGCTAAGCAATTGAAAATCATCGTATAAAACTGATGGGCCAGAAGGGCAATTGGCATCAATACATGTGGGAGACAGCCATGGAGAAGAGAAACCTAGAATGCCATGGGAGGACATCACTGTTTAAGTTAGGGTGAGAGACTGGCACAATTCTCCATGGTTCTTTGCTTGTTAATGTTAATGTGCTGTTGTCAATCGACTGCTGTTTGTCCCCCAGTTCCAGAAAGTTCTGTGCTCCTGGTTCCTCCATTGGCTTTCCCTGTGAGACCCCTCCCACTCTGCTCCCCCATTGGTGCGTCCCGTGTCACCCCACCTTAACTCCAGCCCTGACTCCCTTCCCCATTGGATAACTGGTACCCTGACCCCTCCTACCCTCCCCCAGCTATATACTCTGGCCGGCCCCACCCCTGCTCCTGGCTCTTCGTCCCTGGTTCCCTTCAGCAGAGGTTGTGTTCCTGCTTGCTCCTGGTTCCCTCGTCACCCTCACCTCATCTGGACCCTTGGATTTTCCCTTAATGAACCCAGCTGGATGTGCTATGTGAGGAGTCCTCTTGTTTTCTCTGGTAAGGCTTTGATTTCACCATCCGGGCTCAGGCATCTGGGGGGCTGGGGGAGCTGTCAAGGCAGCCTGAAGTGGAGACGCTCTCAGTGCTGCAGGCACCCCAACAGCACCTGCCTGGGGAAGCTACTCTGGCCACACGCAAATACATCCATTTTAGATTATGCAGAACCCTTGTGGGGGAGAGACCTCATGACCCAGTGAGGGGCCACAAGTGACCTACCTAAGACCCCCCCAGGTTTTTGGGATGGTGGCCACTGAAGAGCACCCTACCCAACAACTGAATTGGAAGACCGATATACCAGTATGGGTAGAACAGTGGCCACTCAATAAATAAAAATTAAAGGTGCTTGAGGAGCTTGTAGAGGAGCAGCTGCGCAAAGGAAACATCGTGGAGACCACGAGTACATTGAACTCCCATTTTTGTCACTAAAAAACCAAACGAAGACAAGTGGTGGCTCCTCCACAACCTCCACCAAATTAACAACATAATCGAAGACGTGGGCTCTCCCCAACCTGGGATGCTGTCCCCCACGATGCTCCCCCAAAACTGGAATTTGGCCGTTCTCAATATCAAAGATTGTTTTTTCCAAATTTCCCTACACCCTGAGGATGCCTCACGGTTCACCTTCTCGGTTCCTACCATCAACTGAGAAGCCCCAAGGAAGAGGTACCACTGAAAAGTCCTCCCCACAAGAGATGAAAAACAGTCCAGTGATTTGCCAGTGGTATGTCTCCTCCTTGCTGTCTCCCATCCGTGCAGCTTCAAAGGATGCCGTGATTTTACATTACATGGATGACATCTTGGTGTGTGCTCAGAATGACAACCTACTTACCCATGTGCTTGACCTCACAATCAATGTGTTAGTTGTTGCAGGGTTCGAGCTTCAGGAAGAGAAGATTCAATGGATGCCACCCTGGAAGTACCTAGCCTTGAAATCAGAAAGCAGACCATTGTTCTGCAGAAATTGGCTATCAAAACTAACATCAAGACCCTAGTGGACATCTGCCAACTGTGTGGGTCTTTGAACTGAGTGAGACCTTGGCTAGGCATACCCACTGACGACCTAGCTCCCCTTTTCAATTTATTGAAGGGGGAAGAGGAGCTCAGTTCTCCTAGGACACTTACCCAGGAGGCAAAGACCACACTGGAGAATGTCCAGGAAACGATCTCTGCCAGGCAGGCCCACTGGTATCAGCCAGGCTTGACTTTCAAATTTATTGTACTGGGGAAATTGCCACACCTCCATCAGATGATTTTTCAATGGGACACAACATCCAAGGACAAGGATGTCCAGGGCCAGAGGGATCCACTCTTAATCAAAGAGTGGGTTTTCCTCAGCCACCATTGGTCCAAAAGAATGACACAGCCACAAGAGCTGGTGGCAGAATTGATCCACAAAGCAACATCACGGATCAGGGAGTTAGCAGGATGTGACCTTGACTGCATCCATTTGCCACTTCAATTAGGTTCGGGCCAACTAAACAAGGCAATGGTGGAACATTTGCTTCAGGAGAATGAAGCCCTACAGTTTGCATTGGATAGATGCACCGGTCAAATTTCCCTTCATTGGCCAGCCCACAAATTCTTTGATTCGGATGTTCAATTTCCCCTATCTCTAAAAGGCATTCAAAATAGAACACCTCTAAGGGCATTGACAGTTTTTACCGATGCGTCCAGAGCACCCCGTAAGTTGGTAATGACTTGGAAGGATCCTCAAACTCAGTGGTGGGAGGCGGATGTTGCCAAGGTGGAAGGATCACCTCAAGTAGCTGAGATGGCCGCTGTCATCAGGGCCTTCGAGAGGTTCTCTGAACCATTCAATTTGGTAACAGATTCAGCAAATGTAGCTGGTGGAGTATCCCGAGCAGAAAACGCGGTACTGCAGGAGGTTTCCAACACGCCTCTTTTCGAGTTGCTCTCAAAACTAGTAGCTCTGGTCTCCAACCGAGAGCAACCATTCTATGTAAGGCATGTCAGGTTGCACACAGACCTGCCAAGGATCATTGCAGAGGGCAATTGCAGAGCCAATGCCTTTGCTGCCCCTGTCGAGATGGCCCCACTCCCCAAGGTATTCCAGCAGGTGAACATTGGTCACCAGCTCTTTCCACAAGAATGCCCCTGGCCTGGTTCGGCAGTTCCACCTAATCTGAGAACAGGCCAGGGTGATTGTAGCCACATGCCCCTCATGCCAGTCCCACCAGTTGCCATCTTTAAGCTCAGGCATGAACCCCCGCGGGCTGCAAAGCTGCGAGGTGTGGCAAACAGACATCACTCACATCTGTCTTTTGGCAGTCAACTATGTCCACGTCTCAGTGGACACTCTTCTCTGGCGCTGTCTATGCCTCAGCCCATGCAGGGGAGAAAGCAGCTGACATGAAAAAACATCTCGTGCAGGCTTTCTCCGTGTTCGGTGTCCCAAGGTGATCTAAACGGACAACGAGCCTGTGTACAAGTCCAGGGAGTTCCAGAGCTTCCTACAGCAATGGGGAATTAAACTTAAGACCGGCATCCCCAATTCCCCAACAGGCTAAGCCATGGTCAAGAGGGCTCACCAGAGTCTCAAAAGAGCCCTCCAACAGCAACAAGAGACAATGAAAGTGGAATCCTCTCAGGTCCAGCTCTTCAAAGCACTTTTCACTTTACATTTCCTAAACTGCTCTTTTGACAACTTAAACCCACTCATTGCCCAGCACTTCAAACAAAATTCTCAGTTGCACCTGAATGCCAGGCCTCCAGTCCTGGTGAAAGATTCAGAGTCTTGGAAGACAGAGGGGTCCTACGATCTGGTTACCTGGAGGAGGAGGTATGCCTGAGTGCCCACCCCCTCAGGACTGAAGGAGGTCCCCTCCAAATGGGTCAAACCGTACCTCTCTAAGAAACAGCCTGAAATCAGAGTTGTGGTGCAGGTAGAAGAGGCCTGGTGGAGAAGGAGGCGCAAACCCTAATCCCTTTAAACAATGGCAGAACCAAGTCCTTTTAAGTTACCCTTTTAACTTCCTGTGCTTTTGTTTAGTGACCTGAGCCAATGGCCCAGATCTGAACTGCGGAATTTGCCCTCATCGTTATCCTGTGGTCCAACATCCACCCTACAAACCAATGGATTGTTCCCCAGCCAAAGGCCAATGTCTGGAGGATTCTCGCACTAGTCCTTGGCCAGGACCACATTTGCCTCGCCACCTTGCAGAAGACCCTATGTCAACCTGCCTTGTGGGGAATCCCTTTTAAACTGAATGAGTTTCCCCCTTTTTTAGCTGATTCCCTGACTCCCCAGTCCCCCCAAAGAGCTGCATCTTCCTTCATGATGCAAGAAGTAAAAGTTCTGTAGCTCACCCAATGACTGGCTAGAGAAGCATGGTCTGAAAAGTAACCCCACTAAATAATGAGCCCCTAGAATTTAAATTACTTGGTTCTTCCAAAGCTTCCGATTGTTATATTGTTCCTATTCCTATATTGACTTTCTTCTCCTACTGCACAACCATCAGTGCGAGGAGTTTGAAGCTCTTTGTTGTCTAAACCTGACACCAAGACCAAGAACGTGCAGAAGATGATTGACAAAATGCAAGATATGGTCCGAGACTTGAAAGAGGAGACTGCAGACTGGCAGGGGAACATCTTCTCCTGCATGGGGTTTGTCAGGATGGGCCGCAGGGGAACACTGCCCCTGAGAGCCAATGGACCTGTCACCAGCTCCCAAACAAGACCAAGCCACCACGACGCCGACACTTCCCAAGACAAGCAAAGCTCGTGAAACCCCCTCCCTGTCACTATAGGACACAAAAGAACACAAGCGCACACCGCTGTTCTCAAGGTGAAGGAAAAAAGGGAAGTTTATTTTCTGACTCCAACATTTATAGTTTTCCAAAAGGGACGGTGGATTGGAGGGTGACAATGCCACCTCTCCAACAACACTGGTCAAACCAACAGTCCATTAACCGTCTCCTCCTCCATAAAGGAATGCACAACAATGAGTTATTTACAGAAAGTGTGTGAGAAAGTTCACTACAAGAATGTAAACATCAGAAGGCGTAGAAAATCTTAAAAAACCAGGGTGACACCTCCCCATCCCAATTCCAAATCTCAATGCTATAATACCTGTGGTGGTGCGTGGTGTAGCGTTGTTTCAATTTAGTTTGGCTCGTCCTGAAAGGCTCCCCCCTTCTCCCTGGAAATCCCCAAGTTCTAGTCGTTATTTGTCCATCACGTTTCCCCTCCCCTGCCCATCAAATGTACCCTGTTGTCCCCACCCCTGCCCCTTTGTCCATCACTCGGCAGCCCTGCCTCTCCTTCTAGAACCTTCTCCCCAGGGTGTCGAGTGATTGGGCAAGGGCGGGGACCCCTCCCCAGTTTTTTGCCGATTTGTCAGTTTCATGTGTTCATCAAACTATGTATCTGTTCTTTCGTACCCTCATTGGCTGTCGTGTTGCCCTTCCCAGGCCCTCCCCCCTCCCTTATAAGCTGTTGCTCGCCCTCAGTTTGGGGCTCAGTCCTTCTTCCTTCACCCTGCTTGTCTCCCCGACCGACCTCCCTTCAATAAATCTGCCAACCCTTCCCGAAGGCTGAGTCCCTCTTTCCTTGCCTGCGCCTCCCTGCGTTTGCCGCCCTCCTTCGCTCTCGTCTCGTGGATCTCTTCAGGACCCATAGGCGCGATAGGAGCTTCGGGCTCCTCAAGCGCCCCTCCATTGCTGATCGGGGCTGAACGTGAGCCGGGCAATCTCACCATCTCAGCACCGCAGCAAGTTTGGCGCCCAACGCGTGGCGTGAAGACCTCTGCATCTGAGGCAGTCTGCGGATCCTGGAACACCGTTCGGAGGACTGTATCTCGGAGCAGGAGTCCCACGACGCGCGGGTTGGATTGTTTTAATCCTCTGGGCGACTCACCGCTCTCCGTGTAGCACGCCCTCGTTTCGGGAGGCGCGGTGCTCCGGAGAGAAGAAGGCGACACCCTCCCAGTGCACCCTAAAGAGGCCGCCTTCGGCACAGGCAGCTCCCGCTAGCAGCAGCCTTGTTTCGTTCCCCCTGACTGGTGAGTCTCTCGGCTGTGTTGTACAGCCCACCACCTGACCCCACGGAAAACCTGGCGTAGGCATCCCGGTCCTCTCCTCGGCCAGTGGGAGGGGGAGGTCAGGGTCAGTGGGGACCCCGTTTAGTTTTATTTCAGATTCTTTTCGCTTTCCCTGTTGCTAGTGGTAGAGCGAGTGGCTGACCCCTGCGTGTTCTATCAGCAATTATGGGTGCTAAACTGTCGGCCACTCAGAAAGGGGTTTTCTACCAAGTTGTGGGTACCCTGGGGGGTGGGAATTATAAGTTTAATAAAAGGGAAGTTAAAAGTTTAGTCCGCTGGCTGACCCATACCTACCCCGATTTAAATGCCGAGTCAGTCTTGGATCCCAGATTCCTGAGGCGGGTCCAATCCCGCCTTCAGAGAGAGATCCAAGCTGGCAGCAAATCCTTTCAGAGCCATTTTTGTTTAATATCCCTTTTGATTTCTGCCCTCACTGTTAAACCCTCCTCCCGGACCCAGCCAGCGGACCCCCAGTTATACCCCAGTTCTCCCCGTCCCCATGCACCTGCCCTTCGTTCCTCGCGCCCTCCTTCCCGAACCGAGTCCCTGCGGGGAGCAGCCCGCGACAGCCCCGCGCCAGGGAGTCACCCGTCCCTGAGTTCCTCGCGGGCGACCCGGTCCCCGAGCCTCCGGAGGTCTGGCCAACCTCCGGAGGAGACTGTCCCTGTTCCCTCTTCCCGCACCCCCTCGACCCCAGTTGTTAAACCCAAAGTTCGGTTCAACTCTCCGCAGTCCCCTCGCCAAGATGGTGTCAAATCATCTCAAAATGGAGGGGACCGCGTGTTCAATCCTAAAAAACCCCCTTCCCCTTCCCAGAGTTCCCCCACTCCTTCCCGAGCCCCTCCCCAAATCCCTCCCCTTCCTCCCTCGCGGGTTCCTCCCACGTCCCCTCCCCTTCCCCCTCCCCCTTCTCCTCCCCCTCCTCCTCCGCCCCCTGCTCCCGAAACTCCTCCCCCTCCTCCCCCGCCTTCACCCCCTGCAACTCCTCCCCCTTCCCCTCCTCTCCCACCACCCCCCGCCTCCGCAACGACGTCAATGGGCCCCTCCCATAAGGGGAGGCACTTTGCTGCAGGACCCTCCCTCCAGTTCCCACGCCGGGACCCTCCCTCTCCCGCTTCTGGTTCCCACGCCCTCCCTTCCGGTTCCCACGCTTTGGGGGCTAGCGGGGAGGGGGTCCCGAGCCGGAGACCGGAGCTGTCTGCAGTCCCATCAGCAGCCCCGGTCGTTTTTCATCCCGCGGGAGATGGGACAGCCCTGGCTCAATGGGTCCCCTTCTCTCATTCGTCCATGAAGGAGCTGTGCAAAGCACAGAAAGAGTTCGGGAGGGACTCCGAATATTTTCGGGGACTCCTTCAGGCCGTCCTGGCGGAGTCAGTCATTACACCTGCCGACCTCCGCCGAGTCTTCCGCTGCCTCCTCAATTCCACCGAGCAAGTGCTCTGGGAGGCAGCGTGGAGAAAAGAAGCCTTGAAGGTGCTCCCGTCCCTATGGGATTCCCCGAACTCCCGTGTTGTGGTTTGCACTTGCCTGTTTGGTTTCCCCCTTTGGTTCAAGTCTATGGTCTAGTCCAGTGTTCGGGTATTTGTCAGTCATTGTACCCCTCCCCTGTTCCCCTAGTAACCTGTCATGTCCCCTCCTCTGGCTACCTGCCCGTCACTCGGCACCCCTGCCTCCTTTTCCAGAAGCTTCTGGCTGGGGTGTTGGGTGATTGGTTCAGGGGCCAAGGCCCCACCCGCAACCTTCTCCAGTTGGCTGTTTATGTTTGTCAGTCTTCAATGTATCTTTTGTACCCCTCTTCTGATTTGTTGTTCTTGGCTCCACCCATTCCCTATAAAACCCGAGGCATTTCCCTGCCTCGGGGCTCAGACTTCGGCTCCCCGACCCATCACTACCCCTTCCAATAAAACCTTCCTTCCCACGAAGATCTGAGTCGCCCTTTCTTCCACGCCTGCAGCCTCGGAGTTTTCCCACCTGCGACCAACTGCCCTCAAGCCTAACATCGCTTGGGCACAGGGCCTGGACTTCGAGTCTGGGCAGTGCCCTATTGGCTGGAGACCGGCTGGACTTCTCTCCTAGCCTGGGCATTTCACTCATTTCCTGGCCGCTGCTCCAGTTCTGGCGCCCAACGTGGGGCCCCCCACGTCGAACAGCTCCTGACCAGCATTCAGAGTCAGTAGAGCTCAGAAGACCATCGGCCCGCGGACCCCACGGGCAGGATTTACAAAATCCCTTGGTCGCGGAACTACCCCGAGGTTGAGCAGACCTCACTTCTGAGGCAGCGCTCCCCGGGGACCCCGGACGGCAGCTCCAGCACCCGGAGTCGTCCTTGCTGCAGGACCTTCTCCGCCCCGGTTTTCTGTTTGCCACCCCCCGGACTGGTGAGTGTTCTGTCTCTCTCCCTGTCGCCTCCTTTCTTCCCCGGTGTTCTGTCACCTTCCCTTTAGTGTTCCAGACAGGGGCCGGTGGGTAGCACCCTTTTTGCTTTTTTGTTTTCCTTAACTGGTGCGGGGAAGGCTTGGCTGAGGCTGCTGATTTGTAACACCTTATAGAGCTATGGGTGCTAAGCTCTCAGCAGCCCAGAAAGGGCTCTTTTTCCAAGTTGCGGGTGTCCTTGTTAGGGGGGGTGTTTCGTTTAATAAAAAGGAAGTTAAGAAATTAGTTAAATGGATCTCCTCTGAGTTCCCCGAGGTCTCCCCTGCCTTGATCCAAGATCCTGCCTTTTGGCGGAGAGTCTCTAAGAGACTCTCGGAGTTGGTCAGGTCAGGGGACGCCTCGCTCTCCCAATTGGCATTTTTGGCAGCTCAAATTAAAAACATTTTGAGAGCAAAAGGGGACTCAGAGAGACCAAAAGTTACGTTTAGTTGTCTCCCCAGTTCAAGTTCGGCTCCCTCTACCCCTAACCCTCCTCCCCATCCCCCTAAAAGCAAGTCCGGGATTCTGAAGGGTGCAGCTCGCCTTTCCAGCCAGGCGCAGGGGATTCAGTCGTCTCCTGGCCCCCTTCGGAATTCCCCGTCCCCCCGCCCTAAGAGTCCTGGCCAGACTCCTAGGGACTCCTCATCTTCTCCTGGTTCCCCAGTCCCTGTCCCGAAATCCCCAGTTTTTAGTCCCCCGTGTTCACAGCCCCCGGTTGTTAGCTCCCCAAGTTCAGGCTCCCCAGTTGCTAAATCCCCGGTTTATCCCCGGTTGCCTCCAATGACTCAGAATGGCTCCCAGGGAGCCCAAGATGGAGGCGACCACATGGCTGAGTTGGCGGGAAAACCCCCTTCTTCTTCCCAGAACCCCTTCCTACAGAGTCCCAACCCTTTCCTGCCACTCAGCCACTCCCATAGTCCCGCCTTTCTGTCCTGCCCCTTTCCTAGTCCCTCCTCCTTCCCAAACCCCTCCTCCGTACCTCCCACTCCTCCTCCCACCTACCCACCCATTTCTCCTCCCCCGTTTCCCACCATGGCTCCTCCCTTGGCACCTCCCATGACTCCACCCCCTGTCGCTCCGCCTCCTGTCGATCAACGTGTCCTACCTCCTGACTCCGCCTCCTGGGAGGGTCCTTCAACATCTGACCTCCCTCCCCAGGTTCCCAGCCACGCCCCTGCCTCCCTCACTTCCGGTTCCCGCGCTCCCCCTTCCGATTCCCACGGTCCGGGGTCCGGGGGGGGGGGGGGTTGGGAACCAGGGACCGGGGTCTGCTGCCATACCATCGGCAGCCCCAGTCGTTTACCACCCTGAGGGGGACGGTGGGGTGCGCAGGCAGTGGGTCCCCCTTAACCATACTCAAATCAAAGAGCTGGTCAAGGCCCAAAAAGACTATGGCCGGGACAACGAGTACTTCCGGGGAGTGTTGCAGGCGACACTCTCCGAGGCCGATGTCACCCCCTATGACATCCGGCGCCTCTTCACATGCCTGCTCAATCCTACCGAGCGGGCGATGTGGGAGGCTGCCTGGAAGAGGGGAGTGACAGAGGCTCTCCCGGGCCTATGGGGTCAACCCCATACTGGAGTGGACCTCATGGGCAATGTCCTGGCTATTGACCAGCTCTTGGGGACCGGGAACTGGGAAGATGGGCACTCGCAGGCGAGTACCCTACCCCAGGAGGCGCTCCGGGTGACGGCCCGTGCGGCCGAGAAAGCGTTCCTGGCGCTGCCGGGGGCGGCCCCCTCTCTCTCATTTTCAAAGATCTTCCAGGGCGCAGAAGAGCCATTCCTCGACTTCGTTGAGAAGTTGAGGAGAGCTGTCGAGCAGCAGGTGGCCGACGAAGGTGCCCGGGAACACATCATCCGGGAGGTGGCGTCCTCCAATTGCAACACCGCGTGTAGGGACGCCATCCTTAGCCTCCCGGTGCACCCGGCCCCCTCGCTGCATGACCTGCTCGAAGTCTGCGCCCGGAAGGTCCACATCATACCAGCTAGAGAGGGAGAGAGGAGAAGACCACCACCGCCCCGAGTCAGCGCCGCAGAGGAGACACCGGGAGACGCTTTCGCCGGAGCCGCTAGCCGTCAACCCACCCCTGGAGCTACCGCTGCCACCGCACCTTGCCATCTGTGCGGCCAGCTCGGGCACTGGATGCCAGACTGCCCGTTGCGGCGGGAATTTTACGAGTTTAAGAGAGCTAGGGGACAGAGGGGGACACTCCCGCCAAAAAACTAAAAGCGGAGCGCAGCGCCCCCCTGCGCCAAGACATAAATAAGGCGGGGAATGTAACAACGCGCAGGGAAGGGAGAAATCAGGGACCGCCGCCTGCAAAATCAGACATTTCTTTACCGGACGTGACTTTTGCAAACACACTTCAGGCTAAGCCGATCCTAACCACCTTTTCTGCTTTCGGACCTTTCAGGTTGCAGCTTTCGGAGTCGCTACACCTTCAAAACTCCGACCTTCGTCTCGTTGCTGTGAACCCGGAATGCCCAGGTAACTGGGGACGGATCAGATGTAGGTACGTCGTGGTCGGCGACACCAAGCACACACCACTGGCAGTGAACATCATCCCGGGTCTCTTGCCATCGGACCCGGAGATGTTCGCTGTCGGGCTGCATTGTGTCCAACCCCCCGTCTTCCTACCCAAAGGGCAGGTGATTGCGCAAGCAATCCCTGTCCCTGAAGTGACTTGGGCCATTGGTCATCCACCACCTGACCAAAATCTTATGGTAGCATGGGCCCAAGTCTTGGGACAAGAGAGACCACACCTTAGTTGTTATATTTCAAAAGGGGGAGAAGGCAAGCCGCTCAAAGGCTTGTTGGACACAGGGGCAGATGTGACGATCATTCCCTCTCGGGAATGGCCGTCACATTGGGAGTTGCAAAACGCGCCAAGACACATCGGCGGTGTCGGGGGTTTACAATTGGCTAAGCAATCGAAGAGCATCGTGCAAATTACGGGGCCGGATGGGCAATTGGCATCAGTGCGCCCGTTCATTTTAGATTATACGGAGCCCTTGTTGGGGAGAGACCTCTTGGCCCAATGGGGAGCCCGAATTGACCTCCCAGTGGCTCCCCAGGTTTTTCGGGCAGCGGTCACTGATGAGCGCCCTACCTGGAAGCTGAATTGGAGATCAGATAAACCAGTACAGGTAGTACAGTGGCCGCTCAACAAACAAAAATTGGCGGCGCTCAACGAGCTCGTAAAGGAGCAGTTACTTAAGGGCAATCTGGTGGAGACCACGTCCCCGTGGAACTCCCCAGTCTTTGTCATCAAAAAGCCCAACAAGGATAAGTGGCGGCTCCTTCACGACCTCCGTCAAATTAATAATATTATAGAAGATATGGGGCCCCTCCAGCCAGGGATGCCGTCCCCAACGATGCTCCCCCAAAATTGGAATTTGGCAGTTGTAGATATTAAGGATTGTTTCTTCCAAATTCCCTTACACCCGGACGATGCCCCGCGTTTTGCGTTCACGGTTCCCGCCATCAACCGTGAGTCCCCAGGCAAGCGCTACCATTGGCGGGTTCTTCCGCAAGGCATGAAGAACAGCCCGGTGATCTGCCAATGGTACGTCGCTTCCCTGCTGTCCCCAATTCGCGCAGCCACAAAAGACGCAATCATATACCATTATATGGACGATATCTTGGTGTGTGCCCCGACCACAGACCTACTTACACACGTGCTTGACCTGACAATCAATGCATTGGTTGCTGCAGGGTTTGAGCTCCAGCATGAAAAAATTCAAAGGATGCCACCCTGGAAGTACCTGGGTCTTGAAATAACCAGGCGGACCATTGTTCCCCAAAAATTGGCTATTAAAACAAACATAAAAAACCTAGCAGATGTCCACCAGCTGTGTGGGTCCTTGAATTGGGTGAGGCCTTGGCTGGGTATACCAACTGAAGACCTGGCCCCCCTTTTCAATTTATTGAAAGGGGGAGAGGAGCTTAGTTCTCCGAGGTCCCTCACCCCAGAGGCCCAAGCTGCTCTGGAGAAAATCCAAAAGTCCATCTCGGCCAGGCAGGCCCACAGATGTCACCCGGGCCTGCCATTCAAATTTGTTATTTTAGGAAGACTGCCGCACCTCCACGGGGTGATCTTTCAATGGGACAATAACATCAAGGGCAAGGACCGGGGCTTAAGGGATCCCCTCGTGATCATAGAGTGGGTGTTCCTTAGCCATCACAGGTCCAAAAGGATGACGAGGCCCGCCGAGCTGGTGGCGGAGCTGATCAGAAAAGCTAGATCAAGGATCAGGGAGCTGGCAGGTGTCGATTTTGAGTGCATTCACATCCCTCTGAAATTCGAATCGGGCCAACTAAAACAAAAAATGCTTGACCATCTCCTGGAAACCAACGAAATGTTGCAGCTAGCTTTGGATAGTTACACCGGCCGGATTGCAGTTGATCGGCCGGCCCATAAATTGTTTAACCAAGAATTTGCTTTATCTACAAAATCTGTTCAGAGCAGAACCCCTTTGAAGGCTCTGACCATTTTCACGGACGCGTCTGGAGCATCCCACAGGTCGGTAATGACTTGGAGGGATCCTCGAACTCGGAGGTGGGAGGCCGATGTCACAGAAGTAGAGGGCTCGCCTCAAGTTGCCGAGTTAGACGCAGTCGTCAGGGCTTTCGAGAGGTTCTCTGAACCATTCAATTTAGTTACTGATTCGGCTTACGTCGCCGGTGTGGTATCCAGAGCTGAAAATGCTATCTTGCAGGAGGTGGCAAACATTCCTTTATACAACTTGCTCTCTAAACTTGTTTATCTAGTCTCCCACCGAGAGCAACCGTTCTATGTGATGCACGTCAGGTCGCACACTGACTTGCCGGGGTTCATTGCGGAGGGCAACAGGCGTGCTGACGCCCTTGCCGCTCCTGTTCAAGCCGCCCCGCTTCCTGATCTCTTTGGTCAAGCGAAGATCAGCCACCAGCGTTTCCATCAAAATGCGCCTGGTCTGGTTCGGCAATTCCATCTCACGCGCGAACAGGCCAAGGCCATTGTGGCCACATGTCCCCACTGCCAGTCCCACCAGCTCCCGACCATCCCCCTTGGAGCGAACCCCCGAGGCGTATCCAGCTGCGAGGTGTGGCAGATGGATGTCACTCATTGTCCTTCCTTTGGCCGTCTTCAATATGTTCATGTATCGGTGGATACTTTCTCCGGCGCAGTTTACGCCTCCGCCCACACAGGGGAAAGGGCAGCGGATTGTGAGAAGCATTTGCTTCAAGCATTCGCTGTCCTGGGCATCCCGAAGGTTCTTAAAACTGACAATGGCCCAGCGTACAAATCCAGGGAGCTGCGAAGCTTCCTGCAGCAATGGGGAATAGAGCATAAGACCGGCATCCCCTATTCCCCGACAGGCCAAGCCGTGGTGGAGAGGACCCACCAGAGCCTAAAAAGAGTTTTAGAACAACAACGCTCGGCTGTGAAGGTGGAGTCCCCCCACATCCGTCTCGCACGGGCACTTTTCACGATCAATTTCTTAAATTGTTCGTTCGAAAATTTAAATCCACCCATAGTGCGACATTTCGGGAAGCACGAGCAGCTGCAACCCAGGGCCAGGCCTCCTGTCCTCATTAGGGATCCGGAGACCTGGAAAACGGAAGGGCCCTTTGATCTCGTGACCTGGGGAAGGGGGTACGCTTGCGTGTCCACTCCCTCGGGTCCGAAATGGATTCCATCTAAATGGGTGAAGCCCTTCCGCCCTGAGAGGGGTCCGAAACCAGAAAAAGTGAACCAAGTCAGTGAAGCGTGTTGGCGGCGGCGGCGGAAGCCATAGGAAAGGAACCACCCTGATTTCAGTTTCCATCATCCTGGACTAGACACCTCCTGTTTCAACCTCTTCTCACATTTGATCTCTGTTTGCTTTTAGTTGTTTCTCCGCCCGCATGGACCCGATGGTCATTGTGGCTCTCCCGATAGTCCTCCTCGTCGGGACTCTACCACCATCCGCGAATCCCTGGATAGTTCCCCAGCCAAGGGCGAACGTGTGGAGGACCCTCGCTCAAGCCATGGGCCAGGAGCACATCTGCCTGGACCTTGGCTCGGCTGAAGACCCGATGTCGTCTTGCCTAGTGGGGATCCCTCTGCCTCTTTTTGAGTTTCCCTTTCCTTTTAATGTTACTTTAAGCTCCTTACTTCATCGCAACCCTCCTTTAATGGTTGACGCCCAGAACGCCTGGAGGGATGGACTCAGGAAATTGACCCCCCTGCAGTCCGACCCTCCAGAGCTTCATTTAGTTGGCTCCGCAAAATCTTCTGTTTGTATTTGGTTTCAGTATGCCCCCTTGTTCGGTTCCTCGCGGTACTCGGACATCAGACCATCTAGTCCGGAGTACCAGGCAGCGCGGTGGTGCAACTTCACCATCAGGTTGCCATTCGCCTCCACCCTTGGCACAAAACCATTAGCGCTGCCCAGAGGAACCTTTTTTATTTGCGGAGACCGGGCGTGGGCAGGCATCCCCCCTCGTCTGGCCGGAGGCGTCTGTACTTCCGGCAAGCTGACGCTGCTTTCCCCCAACGTTACCCAAATTAGGAATTGGAAATACAAAAAATCGCAGTCTGAATTGGCCGTTTTCAAAAGAGATCTCCGAGATTTTGACCCAGACTGTGATTCCAAAATCGAACATTGGGCCAGACCAAAATCGATTGCACTCACCATCTTTTTGCCATGGGTGTCAATCGCAAAGTCTCTGGGCGAATTGGGCCGCCTAGAGTGTTGGGTGGCGAAGCAAGCAAATTTTACCTCAGCTGCTTTGACTGACCTCCTCACAGACGAGGAGATAACTAGGAAGGCGACCCTACAAAATCGGGCGGCCATCGATTTCCTCCTGCTGCTTCACCACCATAGCTGCGAGGAATTCGAGGGCCTGTGCTGTTTGAACCTATCATCTAAAGCCGAAGATGCGAGGGTCTCCATACGTAAGATGAAAGAACTCGTCCATGAGATTAAGAATGAAACATCGGACTGGCTGGGGAATCTGTTTAAAGGCTGGGGACTGTCGGGATGGGCTGGGTCCGTGCTCAGATCCGTTCTGTATGTAGTTTTAGTTGTGGCTGTAATCGTTGCCGCTTGTTCCTTAATGTGGGGACTGATTAAGAGACTCTTGTTAAAGGCAACAACAATCAGCGCAAATCAGTTGGAGCTCCAGGAGGTCAAGGAGGACCTTGCCTCAGTGATGGGCTCTGACAGTGCGAGCAACGAAAGTTTGGACTCTGAGACAGCACGCGAGATGACAGCCATTTAGTTTTAAAGGACTCGTTTGTTCCCCCCCTTCCTTTTTCTCTTTTTAAACAAAAAAGGGGGAGATGTTGTGGTTTGCACTTGCCTGTTTGGTTTCCCCCTTTGGTTCAAGTCTATGGTCTAGTCCAGTGTTCGGGTATTTGTCAGTCATTGTACCCCTCCCCTGTTCCCCTAGTAACCTGTCATGTCCCCTCCTCTGGCTACCTGCCCGTCACTCGGCACCCCTGCCTCCTTTTCCAGAAGCTTCTGGCTGGGGTGTTGGGTGATTGGTTCAGGGGCCAAGGCCCCACCCGCAACCTTCTCCAGTTGGCTGTTTATGTTTGTCAGTCTTCAATGTATCTTTTGTACCCCTCTTCTGATTTGTTGTTCCTGGCTCCACCCATTCCCTATAAAACCCGAGGCATTTCCCTGCCTCGGGGCTCAGACTTCGGCTCCCCGACCCATCACTACCCCTTCCAATAAAACCTTCCTTCCCACGAAGATCTGAGTCGCCCTTTCTTCCACGCCTGCAGCCTCGGAGTTTTCCCACCTGCGACCAACTGCCCTCAAGCCTAACATCGCTTGGGCACAGGGCCTGGACTTCGAGTCTGGGCAGTGCCCTATTGGCTGGAGACCGGCTGGACTTCTCTCCTAGCCTGGGCATTTCACTCATTTCCTGGCCGCTGCTCCACTCCCGGACGGGTGTAGACGGAGAGGTCATTTCCATTGACCATATGCTTGGGACGGGGAACTGGAGTGACGGAGCAACCCAAGCCAGAGCCATACCCGTAGAGGTCCTGCAGCAAACTGCCCGGGCGGCCGAGAAGGCCTTCTTGGGGTTGCGAGCGGCCGCACCCCAGGTCCCATATGCCAAGGTCCTGCAGGGTGCCGAGGAACCATTCCTCGAGTTTGTGGAGCGGCTCCGAAAATCCATCAACTATCAAGTTGAAGGAGAACACTTGCAGGCCGAGCTGTTAAAAGAGATGGCATTCCTCAATGCCAACTCGGCCTGCAAGGATGCGATCAACAGCCTCCCTCTGGAGCCATCTCCCACCCTGCGGGACATGCTTTTGGTGTGTGGGAAAAAGGTATTAGTCCCATCAGGTACCGGACCACCACCTGCCGCAGCCGCCCGCCTGAGAACACCTTTCCGCCCTGCCGCCGCCGCCGTCGAGGAGCCCCCATCCACCACCGACGTCTGTCCCACTACCGCGCAGCCGCTGCCAACAACGTCGACCCCGGTGCCCAAGCCTCCAGCCACACCGTGTCACCTGTGTGGGAAGCTGGGGCACTGGATGCCCGCATGTCCCCTCAAACAGCAATTTTATGAGTTTAGAAAGTCCGTGCAGGGGACCCACGGGCAAACGATTCAAAAAAACTAATGAAACAGCGCAGCGGCCCCCTGCGCCAGGACACAAATGCGGAGGCCTGTTCGCACCATCCGTCCTGGCGAGAGAAGAGGGAGAACAGTGAAATAATGCCTCCAACTGGACTTGACTTTCATGCCGGACTGACACAAACACCACCCATTAATACTCATGCTCTTTCATCCTGTGTTTCCTCCCGTAGGTTACAGCTTGCGGAACCATTACATCTCCGTTCCGCCGGTTTCCACCACGTTGCTGTCCTCCCGGAGGGTCTGACAAACTGGGAACGTCAAAGCCACAGTCTCCTCGTCCTAGGTGACACAAAGGCGACCCCACCAGAAGTGAGTGTTGTCCCGAGCCTGCTTCCCGCTGGCTCGGAACAAATCTCACTCATGCTGCATTGTGTCCACCCCCCGCTCTTCCTACCTAAGGGGCAAATAGTAGCCCAATTCTTCATCGTGTCACAATCGTCTACTGTTTCCGCTTTACCACCTCCGGAACTTCAATCAGCAAACCAGGCTCCAGACATACCTACAGTGGCCTGGGCTCAAGCTCTTGGGCACGAAAAGCCCAAACTTATTTGCAAATTAAAAAAGGGGGGAGAGCAAGTCGCTCTACGCGGCTTGCTGGACACAGGGGCAGACGTCACGGTCATTCCCTCTCGGGATTGGCCGTCGCGTTGGGAATTGCAAAGCGTCCCTGGCCACATCAGAGGTGTAGGAGGGCTTCAATTGGCAAGGCAATCGAAGAGCATCGTACAAATTACGGGGCCTGACAGACAATTGGCTTCTGTTCGTCCGTTTGTTTTAGATTATACGGAACCCCTGTGGGGGAGGGATCTCTTGGCCCAGTGGGGAGCCCGAATTGACCTACCAGTGGCTCCCCAGGTTTTTCGGGCAGCGACCACTGCTGAGCGCCCCACCTGGAAGCTGGATTGGCTTTCGGATGAACCAGTACAGGTGGCGCAGTGGCCGCTAAACAAACAAAAATTAGCGGCGCTCAACGAGCTCGTGCAGGAACAACTACAGAAAGGGCATTTAGTAGAGTCCATGTCGCCTTGGAACTCTCCCATCTTTGTCATCAAAAAGCCCAACAAAGACAAATGGCGACTCCTGCATGACCTCCGTCAAATCAATGCAGTTATCAAAGATATGGGACCCCTCCAACCAGGGATGCCGTCCCCTGCGATGCTCCCTAAAGATTGGAATTTGGCAATTGTTGATATAAAAGACTGTTTTTTCCAAATTCCCCTACACCCTGATGACGCGCCGCGCTTCGCCTTCACGGTTCCATCCATCAACCGTGAAGCCCCAGGCAAGCGCTATCATTGGACAGTATTGCCACAAGGCATGAAGAACAGCCCGGTGATCTGCCAATGGTATGTCGCTTCCCTGCTGACCCCTGTTCGTGCAGCTGTGGAGTCAGCCGTCATCCATCATTATATGGATGACATTTTGATTTGTGCGCCAGATGACGACCTGTTGGCCCATGCGCTTGACCTGACAACCACAGCGTTGGTTGCTGCAGGGTTTGAGCTGGCGCAGGAAAAGATTCAAAGGATGCCACCCTGGCGGTACCTCGGCCTTGAAATTACCAAGCGGACCATTGTTCCGCAAAAATTGGCAATAAAAAATAATATCCAAAGCCTAGCAGATGCCCACCAACTGTGTGGTTCTTTAAATTGGGTGAGACCTTGGCTGGGTATTCCCACGGAAGACCTAGCCCCTCTCTTCAATTTGTTGAAGGGAGGAGAGGAGCTGAGTTCTCCCAGGACCCTCACCCCGGAGGCCAAAACCGCTCTGGAGAAAATTCAGAGTTTAATCTCGGCCAGGCAGGCCCACCGGTACCAACCGGGCCTGCCATTCCGTTTCATCGTTTTGGGAAAACTGCCACACCTTCACGGCATGCTCTTCCAGTGGGACGGAGTCATCGGGAAGAGCAAGGACCGCGGGGCGAAGGACCCTCTCTTGATCATAGAGTGGGTATTCCTGAGCCACCATAGGTCCAAAAGAATGACATCGCCACTGGAGCTGGTGGCTGACCTGATCCGGAAAGCGAGATCACGGATCAGGGAGCTGGCAGGTGAGGACTTGACGTGCATTCATCTTCCCATTAAATTCGGCACGGGCCACCTCAAATTAGCAATGTTTGAGAACGTCCTTCAGACGAACGAACTTTTACAACTAGCTCTGGACAGCTACACGGGCCAAATTACGATAGATCGGCCGGCCCACAAATTGTTTAATCAAGAATTTGTTTTCATCATCAAGTCAGTACAGAGCAAGAGACCCCTCGATGCCCTGACCGTTTTCACTGACGCATCTGGAGCATCCCACAAGTCAGTGATGACTTGGCGGGATCCTCAAACTCAGCGGTGGGAGGCAGACATCACTGTGGTGGAAGGATCGCCACAAGTGGCTGAGTTAGATGCAGTCGTCCGAGCTTTTGAGAGGTTCTCTGAGCCCTTCAATTTAGTAACTGATTCGGCATATGTAGCCGGTGTAGTGTCCAGAGCGGAGGGAGCAATCCTCCAGGACGTTTCGAACGTTCGCCTCTTCGAGCTACTCTCCAAACTTGTAAATTTAGTCTCCCACCGAGAGCAGCCCTTCTACGTAATGCACGTTAGGTCACACACCGATTTGCCGGGGTTCATTGCGGAGGGCAACAGGCGCGCTGATGCCCTTGCCGCTCCTGTTCAGGTGGCCCCGCTCCCTGATCGCTTCGGTCAGGCCAAGCTAAGCCACCAGCTGTTCCACCAAAACGCGCCTGGCCTTGTTCGCCAGTTCAATCTAACGCGTGAACAAGCCAAAGCTATCGTGGCGACATGTCCCCAGTGCCAGTCCCACCAGCTTCCATCATTGGGCCTGGGAACAAATCCTAGAGGACTTTCAAGCTGTGAAGTGTGGCAAACAGACGTCACTCATGTTCCCTCCTTTGGCCGGTTGAACTTTGTTCATGTCTCGATAGACACTTTCTCCGGCGCGGTATTCGCCTCCGCCCACACGGGGGAAAGGGCAGCAGATGTCGAAAAACACCTACTTCAGGCATTTGCTGTCCTGGGCATCCCTAGGCTGCTCAAAACTGATAATGGGCCTGCGTACAAGTCCAGGGAACTGTGCCAGTTCCTGCAGCAATGGGGAATAGAACATCGAACAGGCATCCCCTATTCCCCGACAGGCCAAGCCATGGTGGAGAGGGCTCACCAAAGTCTTAAGAAGATTTTAGAACGTCAGAAATCCACCACAAAAGTAGAGCCCCCTCACATCAGACTCTCAAAGGCGATGTTTACTTTGAATTTTTTGAACTGTTCCTTTGAGAGTCTGAACCCGCCCATGGTTAGACACTTCGGGAGCCACAACGCGCTGCAACCTACAGCCAAGCCTCCGGTCCTCATTAAGGACCCGGAGACTTGGCAGACCCAGGGGCCCTTTGACTTGGTGACCTGGGGGAGAGGGTACGCTTGCGTCCTCACTCCTTCTGGTCCCAAGTGGGTGCCCTCAAAGTGGGTTCGGCCTTTTGTGCCCAGGGAAGCGAAACACCGGGCGAAAGAGCAACAAGTCCGTGTCGCCAGTTGGAGGCGCCGAAGAAAGCCCCCTGACCCCCTTCTTCCGCCTATCTGTTTTCTATTCAGTGACGAGCCAGAACCATTCGAATATTTAGTTCACATTTCTTAAAGTCCAGTTCTCCTTCCCTGATACTGTCCCTTTTTAGTTTTTCAGGTATGGCACAGCCCCAGACACGCCCAGTTGCCACCTACCTCCTTTGGGCCACGCTCACCACCTGCTGCTCCGCATGGACTCTCCCCCAGCCGAAACCTAATGTTTGGCGGACCCTCGCGAAGGCCCTGGGGCAAGATCACCTTTGCCTGAACACTGCGGCAGCAGAAGACCCGATGGCGTCTTGCCTCGTGGGGATCCCGCTCCCCCCTTCCCAACTTCCCTCCCCTTTCAATTATGTTTACTCCTTCAAAACCACCCCGGAATCCCCCACTGCTTTTTGGAGCGCCTGGAGGGACCACCTCCGCTTACAACCCACTCTTGATGTGAACCCTCCAGAGCTCCATTTGCTCGGCTCCGCACTTGCCCCAGTTTGTCTCATTTTCCGATACATCCCCAGCCCCGGCAATCCTTTATATTTTAGAGAAGCCCCAGGTTCCCGACACCCCCCCTCCGCCTCGCTCCGATATCCACGTACTCTGACCCTGTTGAACCCCTCCAATGCCTCCTATCTTCCAAACCAATGGTGCAAACGTGTTGAAAAAATCCCTCTAGCCACCACCCCGAATGACCAAGCAGTGACCCTTCCCCATGGTCTGTTCTTAATTTGCGGAGACCGAGCTTGGGCGGGAATCCCATCTAATCCTATCGGGGGACCATGTGCATTAGGCCGGCTGTCCCTGCTTACACCCAACCTGACCCATATTGTCGATTGGCAGAATAAGAGCGCAAGCCTCAATTCGACCTCCGATTCGGAACGTACCAAAAGAGATCTAAAGAATTTAGATGAAGGCTGCGACTCTGTGATTGAACATTGGGACCGTACAAAAGCGACTGCCCTCACAGTTTTACTTCCTTGGGTAGCGATCGCGAAGTCGCTAGGCGAATTGGGGCGCCTAGAGTGTTGGGTTGTAAAACAGGCCAATCTTACGTCAGCCGCCCTAACGGACCTCCTTTATGATGAGAAAGTCACGAGGCAAGCCACACTCCAAAACAGAGCCGCCATCGATTTCCTCCTCCTGTTACACCAGCACAAGTGCGAGGAGTTTGAAGGTCTCTGCTGCCTCAACCTCTCATCCAGGGCTGAAGACGCGAGGGTCTCCATTGAGCGCATGCAAGATCATCTAGAAAATATCAAAGCGCAAACTACCGACTGGCTGGGGGACATGTTCCGCGGGTGGGGGCTGTCAAACTGGGCAGTGGCCATCCTGAAACCAACCGTTTATTTATGTTTCTCACTTATACTTGTGTTGCTCGCTGCCTCAATACTGTGGAAAGTACTGAAAAACTTTATTAACCGAGCCCTCTCCTCTCCGGAAGTCCTCCGACTCCGAGCACCCCCCAACTTACCGGAGGAAAACTCTTGGGAGGACCCTGACGAAGAAGACAGTATGGGGCCCGTGGACCAAGAACTGTCCTATGAAGAGAGCCCTGGGGACAGCAAATTTGAACCTTGAAAGCATTAATTCAGATAGTTATTAATGTTGTTTTAAACAAAATAATAAGTTAGTCCCCCCGTCCCCCCCTTTCCTTTTTTGTTTGTTTGCGAAAGGGGGAGATGTGGTGGTGCGTGGTGTAGCGTTGTTTCAATTTAGTTTGGCTCGTCCTGAAAGGCTCCCCCCTTCTCCCTGGAAATCCCCAAGTTCTAGTCGTTATTTGTCCATCACGTTTCCCCTCCCCTGCCCATCAAATGTACCCTGTTGTCCCCACCCCTGCCCCTTTGTCCATCACTCGGCAGCCCTGCCTCTCCTTCTAGAACCTTCTCCCCAGGGTGTCGAGTGATTGGGCAAGGGCGGGGACCCCTCCCCAGTTTTTTGCCGATTTGTCAGTTTCATGTGTTCATCAAACTATGTATCTGTTCTTTCGTACCCTCATTGGCTGTCGTGTTGCCCTTCCCAGGCCCTCCCCCCTCCCTTATAAGCTGTTGCTCGCCCTCAGTTCGGGGCTCAGTCCTTCTTCCTTCACCCTGCTTGTCTCCCCGACCGACCTCCCTTCAATAAATCTGCCAACCCTTCCCGAAGGCTGAGTCCCTCTTTCCTTGCCTGTGCCTCCCTGCGTTTGCCGCCCTCCTTCGCTCTCGTCTCGTGGATCTCTTCAGGACCCATAGGCGCGATAGGAGCTTCGGGCTCCTCAAGCGCCCCTCCATTGCTGATCGGGGCTGAACGTGAGCCGGGCAATCTCACCATCTCAGCACCGCAGCAAATACCCTTTCTCCCAGTTCAGTATTCCTCTGTGGAGTTTTCCTGTTCTGAGGCGGCTGTAATCTGATACTAAGACTCCTCCCATGGGATACCTGATAAAACCCCCACCACGGGTCTGCTTTGCTCTCTTTTCTCTCTGCTCTTGGCTCTCTGGGGCTCTGTTTGGGCTCCCAGGCCTCCGCCTCCTGACCCCTCCTCCCCCGGGCACAGGGTGGGGGGGAAATAAAATGGATTCCTGTGCTAAACAAGGAAGAAACTTGTCTTATCTGTTTCTCCTGCCATCAGCTGTGGCCTCCCTGGACATGATCTCGTCATTGCAGCCACACACTGCCACATTCCTCATTCATATAGTCAGTAATTACCCTCCCTCTCTATCGTCTTTGTCCTCATTCTCCTCCACTCCCTCATCACTTCATCCACCAATTAATGATGCCAACGCACCAATGCAAGCCATTTTCAAGCTGCAACAGCCGATGCTTGACTATATGCCCCCACTGCACAAAACGGTCCCACCGGCCATCATCTACCTCATTAATTGTTATCCTATTACTAACATTGGGTTTTACTCAGTTATAAATTTATAAAAGAAGGGAGGAGAATGGGAGAATTAAACGTAGGAGCCCCCCTCCCCCTTCAAGACTAACAGTCGTTAACAACTGTTGTAGTGTGTTTTATACTTTGTAATATTTTGAAGTAGCTTCATTTTTGTATTCCTGTATTTTTCTCAAATAGATTGTACCCCCCTCCCTTTACCTGTGCAATCCCTCTCCCTTGCTGAGATCATCCCCAAATCCCCACCCTGGCTCTCTGTCAATCACTCCATCTAGAAGCTTTGGTCCAGGACATTTGAGTGATTGCCAGAGGCTAGGGGTCAGTCCCCCAAGCCTTGCCTCATACACTGTCCTAAATGTCTATCCCCCCATACCCATCCCTCAGGGTCACTTACTGGTTAGAAAAATGTTACCTACTTTCAGTTTCCACCTCCCTTTACATGTGATCTTGGCACATCTCCTGGGGCTCTCTGCAGGAAGCCCCCTGAGGTGTAGGAGCTCGCCGGAGCCCCTGAGTAAAACTTTGGATTAACCCCTGCTAAGAGTCCGCCCTTTATCGTCTACCTATGTCTCTGGTGTCTCTTGTGCTGCAAAGGCAACTGGCCTAGCTGCCCTCAGGACCCTCGGGGCACGAGTGACTGTCTCCCCACTGTCAGCCATGTCGGGGTTGCCTCCCCGCTGCCTGCCGACTCGGGGCTGGCCAGGGGTTCCTGAGAGGCTCCCAGCGGGACAGAGACAAACAACCCTCCCACAGATGACCCAACTACTCGGTACCATGGAAAACAGAGCCCATTCGCAGTTCCTGACCCACTGGATGCTTCTCATGATGGCAACCATGGATGCCTGTCTAGCAGCACAGCCCAAGGAGAACGTATGGATCACCCTCGCAAAGTCTCTCCAACAGAACGACACGTGCTTGTCCATGGGCAGTGCCACCAATCCCCTTCCATCATGCCTAGTAGGTGTTGTACTGTGTTTTTTTATTTGGCACGTTTATTGATTTGTGGTTTGATAGTCCTTTTGTGGTTTTCTCCCCGTTTTTAGAGTGACACAGACCTGCCTTTGTTATTTAATTGAGCCAGGTGTCGGTTTATATGTTTGTTACTTAGCTACTTCCTTACCAAATTTCAAACCCCCTCCCCCTATCCAGTTGTTAACCCTTCCTATCCCAAGCTGTTGCCCTCCCTCGAAATCCTTCACTGGTTTACACGTTGTATGCCTTGTCTTGTGTTTCCCCCCCAGCTCTCCTGATTAGCTAGAGATTGTATCCTACCCTGAGACCTCCCCCAGTTTATAAGCTGTCTTTTGCCCCCAGTTTGGCACCTGGGACCCTGGACTCGGGGAGTTTTACCATCAAATAAAGTAACCCTAGTGCCACCCCAGGTCCGTGCTGTTGTCCTTTTGTTTTGCACTGTGCCTCCACTGGTAGCTGGGATTCTGTGGAGCCAGAGAGAGGGGAACTGTTGCCCTCCTGCCCCCACCATGTCACCATCCAGCTGGGACGTGCGACAGGTGGGGATTCCCCTGAAGCCCAACGAGTATCCCTTCACAGGGAAGGAGCCCAGTCTGGTGGACACATGGGACGAGTGGACGAGGATTTTGCCGCATGCACCAGAGGAGCCCCAAGAATTGGAGCTTTTGGGGTCTTCCAATGCCACATATTGTATTAAGTTTTACTACTGCCCACCAGGTAAGCCATGGCCTGCTGCAAAATATCAAAAATCTACTTATATGAGAGATGCATCACCAAATGACAAAATACAATCAATTTGATAGGTGCAATTACACCAGCAGCACACTTTCTGCCTCCACCCCATCATTCCAGAGTGTTACCCCGGGGCATGTTCCTGATCGGTGGGGATAGAATGTGGGCCAGCATTCCCTCCCTCCTGCAAGGAGGTCCTTGCACGCTTGGCCAGCTTACCATCCCCTCACTCCAAACTCCACAACTCTTACTGATTGGCAGAAAAAGAACTAATTGGCCCGCCAAGAACGAGAGCTCACTCAGTTAGATGAAAATTGTGACAATGAAATTATCGACTCGTCATACACATAGGTGGTGATGTCCATTCTCCTACCTTGGGTTTCTGCCACCAAAGCCCTCGGTGAGCTTTCTCACCTGGAGTGCTCGCTTGGTAAGCAAGCCAGCTTAACATCCGCTGTGTTAAGTGACCTGACCAATGAGGAGACCACCTGTCATGCCATGCTTCAAAATTATGCTGTGATCCAATTTTACTTCTTGCCCACAGACATGGCTGCGAGGAATTCAACAGGCTGTGCTGCTTCCATCTATCTAGCCACAGCGAAGGCATCCATGCCCACATCCAAAAGATTGAGGACACGGTCAAAGAACTCAATGAGAAAGAACCCCAGTGGTCTGAGAGCTTCTCTGGAAGCTTGGGACTCAAGGGTTGGGTTGGTTCCCTCCTTCAACATGTTTTCTGGGTTTTCTTAGTCATCATTATTTACATATGTATGTTTGGATGTTTTAAGAAACTGCTTAACAAGTCTCTACGAGATGCTTTTGTATTAAATAAAGAAAAAGGATCTGTGGGTGCCAAGGAATCGGCCAGCAAAGGAGTGGTTGCTCTCCCCTGGAGAGCCAACCCTTGAATGAAGCACATTCATACACTTAGGGTGAGGAAACCCTCCTGGCTCGTGATCCTTTGCAGTTCCATGTTAATTTTATCTCATTTTATCTCATTGATTTCTCCCTGTCACTCTTCCAAGTTAGACGTATCCCATTCGTTCCTTGTTTCTCCCCACCATTCCACTTCCCTATATAAATCCAAGTTTTCCCCTGTCAGGCACGAGCTGCTGTCCCTGGCTCCCTTCACAGAGGCCCTGCTCTAAAATAAAGGCCTCCAACTCCGTGGAACCTGCCACACAGCGCTCGAGTCTCTTTCTTCACCTCGCTGGCACCGCCGCTAGGCTGAGAGCTGAGAAATCACTCAACTGCCAAGATTGTGCCTGTGCTCCTGGGACATCTTTATAAAGGCGCTTCTTCAGGAAGGTCATGGCACTCCAGCCATCGACACCCCCGTGGCAGCACAGTGCAGAAAAGGGCTTGGGTTGAAATGAAGACACTAGGAAGAATCCCAGCAACGCAACACTGCAAAGCATCTGAGTACTATCTCTGAGCAGGACCCAAGGCAACCTGTGTTCAACCACATCAGAGTGTGGCTGCAACTCTGCTGGCTTGCCCTGCCCGTGTGAACTGCACAGAGCATGGTTCCCAGGGCTGGGGGAGAAAGAACAGGGGCTTGGTCCTCCCAGTGTGGCAGAAGCCCAGAGCGGCTCTTTGGACACTTCAGGTGCTCCAGGCTCCTGCTCCCTCCCAGTCAGATGTGCTCAGAGTGTGCCTCACTTGGGTTTGGCACAGTGCAGAAAAAGGCTTGGGTTGAAATGAAGGCACTAGGAAGAGTCCCAGCAACACAACACTGCAAAGCATCTGAGTACTCTGGCTGAGCAGGACCCAAGGCAAGCTGTGTTCAACCACACCAGGAGCATGGCTGCAACTCTGCTGGCTTGCCCTGCCTGTATGAACTGCACAGAGAATGGTTCCCAGAGCTGGGGGAGAAAGAACAGGGGCTCAGTCCTCCCAGCATGGCAGAAGCCCAGAGCGGCTCAGGGGACACTTCATGTGCTCCAGGTTCCTGCTCCCTCCCAGTCAGATGTGCTCAGAGCGTGCCTCACTTGGGTTTGGCACAGTGCAGAAAAGGGCTCGGGTTGAAATCAAGGCACTAGGAAGAGTCCCAGCAACACAACACTGCAAAGCATCTGAGTACTCTGGCTGAGCAGGACCAAAGCCAAGCTGTGTTCAACCACACCAGGGCATGGCTGCAACTCTGCTGGCTTGGCCTGCCTGTATGAAATGCAGAGAGCATGGTTCCCAGCTGGCGGAGAAAGAACAGGGCCTCGGTCCTCCCAGCATGGCAGAAGCCCAGAGTGGCTCTGGGAACATTTCCAGGTGCCCCAAGTTCCTGCTCCCTTCCAGCCAAATGTGCTCAGCTCTCTTTCACCAGGCCATCATGTCTCCAACACTGGCCTTCATCCTGGCCCTGTTAGCCACTCACACTGGGCTGAAGGTACATCATAGTTTAACTTCAACTTGATAAGAATGAAGTTGAGCAGATGCAGGAGTGCCAGGAGTATCCCTTGTAGTAGTTTTGGTTAGAATTTCCCGGCCAATGCACCCATGGGCAGCACGGGCATCACCTGGTGTGTGAGCAGCGCAGTGTCCACTTGGTGAGAAGAGCTCAGAGCGTGCCTCACTTGGGCTGGCACAGTGCAGAAAAGCGCTCGGGTTGAAATGAAGGGACTAGGAAGAGTCCCAGCAATGCAACACTGCAAAGCATCTGAGTACTCTGGCTGAGCAGGACCCAAAGTAAGCTGTGTTCAACCACATCACAGTGTGGCTGCAACTCTGCTGGCTTGCCCTGCCTGTGTGAAATGCACAGAGCATGGTTCCCAGGGCTGGGGGAGAAAGAACAGGGGCTCAGTCCTCCCAGTGTGGAAAGAAGCCCAGAGCAGCTCTTTGGACACTTCAGGTGCCCCAGGTTCCGGCTCCCTCCAGCCAGATGTGCTCGGAGTGTGCTCACTTGGCACAGTGCAGAAAAGGGCTTGGGTTGAAATCAAGGCACTAGGAAGAGTCCCAGCAACACAACACTGCAAAGCATCTGAGTACTCTGGCTGAGCAGGACCCAAGGTAAGCTGTGTTCAACCACACCAGGAGCATGGCTGCAACTCTGCTGGCTTGCCCTGCCCCTGTGAACTGCACAGAGCATGGTTCCCAGGGCTGGGGGAGAAAGAACAGGGGCTTGGTCCTCCCAGCATGGCAGAAGCCCAGAGTGGCTCTGGAGACATTTCCAGGTGCCCCAGGTTCCTGCTCCCTCCAGCCAGATGTGCTCAGAGTGTGCTCACTTGGGTTTGGCACAGTGCAGAAAAGGGCTCGGGTTGAAATGAAAGGACTAGGAAGAGTCCCAGCAATGCAACACTGCAAAGCATCTGAGTACTCTGGCTGAGCAGGACCCAAAGTAAGCTGTGTTCAACCACATCACAGTGTGGCTGCAACTCTGCTGGCTTGCCCTGCCTGTGTGAAATGCACAGAGCATGGTTCCCAGGGCTGGGGGAGAAAGAACAGGGGCTCAGTCCTCCCAGTGTGGAAAGAAGCCCAGAGCAGCTCTTTGGACACTTCAGGTGCTCCAGGTTCCGGCTCCCTCCAGCCAGATGTGCTCAGAGTGTGCTCACTTGGCACAGTGCAGAAAAGGGCTTGGGTTGAAATCAAGGCACTAGGAAGAGTCCCAGCAACACAACACTGCAAAGCATCTGAGTACTCTGGCTGAGCAGGACCCAAGGTAAGCTGTGTTCAACCACACCAGGAGCATGGCTGCAACTCTGCTGGCTTGCCCTGCCTGTGTGAAATGCACAGAGCATGGTTCCCAGGGCTGGGGGAGAAAGAACAGGGGCTCAGTCCTCCCAGTGTGGAAAGAAGCCCAGAGCAGCTCTTTGGACACTTCAGGTGCCCCAGGTTCCTGCTCCGTCCAGCCAGATGTGCTCGGAGTGTGCTCACTTGGCACAGTGCAGAAAAGGGCTTGGGTTGAAATCAAGGCACTAGGAAGAGTCCCAGCAACACAACACTGCAAAGCATCTGAGTTCTCTCTCTGAGCAGGACCAAAGACAAGCTGTGTTCCACCACCCCAGGAGCATGGCTGCAACTCTGCTGGCTTGCCCTGCTTGCGTGAAATGCACAGAGCATGGTTCCCAGGGCTGGGGGAGAAAGAACAGGGGCTCGGTCCTCCCAGCGTGGCAGTAGAAGCCCAGAGCAGCTCTGGGGACATTTCCAGGTGGCCCAGGTTCCTGCTCCCTCCCAGCCAGACGTGCTCAGAGCGTGCCCCACTTGGGCTGGCACAGTGCAGAAAAGCACTCAGGTTGGAATGAAGGCACTAGGAAGAGTCCCAGCAACACAACACTGCAAAGCATCTGAGTACTCTGGCTGAGCAGGACCCAAGGCAAGCTGTGTTCAACCACACCAGGAGCATGGCTGCAACTCTGCTGGCTTGCCCTGCCTGTATGAACTGCACAGAGAATGGTTCCCAGAGCTGGGGGAGAAAGAACAGGGGCTCAGTCCTCCCAGCATGGCAGAAGCCCAGAGCGGCTCAGGGGACACTTCATGTGCTCCAGGTTCCTGCTCCCTCCCAGTCAGATGTGCTCAGAGCGTGCCTCACTTGGGTTTGGCACAGTGCAGAAAAGGGCTCGGGTTGAAATCAAGGCACTAGGAAGAGTCCCAGCAACACAACACTGCAAAGCATCTGAGTACTCTGGCTGAGCAGGACCAAAGCCAAGCTGTGTTCAACCACACCAGGGCATGGCTGCAACTCTGCTGGCTTGGCCTGCCTGTATGAAATGCAGAGAGCATGGTTCCCAGCTGGCGGAGAAAGAACAGGGCCTCGGTCCTCCCAGCATGGCAGAAGCCCAGAGTGGCTCTGGGAACATTTCCAGGTGCCCCAAGTTCCTGCTCCCTTCCAGCCAAATGTGCTCAGCTCTCTTTCACCAGGCCATCATGTCTCCAACACTGGCCTTCATCCTGGCCCTGTTAGCCACTCACACTGGGCTGAAGGTACATCATAGTTTAACTTCAACTTGATAAGAATGAAGTTGAGCAGATGCAGGAGTGCCAGGAGTATCCCTTGTAGTAGTTTTGGTTAGAATTTCCCGGCCAATGCACCCATGGGCAGCACGGGCATCACCTGGTGTGTGAGCAGCGCAGTGTCCACTTGGTGAGAAGAGCTCAGAGCGTGCCTCACTTGGGCTGGCACAGTGCAGAAAAGCGCTCGGGTTGAAATGAAGGGACTAGGAAGAGTCCCAGCAATGCAACACTGCAAAGCATCTGAGTACTCTGGCTGAGCAGGACCCAAAGTAAGCTGTGTTCAACCACATCACAGTGTGGCTGCAACTCTGCTGGCTTGCCCTGCCTGTGTGAAATGCACAGAGCATGGTTCCCAGGGCTGGGGGAGAAAGAACAGGGGCTCAGTCCTCCCAGTGTGGAAAGAAGCCCAGAGCAGCTCTTTGGACACTTCAGGTGCTCCAGGTTCCGGCTCCCTCCAGCCAGATGTGCTCAGAGTGTGCTCACTTGGCACAGTGCAGAAAAGGGCTTGGGTTGAAATCAAGGCACTAGGAAGAGTCCCAGCAACGCAACACTGCAAAGCATCTGAGTACTCTGGCTGAGCAGGACCCAAGGTAAGCTGTGTTCAACCACACCAGGAGCATGGCTGCAACTCTGCTGGCTTGCCCTGCCTGTGTGAAATGCACAGAGCATGGTTCCCAGGGCTGGGGGAGAAAGAACAGGGGCTCAGTCCTCCCAGTGTGGAAAGAAGCCCAGAGCAGCTCTTTGGACACTTCAGGTGCCCCAGGTTCCTGCTCCGTCCAGCCAGATGTGCTCGGAGTGTGCTCACTTGGCACAGTGCAGAAAAGGGCTTGGGTTGAAATCAAGGCACTAGGAAGAGTCCCAGCAACACAACACTGCAAAGCATCTGAGTTCTCTCTCTGAGCAGGACCAAAGACAAGCTGTGTTCCACCACCCCAGGAGCATGGCTGCAACTCTGCTGGCTTGCCCTGCTTGCGTGAAATGCACAGAGCATGGTTCCCAGGGCTGGGGGAGAAAGAACAGGGGCTCGGTCCTCCCAGCGTGGCAGTAGAAGCCCAGAGCAGCTCTGGGGACATTTCCAGGTGGCCCAGGTTCCTGCTCCCTCCCAGCCAGACGTGCTCAGAGCGTGCCCCACTTGGGCTGGCACAGTGCAGAAAAGCACTCAGGTTGGAATGAAGGCACTAGGAAGAGTCCCAGCAACACAACACTGCAAAGCATCTGAGTACTCTGGCTGAGCAGGACCCAAGGCAAGCTGTGTTCAACCACACCAGGAGCATGGCTGCAACTCTGCTGGCTTGCCCTGCCTGTATGAACTGCACAGAGAATGGTTCCCAGAGCTGGGGGAGAAAGAACAGGGGCTCAGTCCTCCCAGCATGGCAGAAGCCCAGAGCGGCTCAGGGGACACTTCATGTGCTCCAGGTTCCTGCTCCCTCCCAGTCAGATGTGCTCAGAGCGTGCCTCACTTGGGTTTGGCACAGTGCAGAAAAGGGCTCGGGTTGAAATCAAGGCACTAGGAAGAGTCCCAGCAACACAACACTGCAAAGCATCTGAGTACTCTGGCTGAGCAGGACCAAAGCCAAGCTGTGTTCAACCACACCAGGGCATGGCTGCAACTCTGCTGGCTTGGCCTGCCTGTATGAAATGCAGAGAGCATGGTTCCCAGCTGGCGGAGAAAGAACAGGGCCTCGGTCCTCCCAGCATGGCAGAAGCCCAGAGTGGCTCTGGGAACATTTCCAGGTGCCCCAAGTTCCTGCTCCCTTCCAGCCAAATGTGCTCAGCTCTCTTTCACCAGGCCATCATGTCTCCAACACTGGCCTTCATCCTGGCCCTGTTAGCCACTCACACTGGGCTGAAGGTACATCATAGTTTAACTTCAACTTGATAAGAATGAAGTTGAGCAGATGCAGGAGTGCCAGGAGTATCCCTTGTAGTAGTTTTGGTTAGAATTTCCCGGCCAATGCACCCATGGGCAGCACGGGCATCACCTGGTGTGTGAGCAGCGCAGTGTCCACTTGGTGAGAAGAGCTCAGAGCGTGCCTCACTTGGGCTGGCACAGTGCAGAAAAGCGCTCGGGTTGAAATGAAGGGACTAGGAAGAGTCCCAGCAATGCAACACTGCAAAGCATCTGAGTACTCTGGCTGAGCAGGACCCAAAGTAAGCTGTGTTCAACCACATCACAGTGTGGCTGCAACTCTGCTGGCTTGCCCTGCCTGTGTGAAATGCACAGAGCATGGTTCCCAGGGCTGGGGGAGAAAGAACAGGGGCTCAGTCCTCCCAGTGTGGAAAGAAGCCCAGAGCAGCTCTTTGGACACTTCAGGTGCTCCAGGTTCCGGCTCCCTCCAGCCAGATGTGCTCAGAGTGTGCTCACTTGGCACAGTGCAGAAAAGGGCTTGGGTTGAAATCAAGGCACTAGGAAGAGTCCCAGCAACGCAACACTGCAAAGCATCTGAGTACTCTGGCTGAGCAGGACCCAAGGTAAGCTGTGTTCAACCACACCAGGAGCATGGCTGCAACTCTGCTGGCTTGCCCTGCCTGTGTGAAATGCACAGAGCATGGTTCCCAGGGCTGGGGGAGAAAGAACAGGGGCTCAGTCCTCCCAGTGTGGAAAGAAGCCCAGAGCAGCTCTTTGGACACTTCAGGTGCCCCAGGTTCCTGCTCCGTCCAGCCAGATGTGCTCGGAGTGTGCTCACTTGGCACAGTGCAGAAAAGGGCTTGGGTTGAAATCAAGGCACTAGGAAGAGTCCCAGCAACGCAACACTGCAAAGCATCTGAGTACTCTGGCTGAGCAGGACCAAAGGTAAGCTGTGTTCAACCACACCAGGAGCATGGCTGCAACTCTGCTTGCTTGCCCTGCCTGTGTGAAATGCAGAGAGCATGGTTCCCAGGGCTGGGGGAGAAAGAACAGGGCCTCGGTTCCCAGTGTGGCAGCAGAAGCCCAGAGCGGCTCTGGGGACATTTCCAGATGCTCCAGGCTCCTGCTCCCTCCCAGCCAGATGTGCTCGGAGTGTGCTCACTTGGGTTTGGTACAGTGCAGAAAAGGGCTTGGGTTGAAATCAAGGCACTAGGAAGAGTCCCAGCAACACAACACTGCAAAGCATCTGAGTTCTCTCTCTGAGCAGGACCAAAGACAAGCTGTGTTCCACCACCCCAGGAGCATGGCTGCAACTCTGCTGGCTTGCCCTGCTTGCGTGAAATGCACAGAGCATGGTTCCCAGGGCTGGGGGAGAAAGAACAGGGGCTCAGTCCTCCCAGCGTGGCAGTAGAAGCCCAGAGCAGCTCTGGGGACATTTCCAGGTGGCCCAGGTTCCTGCTCCCTCCCAGCCAGACGTGCTCAGAGCGTGCCCCACTTGGGCTGGCACAGTGCAGAAAAGCACTCAGGTTGGAATGAAGGCACTAGGAAGAGTCCCAGCAACGCAACACTGCAAAGCATCTGAGTACTCTGGCTGAGCAGGTCCCAAGACAAGCTGTGTTCAACCACACCAGGAGCATGGCTGCAACTCTGCTGGCTTGCCCTGCCCCTGTGAACTGCACAGAGCATGGTTCCCAGAGGTGGGGGAGAAAGAACAGGGGCTTGGTCCTCCCAGTGTGGCATGTGAGCAGAGAGTCCTGGGGACATTTCCAGGTACCCCAAGCTCCTGCTCCCTCCCAGTCAGATGTACTGAGCCCCCCTTCGGTTTTCACATACTCTGCTGTTTTCTAAGCAACGCAGAAAAGTGCCATCAAGGCTGCGAACGTTTTTTGTCACTGGAGTAACGTGGGGCTACTTCTGCCAGCTCTTCTACCGCTGGCACTGTGTAGGACGCTGCTTTTGAAGGACATCGCTGCATGGCAGGAAGGCCTCCGGAGCTGAACTGTTCCTGTGGGCATTGGCCCTTTGGATTTGGTTCTTGACAGCACCAGCGCCGTTGTGTGAGCACGCCAGCTGTTGTCCGGTGGTGCTCCCAGGGACGGAGGCGCAACCCTTTCTTGCAGCAGGAAAGGATGCCTTCAGGACCGAGGAGACCCTGACCCTCTCACTGCTGGTTTTTTTCCTGAGGTCAACGGTTGGGTGAGTTTCCCTGGTGGTGTTGTGTGGTGGTGTGTGGTGTAGCGTTGTTTCAATTTAGTTTGGCTCGTCCTGAAAGGCCCCCCCCCCTTTCTCCCTGGAAATCCCCAAGTTCTAGTCGTTATTTGTCCATCACGTTTCCTCTCCCCTGCCCATCAAATGTACCTTGTTGTCCCCACCCCTGCCCCTTTGTCCATCACTCGGCAGCCCTGCCTCTCCTTCTAGAACCTTCTCCCCAGGGTGTCGAGTGATTGGGCAAGGGCAGGGACCCCTCCCCAGTTTTTTTGCCAATTTGTCAGTTTCATGTGTTCATCAAACTATGTATCTGTTCTTTCGTACCCTCATTGGCTGTCATGTTGCCCCTCCCAGGCCCTCCCCCTTCCCTTATAAGCTGTTGCTCGCCCTCAGTTCGAGGCTCAGTCCTTCTCCCTTCACCCTGCTTGTCTCCCCGACCGACCTTCCTTCAATAAAACTGCCAACCCTTCCCGAAGGCTGAGTCCCTCTTTCCTTGCCTGTGCCTCCCTGCGTTTGCCGCCCTCCTTCGCTCTCGTCTCGTGGATCTCTTCAGGACCCATAGGCGCAATAGGAGCTTCGGGCTCCTCAAGCGCCCCTCCATTGCTGATCGGGGCTGAACGTGAGCCGGGCAATCTCACCATCTCAGCACCGCAGCAAGTTTGGCGCCCAACGCGTGGCGTGAAGACCTCTGCATCTGAGGCAGTCTGCGGATCCTGGAACACCGTTCGGAGGACTGTATCTCGGAGCAGGAGTCCCACGACGCGCGGGTTGGATTGTTTTAATCCTCTGGGCGACTCACCGCTCTCCGTGTAGCACGCCCTCGTTTCGGGAGGCGCGGTGCTCCGGAGAGAAGAAGGCGACACCCTCCCAGTGCACCCTAAAGAGGCCGCCTTCGGCACAGGCAGCTCCCGCTAGCAGCAGCCTTGTTTCGTTCCCCCTGACTGGTGAGTCTCTCGGCTGTGTTGTACAGCCCACCACCTGACCCCACGGAAAACCTGGCGTAGGCATCCCGGTCCTCTCCTCGGCCAGTGGGAGGGGGAGGTCAGGGTCAGTGGGGACCCCGTTTAGTTTTATTTCAGATTCTTTTCGCTTTCCCTGTTGCTAGTGGTAGAGCGAGTGGCTGACCCCTGCGTGTTCTATCAGCAATTATGGGTGCTAAACTGTCGGCCACTCAGAAAGGGGTTTTCTACCAAGTTGTGGGTACCCTGGGGGGTGGGAATTATAAGTTTAATAAAAGGGAAGTTAAAAGTTTAGTCCGCTGGCTGACCCCCTTCTTCCATCTATCTGTTTTTTATTCGGTGACGAGCCAGAACCATTCGAATATTTAGTTCACATTTCTTAAAGTCCCGTTCTCTTTCCCTGATACCGTCCCTTTTTAGTTTTTCAGGTATGGCACAGCCCCAGACACGCCCAGTTGCCACCTACCTCCTTTGGGCCACGCTCACCACCTGCTGCTCCGCATGGACTCTCCCCCAGCCGAAACCTAATGTTTGGCGGACCCTCGCGAAGGCCCTGGGGCAAGATCACCTTTGCCTGAACACTGCGGCAGCAGAAGACCCGATGGCGTCTTGCCTCGTGGGGATTCCGCTCCCCCCTTCCCAACTTCCCTCCCCTTTCAATTATGTTTACTCCTTCAAAACCACCCCGGAATCCCCCACTGCTTTTTGGAGCGCCTGGAGGGACCACCTCCGCTTACAACCTACTCTTGACGTGAACCCTCCAGAGCTCCATTTGCTCGGCTCCGCACTTGCCCCAGTTTGTCTCATTTTCCGATACATCCCCAGCCCCGGCAATCCTTTATATTTTAGAGAAGCCCCAGGTTCCCGACACCCCCCCTCTGCCTCGCTCCGATATCCACGTACTCTGACCCTGTTGAACCCCTCCAATGCCTCCTATCTTCCAAGCCAATGGTGCAAACGTGTTGAAAAAATCCCTCTAGCCACCACCCCGAATGACCAAGCAGTGACCCTTCCCCATGGTCTGTTCTTAATTTGCGGAGACCGAGCTTGGGCGGGAATCCCATCTAATCCTATCGGGGGGCCATGTGCATTAGGCCGGCTGTCCCTGTTTACACCCAACCTGACCCATATTGTCGATTGGCAGAATAAGAGCGCAAGCCTCAATTCGACCTTCGATTCGGAACGTACCAAAAGAGATCTAAAGAATTTAGATGAAGGCTGCGACTCTGTGATTGAACATTGGGACCGTACAAAAGCAACTGCCCTCACAGTTTTACTTCCTTGGGTAGCGATCGCGAAGTCGCTAGGCGAATTGGGCCGCCTAGAGTGTTGGGTTGTAAAACAGGCCAATCTTACGTCAGCCGCCCTAACGGACCTCCTTTATGATGAGAAAGTCACGAGGCAAGCCACACTCCAAAACAGAGCCGCCATCGATTTCCTCCTCCTGTTACACCAGCACAAGTGCGAGGAGTTTGAAGGTCTCTGCTGCCTCAACCTCTCATCCAGAGCTGAAGACGCGAGGGTCTCCATTGAGCGCATGCAAGATCATCTAGAAAATATCAAAGCGCAAACTACCGACTGGCTGGGGGACATGTTCCGCGGGTGGGGGCTTTCAAACTGGGCAGTGGCCATCCTGAAACCAATCATCTATTTATGTTTCTCACTTATACTTGTGTTACTCGCTGCCTCAATACTGTGGAAAGTACTGAAAAACTTTATTAACCGAGCCCTCTCCTCTCCGGAAGTCCTCCGACTCCGAGCACCCCCCAACTTACCGGAGGAAAACTCTTGGGAGGACCCTGACGAAGAAGACAGTATGGGGCCCGTGGACCAAGAACTGTCCTATGAAGAAAGCCCTGGGGACAGCAAATTTGAACCTTGAAAGCATTAATTCAGATAGTTATTAATGTTGTTTTAAACAAAATAATAAGTTAGTCCCCCCGTCCCCCCCTTTCCTTTTTTGTTTGTTTGCGAAAGGGGGAGATGTGGTGGTGCGTGGTGTAGCGTTGTTTCAATTTAGTTTGGCTCGTCCTGAAAGGCTCCCCCCCTTTCTCCCTGGAAATCCCCAAGTTCTAGTCGTTATTTGTCCATCACGTTTCCTCTCCCCTGCCCATCAAATGTACCTTGTTGTCCCCACCCCTGCCCCTTTGTCCATCACTCGGCAGCCCTGCCTCTCCTTCTAGAACCTTCTCCCCAGGGTGTCGAGTGATTGGGCAAGGGCGGGGACCCCTCCCCAGTTTTTTTGCCAATTTGTCAGTTTCATGTGTTCATCAAACTATGTATCTGTTCTTTCGTGCCCTCATTGGCTGTCGTGTTGCCCCTCCCAGGCCCTCCCCCTTCCCTTATAAGCTGTTGCTCGCCCTCAGTTCGAGGCTCAGTCCTTCTCCCTTCACCCTGCTTGTCTCCCCGACCGACCTTCCTTCAATAAAACTGCCAACCCTTCCCGAAGGCTGAGTCCCTCTTTCCTTGCCTGTGCCTCCCTGCGTTTGCCGCCCTCCTTCGCTCTCGTCTCGTGGATCTCTTCAGGACCCATAGGCGCGATAGGAGCTTCGGGCTCCTCAAGCGCCCCTCCATTGCTGATCGGGGCTGAACGTGAGCCGGGCAATCTCACCATCTCAGCACCGCAGCAGTGTTGGATCCAGCTAGGGGGGCTCCCTGCAGGCAACCACGCTCCTGGGGATGAGGAAATGCACTGCACGCAGTGTGAGGGGCTTGCTGCCATTGGCTTTTGGCACACTTTTCCAGCTTTTTTTTCTTTCGCTTCCAGCAGTGAGTTGAGGAAGGGGCTAACAGTGGGCCTGTTAGCTAAAGGAGCGAGAAGAAGCTGAGAAGTAAGAAGAAACTGATAAGGAGCTCTCTCCAAGGCTGTAACCAAGGAGATCGAGAGAAGAAAGATAGAAGAACTTTGCAGCTGGATGAAGCATTTTTAGAAAGTTAGTTGAAGTCACTATAACTTCTCACCAATAGTATTATGTTGATTTATTGTGGCCAATAGTAAAGATAGAAGAAGCATAAACAATTGGAAAGTGTATAAAAATCAGCCATGTTCAATAATAAAGTGTTGCCCACTGAGACTGCTTGTAGTCTCTGCTTTATTTCGTGACCGCCTCGACAGCGACAGTGAGTGGGTCGGAGTAAGCTAGGTCGTCAGCATGGGAACACGGCTGTCCACCCAGCAGAGAGAGATTTATCTCCAAGTTGTAGGTATCCTGAAGGAGGGAGATGAGAAGTTTTCTAAAGGTTTGGTTAAGGGGTTTGTTCGTTGGATGTTTTTTAAGTTCCCACAAAAAATGGCCGAAGAGGTTAGAGATGAGAATTTTTGGAGGACTGTAGGGTGTCTTTGTTAACGGAAAGCACAAAAAGGAGGGACCTTACTGTAAAGATATATGAGATTGTTTCTTTTGATTATTGAGATTGTGAAAAATAGTGGCGTGAATCATGCATGAGAGGGAAAGTGAAAAATGCCCGACACCGCAGTCCCCAGTTCTCACTCAACCCCCCATCCCTGCCTTCTTTTCCTACCCCCGTTTCCCCTACATCGGGGGGACAAGGGGGAGCAAACCATCCACAGCAGACGCAGGGTTGCTACCATCTCCCTGGCTCCCCCCAGTCCCCTCAGTACCTTTGCCCTGACAGTGGTGGCCACACTGTCAGGAATCTGTCCCTAAACCTTTTCCCAATCCCTTTGTCCCTGTAGCTAATCCCAAGAATGTTCAAGGTTGCTTTATTCCCCAAAACCCATTCCTCACACATTCCAGAGAGGTGCCCCAAAATGGCCGCCACCTCGTGGCTGAGGTTTCTGCTCCCCAGAATCCCTTCCTTCCATCACCACCCCCTAACCCTGCCTTTCCTTCTTTTCCCCTGCATCAAGGCTGAGGATGTTTTTTGTCACTGGAGTAACAGAGTTTTGGGAAAGCCAGAGGGCACAGAAAAGCTTCAACTTTTGTTCATCTCTTAGATTTCCTCTTAATTCTCGTTTCTCTAACATTTTTTAGTTATTGCTGCATGTGTTCTTTTTATGTGTTCCTTAACAAAGCATGTAATTAAATCATTGGTCAAAATTAAATAGGCTCATCGTTCTCATTGACACAAAGCAATGTGCATCAACATATCTGGCAAGGATTTACAAAAAATCCGAAGGCACGTATTATCCCCTGCTAGGTTCTGGATTCTCACATACTCTGCTGTTTTCCAAGCAAAATGTAAAATACCATAATGGCTTAAGACATTTTTTGTCACTGGAATAGCACACTTTTGGGAAAAGTCAGAGGGCACAGAAAATCTTCCGCTTTTTTCCCTTAGATTCCCTCTTAACTCATTTCTCTAACCTTAAATTCTACTGTGAAATGCAGATACCACAAGGAAAGAAAACCACCTCCTGAAAAAAATATTGAAATCTATCAAATTTAAAAGTACTTGGCTTTGCTAAATTTTCCTTAATATCATACGCAGATTCAAAGAAGTGTATTTGTTATTTTTCAGGCTTTAACTGAGATACACTCCAAATTCCTGCATTAGCTGCAATGGGAGCCTAATGGAGTGTCAAGCCTGCACAGCTTAATTAACCACGTAATTTTTCCTTCTCTGGTAGGCAGGAAAAGTTATCAGGGGGGCAGTTCATGCCCACGGTGCCGCTGGTGCCCAGGGGGCCGAGAGGCCGATGGCCCTGGGCTGTGCCAGCCCTGGGGTGGCAGCAGGAGCGGGGCAGGGCCCGTCCCTGTGACGGCCCTGCTGAGGCCACATCTTGAGCCCTGGGTCCCCTCTGGGCCCTCACGCAGGGAATGGAGGGGCGGCAGCGTGGCCAGGGAAGGGAACGGAGCTGGGAAGAGAATGGAGCCCCAGGAGAGGCTGAGGGAGCTAGCTGGTCACAGTCTCGACTCCACAACCTCAGAAGCCTTTCCCACCCTAATTCACTCTGTGAACAAATCACTTCAACCGAGACGTACTTCAAATCTCTACAATTAGAGATTTACACAGGATGCCCGATTACGTCCTAAGGTTAGTTATCCTTTTAAGGCTGAGCTCTAAAGGCACTACGTAATTCAAACCCACATTTCCCCCCCCAATCACTCTTTCACGCCGCCAACGTGGCGCTGCCGAGAGCCCACCCGCGCCGCCGTTTTTATATGGGTGCGGAGCGAACCAAGATGAGTGGGCAAGACGGGGGTGCGACCCCCCCGCGAGGGGCCCTTGGACCCGGCCGTGAGAGACGTGGCATGGCGCGGCGGCAGCGACGCGCAGAATGCTGGGAGTTGAAGTCCGAGGCGGCGCCGGCTGCGGCCTCCTTCCGTGTATCCCTGGGACGGGAAAGGCCGGGAAGAGACGACACGGGACGGGGGGATCGATCTCGGTGAGGGCGCTTTTGGCGGCGGGAGGAGGCGCCGCGTTGTTGACCCGCGGTTCCCAGCGGCGGGGAGGAGCGGCCGGAGGGCTGGGCCGGGCGGTGCCGGGGCCCGGAGCGGCTGCGGGAGGTGCGGGGTTCGCTCCTCGTGTTCTGACCCGGCGCGTCCTTGCGGGGCTGCGGCGGCTCCTGCGCTCCGAGGGCTGCCAGCACTGAGGCTCGCTGTGAGGTGAGGGTCGGGGAGCAGCACTGCGCAGAATTCCCGGTGCGATTTATGCCTGTGATTCCTTGGGTTGCCGGTGCCGTCGTGCTCCTGCTTCAGGCCGGGTTTCCTCCTGCGTGGAGAGTGTGGGTGCCGGCTTGTTCGGAGCCTCGGGGCACCGAATTCCAGCCCTGCAGCGAGGAATGGGGAGTGCTGGTCCTGGTAAAATGCCTGTGGGTTCATCCTCACTTTCTGTTAATGCCGGAGGGAAATGGTGCTTCAGGAGCCTTACTGCTTTCTTGCGGTGTCTCTGGAGGCATAATTTGCTCTTTGTATGATTTATGTGGTTTTATTATCGCATAAAAAAAACCCCCGCATTATTTCTTTTGGGAGAATAGCTCTGAAAGTGCTGGAGCTGTTGCATCACGCCCTGTGATATCCATTCCCTGGAAAAACGATGGGAGCGGGTTGTTGGAATGGGCTGGGTCTGGCTGTTTCTTTGGTGCTGTTGTTTCACGGTGTTACGCAGTTCAAGATGTAGTTCTCCTGCTGCAGCCATCACTGGTGTGTGAGGCTTTGAGAGGGTTTTGTGATACTGAAATATTTGATAGCAAAGGGAGGCGGGGGGGGGGGTGTAGTTTGCTGCAAATCCTGAGGGTTGGCAGTGGCGTAAAAATGTGAAATAATTGACATTCTAATGATTCTGATGAGGTCAGGCAGCCTTTGGGAAAATGGAGCTTGCTGGGTTTATGTGTCTGTGGACTCTGCCAGTGCTAGTGGCAAAGGAAGGCCAGCAGCCCTTGCTGTCATGCCTGGTGTTTCCAGCTGTCCTGGTGTGTGTTAGTTCTCATGCACACTGGTGAAAAGGCTTCTTTGGTGTTGCTTTTTGGGGTTTCTTTTAAGGTAGAAAGGTTATGCAGGTGCTGTGGTTAACATAATTTATGTGATGAATGTGGAATCATAGAATGGTTTGAGTTGGAAGGGGCCTTAAAGATAATTTTGTTCCATCCCCTGCCATGGGCAGGGACACTTTCCACTATCCTAGGGTGCTCCAACCCCTGTCCAACCTGGCCTTGGACACTTCCAGGGATCCAGAGGCAGCCACAGCTTCTCTGGGCACCCTGTGCCAGCGCCTCACCACCCTCACAGTCAAGGATTTCTTCCTATTATCTGACCTAAACCTACTCTCTTTTAGTGTGAATGTTCTTCACTATTTACTGACAGTTCAATACATCAGATTCTGCATTAAGCTATACCGTGAAACATGCAAATTAGGCCATTGCACAGTTATTTCATTTGTGGATTTTCTAGCTTATGTCACATCTTTGAAGTGCCCATGTTAACTTGGAGGAAGCACAACTTAAACAGAGCCCCAAAATAATAAGTGCACAGTACTGTTTACCTGGTGCGATCAGCTTCACTGTGAATTGGGAGGAAAGTTGACTTAGCTTCAGTTTCCTCCTCTAAGGCCTTCAGTCATGAAAAGTTATCTGCCACCTCAGTTTCAAGTCAAGGGATCACCTCACACCCAGGTGCATTGTTCGAGGTATGACCTCAGTAAAGAGCCCAAAGCCTCAGAAATCAGGTATATAGGAGAGTTCTGGGGGGTTGGCCTGATGGGGTTTTCTTTGTGTTGTTTATCCCCTCTCCTGATTAACCTCTCATTAAGACTTTGGACTTAGGAACGAGTCGTTCACACGAGGTGATTAAACTGATGGCCTCTCTGTGCGCTTTCTTTGCACGGAGGAAAGTGATTTCCTTAGTGCTCTCCCTTTCTAAAGTGAGAGGGAAAAAAAACCACGAGGAACTTTTCAGAAGAAAGTTTTAAACGTGCTCAGGGTCCAGTTCTGGTTTGGTTTCATTTTTTGAAGAGTGTTGCCATTTGCTCGGTGTTAGCTGCACCTCATTCTGGAGGTGCAGCTTAGCCACGAGCAGTGCCTGCAGCATGTGAAAACTTAATTAAAAGTTATGCCTAGCGTGATTAAAGTCAAAACGTTTAGTGACATTTCAATTTAGTGTTCTAGCTTAGTGGTTATGTTTCATTTTAGGCTCTATTTAGAGAGCAGTTTCCTGTCTTAGTGTGCTTAAATATATTGTGGTTTCTTTTTGTGGGTTTAATGGGAGGGTTGTTTTTTGTTTTGTTTTGGTTTTTTGTTTGGGATTTTTGTGGGTTTTTTATTAGCAGGAGCACCTACTGAAACAGAAAAAGGGATCAATTAAAGATGACTGAAAATACACCTCATTATAAACTCTGAAGTGTAGCTGATTCTAGATGATGTGTTTTTATCCACATGAAATCTGCTAATCTCCCATTTGTAGGTAATCTTACCATTAGCTGTGAATGTGTGCGTTTTAGAGTAATAACCTGAAGAATGCTTTTGAAGTGTGGTTAAGTCGTTAAGATGATTGCAAAATATTAGCACAAATGTAATTACTTTCTATTAAAATAAAGTGAAAAGATTAATAACTTGCCATTCTAGTCTCTAAATCAAATTATTTACTTCCTGCTTTTAGCACAAGCCCTGTTAAAAATTTCAGTCAGAGTTTGAGTCTGGTTTTCTGTTCAGTATACATAGCCTAAATACCTGGTTTGAGATTTAGGTTAATGGCTGAGATCTTGTTTTAGACTAATGGATGAGGTTCAGCTGGTGAGAATCAGTTCTAGAGACAGACTTTGTGCGTGTACTGTATTTCCTTTGTGTAATATGAGGATTTAGCATCATCCTTACAGTGTCTTCGTTGTACTGAAAAGGGGTTTTTTAAAAGAAAATAATTGGTCAAACAAAATTCATGCTTCTACTTCCTAAAGGGTTTGTTGTAAGGATGACTGATCACTGGAAATACATTTGTTCTGTATTTCTCATCTCCATATCCCTACTTTTTAATTTCCATATAAAAACAAACCAGGATTTCCTTCTAGGAAGACGTGGCATTATCTCATTTGCAATTTCTGGTCGCGAATCACTAGATGGCAGTACTGAAATTGTTTTCACCTCACTTCCATGTGCTTCACTTTCCCCTGTCTCTGGGTTTCTCCTTTGCCCAGTCAGTTCAGTAAACCAAAATGTTCTAGTTTGCAAAAAGGCACGAAAGTCACTTCCTTAAGAAGTCAGGCTGAGTTTCCAGGTGCTCCCTGTTGCAAATTGTGTGTTTGTGGCTTGGATTATGAAGAGTTATTATTATGGCTTTTGGGTTTTTTCTCAAGTCACTGAAAAGACAGTCCTTAAGAAATTGTAGGCTCATCCTACTGGGAAACTTTTTCCCTGCATCTCCCCTGAGGGAAGTTGGGAACCCCCTCTGGAATTTTTGTTGAGGACTGAACACTGCTGATGGATTTCTTGGGTCCTTTTTCCCATGGTTTTCTCCTTCCACCCATTCCTCTCACACTGCTGGGTTTGGGTATCCCAGATACGTTCATAAATACTCCGTAGGATCATTTTAACAATCTGTGGTGCTGGGTTATTTCAACACTGTGAGCTATTAGCCTTAAGTTACCCATTGTGCTTTCTGCTTTCCTTTTGCCTATTCCTGTGCCTGGTCTTTGCCCTTATTTTTTTCTTTAAATTATTTACTTTTTTCATAATGCAGTACCTGCAAACCGCAAGTGGATCATGTTGAAAAACCAGTGTACAGAAAGCTGTTGTTTATGCAGTTCCATATGGGATTTTTAGCATATTTCAGCAGCTGCCATGATTTTTTTGCACATTTGGAATTATTGTTTCTGTCCTTAATCTTTCCTATTGCGAAGTTAATAGCAAAGAACAGCTACAGAGTTATTTGTATTTCTACTAATTCCTGATTTTCCAGATGTCAGGTGGCTTTTTGGGGGGGTTGCCCCTTCTCCCACCCCCCAGCACCACCACTGTAACAAGTTTCTGAAAATTTGAAAAATCCTTGCACAGAGTTTTTGGAAAGTTGCTCCGTGGAACTTTACCAGTAATTCTGCATGGCCACAGAATTTATTTTAAGTAGTAAGCCCCTCTCAGCAGCTTTTAATCATGGCACTGGGTGAAATCAAGCAGCACGTTGGAAGAGCCTCAAAAACATGTTTCTAGGTTTTGGTCAGTGATTACTTTAATTGCACAGTGGAAAATTCTTTCATCCCTTGCAGTGTATAACTGGAAGAATAACTTAAGAAATACCTCTGTGCAGAGGAATGTAAACTCCTGTAGACTTATTAAAAGACAAAAATCATAAATTTCAAGTTTCTGCCCTTAGTAAAGTTTAACGGAAGAGTTCGTATTTCTTTTTTATGGGATGATGAGATGTACTTTGCAAGGACAGTCTGTTCCCCACCGGGCAGCTACTGCCCCTTTCATCCCATCTGAAGAGAAGCCTTTAAGTGAATTAGAGATGCTCAGAACCCAAAATCCATCTGTCACAAGAATTTGTTGAAGAGTGCTGCACATAAAGCCACGTTGACTTGCTTCCCGTGGCTGGGCTGAAGCATTTAATCCTGAATCACTTCATGCAGATCATACTAATTTGTCAGAGGGTCTGTGGCTTCTGCTGTGTAATTTTGATGCTCTCATTTGTTTTAGAAGCTCTTGAGTGCACTTGTCAAGACTGACATTGATGTCCTGCTCTCTGGATTTTTCAGTTTGGTAATAATAGTAATTTTTCCTTCATATTAAGCTGAGGGTTGTATACACCTTTGAAACAACGATGAGAGAATGAGGAATTTTTACTTCTGTTTTTTAAACAGAGGAAAGCCCCTGTGTTTTTATAAGTGGAGCTCCTTTATATATATATGTGAGTATTTTTATTCCACAAATTATCTAAGCCTCTGAATTCTGAAAGGCAATAAGCTGGCAGTCTTCAGTAGCCACTGATGTAATGGATATGGTAGAAAGTGTTTTAAGCCTATATATTTTTTATACATATAATTACTTTCTAAAAAAGTAATTTTATACAAGTCTTTTATACAAGACTTTCATTTCAGTATAAGTTCTTCAAGGAGACTGCTGCCTCAGGTAGTGGTACAGGTAATTTACCAGACTTGTGAAGAAGCAGGACTTCTTGTAAGCTGCTGCTGCACTAAAGCATGGAAAATCTCCTGGTGTTCATGAAAATCTTACTTTTTCTACTTTTCTGAGACCTTTTACATTAATACTGTTAAGTTAATTTTTTTAGAAGTAGTACATCTTAAAGGTTTATTCAAATATATCAAAAGATTCTTCTGGCCTTCAAAATAAAAACCAAAGCCTTCAATTACTTCCACTTCTGTTAACATCACCAGAGAAGGGTGTTGTATGGATTTTACAGGAATTGGCTATACTGGAAAACTTGGTGTCAGTATAATTTTTATCATGCTGGAAGCAACAGGTCATGCATTATTACAGTTCAACAATGCAGCAGAATTGTACCCTGTAGTTGAGTTTTTCTTGCAACGGGGTATGGGGTTTATGATGTGTAATCACTTCTGAATTATTATTCTTCCAAGTGCCACCAGTATATTTTGGAAGCAGTAGCTGGGCAGGCACAGTAAGGCTTTTAGAAAGAGTCTGGGAGTTTGAGGTATTATCACAGCGCTAAAAATAAAGGGAAGATACAGGAGAAGGGGGGACAAACTGGATAATTTTGCACTTGAGATAAGTCAGCGGTTTTCTATTTTTGTTCCCTTGGGTTGGTATTTGAATTACCTGCTCTGTTCAGGAATGTAAATAATTGTGTTGTGGCCTTTGTATTCGAATTTAAAATCTTTCCCCTTATTTCACTTTATATATATATATATATATATATATATATATTTTTTTTTTTTTTTTTTTTTTTTCCCTCGCAGCTTTTTGTAGCTGAAGGAAGATGATGGAAGAGAGTGGGATAGAGACGACTCCGCCTGGCACACCCCCTCCGAGCACAGCAGGGGAGGCTGCTGCTGCTGCTGCTGCCACGCCTGTCACTTTAGGTGCAGAAACCTTCACTCAGTCTTCTGAAGCACTACAAAACCAGTTGCAATCAGCATAATTGCAGTTCTCTTCTCCAGGCTAATTGGAAGGATTTAAATTGTTTCTTAATCATGGAAGTGGGCTCCTTATCTGTGATGCATCTGATTTCGCACAGAGTATTTTTAGCAGGTTTTTTTTTTTTTAATTCTTGGAACTCTTGCAGGAAGTGATGTAGATGCACTTGTAGTTTTTAAGCATGGCAAGGCTAGGGAAATAATACTTTATACTATAGATCACAGTTAGATGAGCGGCATAGAAGGGAGTTAAAACAGATTTACAGGGGATAGTGGTAAACCTGAATAATGACTTGTGTTTTAATACTGATAGAATCCCAGAATCAATCCAGTTTGGGTGGAAAAGGGCTTGAAGACCATTTTGGTCCACCTGTGCCATGGCAGGGACATCTTCCATTATCCCAAGCTGCTCCAAGCTCTGTCCAACCTTGGACACTTCCAGGGATGCAGGGGCAGCCCCAGCTGCTCTGGGCACCCTGTGCCAGGGCCTGCCCACCCTGCCAGGGAACAATTCTTCTTAATAACTGCCCTAAATCTGCCCTCATCCAGTTTAAAGCCATTCCCCCTGTCCTGTCACTCCACCTCTTTGTAAAAAGTCCCTCCAGCTCTCCTGCAGCCCCTTTAGGTACTGGAAAGGTGCTGTAAGGCCTCACTTGTGAGGGGTAATCAGAGTGATTTTTCTGATTTTTTTTACAAGATTCTGAACACCACATTTTTGAATTTTTTGGCAGATGTGGCATTGTTAAATCAGACTTGTGCAGTCTGTTGAAAATGGATTCTGGAGTAGGCTGGCCAGAGATGTTAGCACACATGAAATGTACTCACTGCCTCATTCATACACAAGCAAAGAAACCAGAGCCAGAAGTGCATGAGGTGCTACAGGATGTCATCAATAAACTTAATTGTATAAAAATGGTCTTTAAATAGTACATTTTTGGCAGTGTTTTCTACTTACATAGGGTGTGACCACAAAAGATTTAATGTTTTTTTAATGTGGCAGAGGTTTGCTGGCTGCCAGTGGCAAAGTCTGTTAAAAGAGTTGTTGAAATTAATGTGGACATGAACTTTTTTTAACAAAAAGTCTCAGATTTGCTGAGACTAGTTGATATTTTCAACTACTGCCTAGTTGATATTTTCAAAAAAATATGCACTCATAATTTGCCCCATCCAGGTAAAGGTGACATTTCAACAAGGAGTGACACAGGAAGTACTTTCATAAGAAAGTCATGTTTTTGAGAAACCATTTCCAAAACTGATATTTGGAAATCACTTCCATCATTATTCATTTCTGCAGCCAAAACCAATGGCAGTGTTGCATAAAAACTGTCAGGTCTGTAGACATCAACCTGCAAAGAGAATTTCCCGGCCTGTGTGAACATCTTCCAAACTCTTTTTGTGGGATTTGAACACACTCATTAAAAATAAAATTAAAATTAAAAAATGCAGCACGTTCATCTTGCAAGGGCAATTTGTGGACATCAGGGAAGATGAAAATTTGCCAGCTAAATTCCAAGGAAATGCGTGGTTTATGGGTGGAAGTGGGAAATGAATAGCATGGTACAGCAAGCACAGCCAACAAGGCAATTCCTCCATGTGGATCTCTGTGAGGTGTATTTTTTCAGCCCAGCATCAGAATAATCTGAATGTAGAACCAGACCTTTAAATTCCTGCACCATGAGGTGTTAAACCAAGGTGTAAAAATTGCTGAGGTTTCTTCAGTTGCACTGCTCACCCTAAAAAGTTACTATCAATGATTGTGTTATATAGTATTGTAACCATTATTAATTAACTATATTATTATATTGATAGGATCTTATCAAAACAATTTCCAGTGTAAACAGAAAATGTTTTGTACTCTTTAAGAATTTATTTTTCATTTCTCTTTATCTCATGATTTTTAAATTTCTGTTGTGTATGTTTTGTAATACACATGACATACTGAACAGTGGTACATGTAAATAATAGATAAAGGGATTTCACATGGGGGAATGGATGATCAATTTTTTTTTTTACTGATGTGTGTATATGACCAAGTTTGAAGTCCATGGCATTAGTGTGATTTGCATATCATTTGACTGTGGTGTTTAGGCTGAGGCCAGTGAGATGCTGAAGCTGGTTTAGCATGTTACTGCCAGCAAAAAAGGCAATTTCTGTTTTCCTGACTTAACTTCCTGGCTTAATTTGGTTATAGACAGGAAAATTGGCTTATCCAAGGATCAGCTGAAACGGGGAAGGCAGAGGGATCAGGGAGATGAGTTCCAGAGAAGAGAGAGCTGCCTGAGGTTCAGTCCATTTTCCAGTGCCACACCTCTAAAACAGCTCCCACCCTCCCAGGTATTAGGAGTGTGTGAAGATGAGCACTTCCTGCATCCTCAGTTGATGCAGCAGTCATTCAGGAATAACAGAGCTAGCTAGAAATTTCTGAGGCAGGTTTCAGATGCTGTAAATTCAGTAGTCAAATGTTGACTTGTCTTTTTAAGCTAATGACAAGTAGGGTCACGCAGGAAGAGCTGTGTCCTACAAGACACTGTCACCAAGGATTAAGTGCCGTTGGTGCTGTGTGAAAGCTCAGGCAGAAGTTTCAAATTCACTTTGAATGAAAAAAAAAAAAACCCTGACTGGTTAAAAAATTATTTGTAAAGTGTCTGAACAATACATATATAACCGAACAAAATATATAACTGAATCTCTGAGATCAAGGCTTCTAAAATTCTTTTTTCTCTCTTTTTTTTTTCCCCCCCTTATTTTTGTAGCTTTTTCCAGCCCCCTTGCCACACCAAGCCTGCCATCTTCTCCTGCCTACTCACCCCCCTTGCCAGCTGGAGCGTCCCCAGTTCCTCTTCCCATGATGACCTCGGCCTCTCTTCCACTTGTGCCTTCTGCCACCGCTGCTACAATTGCACCACCCCAGAGCCCCGTCCCACCTCCTGCTGCCCCTGCGGCTTTCAGCACCCCCGTGTCCCAGTTCTCTGCTCCTCCTCCTCTGAGCTCTGCTGCTGGCCCTGGCCTTCCTGCACCTCCCACTGGTCCCCCCATTTCAGGGTTTTCCATGTCTTCCACCTACGATATCACCAGAGGTCACGCTGGCCGAGCACCTCAGAGCCCACTGATGCCTTCATTCTCTGCACCTCCAGTCACAGGTAACTCTTTATTTCTTTGCTGTCCTCTTCGTGGGACAGGCCGAGGATCTCCTTGGTAGCTTATTATTCTTTTGGGTGTACTCACTTAATTAGTTGTACTTAGAAGGGTTAATACTCTTAATTAATGTAGTTCTACTCAGATCAAGGTATAATAGCCTTTAAAATACACTCATGGTCCAGGACAGAGTCCACTTTAAGTTCTGGTGGCGTTCAGGTTCACAGGAAAATCTTTTGTTTGAGAACTTTTATTTTTGTTACCTTGCACACCAAAGGCCAGCTTTTCTTCAGCTCAGAGAACCACCTTCAACCATTATGTTTCCCCAGAATGACAATAAACTCATAATTTTCAGGGTTTTGTTCTGAAAATCTGTCTCTTGACAAGCTGTCTGACACATGACACCAGCTTCTTTCTTCTTTTTTTTTTTTTTTTTTTTTTGTTTCCAGCCACAAAATTGCATTGGGATAGCTAAAAATACATAATAATAAATGCCTTCCATGCAGGCAGTTGCTGTGGTTGCTGAACTGATGTCATTTTCAGCTTGTGGAGTGGAAATTTCTCTCCTCAGCTACAGTTGGGCCAAGCTTTTATTATCACTGGTGATATCTCTTTTAAGTAGTCTGTATTAGGACGATGTTTAAAAAGAGCTATCAATTGTGCAGCATAAAATAAAAATAACTCTTAGTTAAGGCTAGTGTTGGAAAATCTGTTAAAATAAGCTTGAGTAATAGGGCAGAGGGTCTGACTTTATTTTTCTACTGTTTAGTTTCTTTTATTTTTCTTCAAAATATGTAAAGCTTTTGTCCTTTTTCTACTACTATTGATTTCCAGCACTTAGTGTTAGAAAATTTACTTTTCCTATTGTATGAAAACATTCCTGTGCCTTTGTTCAGAGACTAACACTTGCCCCTCTCTTTACTGACAGTTTATTATGAAAATTTGAATACAATAAAAAGAACAGCTTTTAAATTAGTGTCATAAGAGAAAGAATAATTGTTTAACTTTGTACATAATGTGCAAGCAGTCTCAATTTTCTTAGCAGATATGATTGCATTCATTAGATCTGCTAGCCTTTAACAAGCAGAATTGTTCTTGTGCCTCCAAGAACTGAGGTGAATTTGCCTGGAATTGTTTTATTCTTCCTGCTGTTTTCCTGTTAAACAATTGCATGTTGCTTCAATATAACAAATTAAACCCTTGTGTTTTGTATTTCTCTCTTACAGGTGTTTTGGCAGATCCCATTACTCAACAGGCAACTTTCTCTTCATCTTTGTCTCCTGGGGCTGGTTCTGCAATCACTTTTCCTGAGGAGCATGAAGATCCCAGAATATCTACTGCCCAGAATGGAGCACCTGCTGGAGGAATCTGGGGATTTATAAAGGTAGGGGGTTTTTCTGTTGCCTTCATGAGGAATTACCAGTTTGTAGTGACTACAGGAAGACGTGTTGCACTCTTTAAGTGCACGTTACTATAATTTTTTTTCCAGCCTCATGTGCAAGGTGGCTGTTTTTAATAGTGCTGTTTGCTGAAACTATGCTTTTACTTCTTCTCTGTATAGAAGAGAGGGGACTGTACAAATGCAGGTGTTCTAGGTTAGTTTTGATTGCTGTGATACGAACTTGTGACAAAGCCTGTTCCGTATGGATATGTTCTTAAAACAGATGAAATTCTAGAGCCCTTTACGTCCTGAAAGGTGATTTTTACTTCACAAAGACTGCATGCAGAATGTATGTAGAAAAAGATAAGTCTGTTTTACCTTACCAAATGCTTTGCATATCCCATTTATATTCCTAAATTAACTGAGTTCCTAATTAACTGAGTTTGATTCCTGTGAGATGCAAGTCATGCTTGCTCTATAACAATCAAGTTATATTTTGTCTTTTTTCAAGGACAGACAGGCTACATATTTTTTCAATCACAAAGAAGCATCTAAGGTGTTTTGTAAGGTTAGTCTGCTTGAAGGCATGGAATGCACAGTGCAGAACAGATTCTCCTTGTGATGCCGTCTAATCAGACAGAGGAAATAAGCAGCAACATCAGCTAGTAGAATTTCATTAGCCTGTAACCTTTCTGGAGCTGTAAGAGAGATGCTACATTTAAGTGGCATCATGAATATTGTGGCAAGAAGGTCTGAGGGCTGTACATCAACACTGAGCTGTCTTTCAAGAGCAGCGCCACATTCTGTCCCATCTCACACTGAATGTGAAGGAAGAATAAAGAAGATTATTGTCCCAGTGCACTTGAAGAATTTTGCTTTTCAGTCCCTTTTAAGCACGAAAACCTGGCAGAAGTAGTTGTCTGTGACATGGCAGACTGAACCTTCTGTCTCTCCACTGATACAGTCTTAAAGAGGAAGATTGTATGTCTCTCCATCAGTGCACTGAGAGCAGAGTGGTCATGCTGCCCTTTTCAGGGAGAAATGTCTTCTCATGATCATAAAAACACATTTTCCTTCTTCCTTTAAGTAACAATGTTTTCCATTCAGTCCTTATGTTCCTCCTAATATTTGCAGTAGGTGGCAGTGTTCTAGAAGAGAACATTTTACTTGTAAAATAATTGGAAAGCCAATCTCATCCACATTTTAGTGCTGCCATCCAGAAGGTGTCCTGTTTCTGTTTATGGAGCAAGTCTGTATTACTGACTCCAGTAAAAAGATTTTGGTTGAAGTATCAAGCATTCCATGTGCTCTGTGTGTTCAGTAACCACTGCTTGAGAATCTCTTAAGTGAAAGACTGAGGAATCATTAGTTATACTGAAACCATCAAGTTCATGATGTATGTAAGCTCACATCAGAGTATGTGCTTTTTAAAGGTGAGCCAGAATCTGGGACATGTTGTGGTAATTTTTACAGAAATGCATCTGAATTTCCTGTAGAGGAGCTCATGCTGTAGTTGCCCCAGTTTATTTCTGTTGTTGAAGTAATTTGATATACCCTTTTTCCTCTGGTGTTGTTAAGAAATCATACACCTTTCTTTCAGATTTCCTTCAAGCTCAGTAACACTGAAAACTATGACAATCTAAAATTGACAAATTAATGGTCTGGAATCAAATGGGACTGTTTCAGTTTCTTCAGAGATACCTGAAGTATGCAGTCCCATTGCAGTTCCAAGACTGATTTCCACATAATTGTTGCAATAACCTAATGTTTGGGATTGGTATAAAAATACGGATTGTTTCACCCTGTTTGTGCTAAGCAGATGAACACATAAAGGCATCTTCCACAGGTAGAAGCAGTCTCAGTGTTCAGGAACCATCTGTATAATGCCTTCATGTTAGTTAGGCAGCCAGGATGCTACCTGGAGAAGCACTGCCTGGCTTTGCAAGGGCTGTTTCTGCATTAATGAGGAAGGTAATATTTAAACCTGAGGTAGTAACAGAAAAGCCATGCACTGATAGTCATATTCAGTGTTTTTGCTGACTAATGCACAGCAGATACTACAGAGCAGCTTAATATTTTGTTTTTTTAACTATAACATTCTGAATTTCTTGAGGAGAAAAAAAAAAACAACCCAGGAAAATAATATGGAAATGTATTTGCTTAAATTTAGGGTGTAGCTGAGAATCCCATGGTGAAATCTGTTCTCGATAAAACCAAGCATTCAGTGGAGACCATGATCACAACGCTGGATCCTGGCATGGTTCCATATATCAGTAAGTGTTTATGATAAACCATCAAGTATTGCCTGCAAATCCTGGAGAAGCTACTGCAATAGCCATTATTTGTACACTTGAAGTAAAAGCATTTCAGTTACAGATTGAAAATTAACAGGAAAGAAAAGCTTTGTGTTACTCACATTTTTTTGTGTTACTGGAGGACACTGCATGTCACACGTAGCTGACCTGAGAGTAAAATAAGCAAGCAAAAGGCACCAGTTTTCCAGGGTGGTGGTTTGATTGCTTTTGTTTTTTTTGGCATGGCTTTTTTTCTCTTAGGAGCCTGATAAGCAGCTCCCCCTCCTAGGTGTGCCAGTACTGACCTTGTTCTGCCTATGAAAAAAGCTGGTCAGGAAACAGCTAAGACTGAGAAGAAACCATTAAAAATGATTTTTTTATTATTTTGTTTTCCTGAGATTTTTTTTTTTTTTTTCAGCTGAACCTTTTAGGTGACCCAGCTAACTACTGCTGCACTGGTGCAGAGGACAGGGAAAGATGACCTAATTATTGAATAGTAGTTAATTGTTTTACATTTAAGGGAAAATCTCCCAGCAGCTGTCCAGTGAGGAGGGAGTGGGAATAAAACCAGTGAGGCCAGCCAGCAATGCCTTCTAAAGATATTTGAGAAGAGTAGCAGGATGCAGGGCAAAGCTACAGTAAATGTTGATTTATGCACACAATTTGACAAAGTGTATTTAAGGTTTCTATTGCAGTCATCACTGTCCCTTTTTTTAGAAACAGGATCTGTTGGTATCCTGGATAGTTTGACCCAGTGTTTATTGACAGAACAACTTTATCTGGAGGAGGAAGTAACGCTAATAAAACGCTTGGTTTGTAGGATTTAGGTTGAGTAAATTAAGTCAGTAGTTACCTCTAAAGTTCTGGAAGGGGGAGTGTCTGTATATATCTTGGCCACATATGTACTCCATTATTTTTGTAGTTTCAGGTTGTGAAAATGGGGCAGAGGTTTGTAAACTTAGCCTGTACTTCCTTGTAGAAATGTATTCTACAAAAACCATGTCCTCAACAATAGCCCCACTTCTCTCTGCTCTCCCTACTGCAATGCCAAAGGAATTTCGTGTTCCTCATTGCCAAAACCTGAAATTACCAAAGCTTCTGGATGAGGTGGTTGAAATCTTCTTTTTCTTCCCCCCGTCATCTGAATAAATAGTATTTCTGTAATCTCTTTCTTGAAAAGAGCTGAACTGTTTTCATTGGCACTGGGTGAAAATGTTACCTGAGCTGCACTCCTGGAACAGACAATTTCTATCTAGACAGGAAATGGTCACCTTCTAAGCATAAACAACAGTACTTTTACAACAAAAGACATCAGGGAATCTTAAATTAAACATGGAACTGTAATTTCAGTTTATAATGCACAAGGTGCAATGAAATTTCACATTCAGGGTGTCTGAGCTTAACTTGATGTAAGAGTTCTGCCCCTGAATTTACCAGAGTGCATCTAGTTCTTATATTTTAGGTTTCCATTTTACTAGATTTTGTCCAAAATGGTTTCTTTTAGCCCATGTAATATCTTTGTTTCAGTTCTGTAGTATCTCTGATGAAAAAAAAATAGATGCTTTTGATATTTGCTGATCCATAATACAAAAGAACATACTCTGTATTCTGCAACCAGACATGAGGCACAGTTGCCATTCTTAAAACTGTTAGGCAGTAATTTGCTAGTATGCTATGGATCAGTTTTTAACTTCATTAAAAGCTGTTGGACAGTATTTTTGTTCCTGAGCAGTCAGGCGAGGCTAACTCCAGTAAAAGCCTGCGGTCAATTTTAAGCACTTGTTTAATTATGTTAAATTGATTTATATCAAGAAGGAATCAATGAAAAAAAGATACTCTCAATTATTTTTAGTCCAATAATTGCACAGCATTTAAAACAATTGCTCCAAGTTCAGTGATCTGTACCCCTAATTCCATTCAGCAAGGCAATTGATAAATAAAATGATAAAAAAATTACCCTAAACCCCCCAAATAGTAGGTTTTACTATGAGGTTCTAGCCTATCTGGTGATTATTCATAAAAATAAGATGATTCCTGTAACTGAGGTCTGCTGAGAAATACGAGCCAAAAAGTTGATTGTTTTTTTCATTAAATTTTAAGGTTTGGGTTTACCCTTATCAGTGGAGGAACTTTTCTTGAATCAGGATAAATACTGCAAACTCTGTAAGCTTGTGTGGTTGATGCATTTTACTTAGGCACTTTCTCTGATGTCATGTTCCACTTTTGAGGAAAGAATTAGCTGTTCTTGAGAAAGCTTCTCACAGCAGGGATGTGTTTTATGATGTGTTTCTGCACAATAAAAGTGATCCAGCGGGGACAGACAGATGTGAGGTGTGATTGAGTCTTCTGTGATAATTTTAGATTTAATTCATGAATTGTTTTGTTTCATTCTGAAAAAATTTAGTGAAAGCTCAGGCTTCTTTATGGAGATATAACCCTACAGGAAATGTTTAGAACTCTGTACAAGCTTTTTGGTTCCACAGATATTTAAAATCTAAGAAGAGCAATAAAATGACACTGAAGTTCACATTAAAAAGTAATAGGAGCCTTTCTTTTAAATCTTGTGCAATTTGGCAGCTGTTCACTGGATTTTATGACCTGCATCAGTGTTCTTGAACCCATTCATAAGAGTTTGCAGTATTCCTTGATGCTTCACAGGACACCAAAACATCCTTGGAAAAGGATGTCTTTGAGTTATTTTCCTAAAGCTCTGTGAATTGTCATCTTGAATGAGTGGTATGATTTCTTTTTTTTGGGTGCTGAACCAGGTTAGTTCCTGCTGCCTGTCTTTCACCCTTGTATCCCTTAGTTATTCACCTGAATTTCAGTTCCTAACTTAAATGACTTCTCCTTCATGGAAGAATTATTGTCCAGTGCATGAGAAAGAGAAAAAGCAGCTGGAGAAGATGTAGAACTGTGTTTGAACTATGCTGCCGTGGGAAGGAGGAATATTCCATGCGTGGATTTATTTTTTACAGATCACTTTGCAAAATTATTTTGCAGGAACTGGGGGAGAGCTGGACATAGTGGTCACTTCCAATAAAGAGGTGAAAGTTGCAGCAATTCGGGATGCTTTTCAAGAGGTCTTTGGGATGGCTGTTGTGACTGGAGAGGCTGCACAGTCCAACATTGCACCACAGCCTGTGGGCTATGCTGCAGGCTTAAAGGTAAGTTGATACTTAGCAGTAGCAAAGAGAAATTCACGCAAAATTATCTCATTTTCTGTAAAGTGAAGTTCGGTTTCTGGGATAGGTAAACATTTTCTTTGGGGATTTTTTTGGTGTTTTGGTTTTTTATTGTTGTTTGTTTGTTGGGGTGTTTCTGTTTGTTTGGTTTGGTTTTTTGTTTTGTTTTGTTCAGGGTAGAGGGGTTTTTTTTGTTGGTTCATTGGTTTTGTTATTTTGTGGGTTTGGCATTTTTTTGTCTTTTTTTCCTTAATCTGGACCATTCAATCCAAAGCTCTCTCTTTGAAATATTTTCAAGATTTCTTGCAAACACATTTGCAGCAAGTGAAGGGTCCCTATGTCGGTGTATTCGTGTGTTACCAGCAGATCATGTTGGAAATGTTAGAAATGAAAAGTCTCCAAGATTGATTTTTCTCCCCACTGATTCTGTAGATCAAAGACAATTTGGTTAACATTTGATCTTTCTGAACAGATCTGTGTTCTCTTTGAAATATAAGAATTCCCTGAGCAGCCTTGCAAACTGCTATGCCACCCTCGAGGAGGGGTTAGCAAAGGTTGTTTCACCAGTTCTGGCCAATAAGTGAAAATCCTGAGAACAGCTGTTTTCATACTCTATTTACTAAATGTAAGCAAAAATTCATGAAAAAGGAAGCCTTTCCCCCTGCCTGTTGTGTCAGTGCTTGCAGAGTAAAGCCTGTTCTCATAGCAGTGTATTATCTGATGCAATTTTATATTGAGATAAAGCAGAATAATGTGCATGTTCCTTTATTTATCTCCTGCAGTGTATTGTATATATTTCTGTTACAACTTCAGAGTGATTACAGTTTTCAGGGGAATAATTCCTGTGTGTTAGTTGGATATGTAACGCAACAAATGGATTCTTTCCCTTGCTCTTACAAAGCTGGTCCAAAGCTCTTAAAGACTCTAAACCCAAGAAGTTTTTAAGTTGTAGAAATGTCAAAGTAACACAAATATACACTGATGCTTTAAGTGAGAGTTAAAACCATCACAGGTTAAGAATTCTTGTCACAGATTAGGAATTCTTTGCATGCTACCCTGGGTATTTTTCCTGGAATGTAAAAAAAAACCTAAAAAAAAATTTAATTAGATTTATCATAGGTTTTGTTACTGTTTGGGATTCCTGGCCTTCACTAGTTGGGGATGTTGGGTTTTTTCCGTATTGAGTCATTTTGAAAAGCGTGTTCTGGGGTTCTTTTGGGGTTGATCTGCAAGCACAGCACTAAGCTGTGGTTCAGAGTTTTGTCTAACAGCTTGTGTTGCCACTCAGGGAGCCCAGGAGAGGATAGACAGCCTGCGCCGGACAGGAGTCATCCACGAGAAGCAGCCTGCTGTGTCAGTGGAAAACTTCATCGAGGAGCTGCTTCCTGACAAGTGAGAGCCTTGCATTTATCCCAGAAGGGTGGGGACACGTTGGGAATATTCCTTGTAAGGAGCTGGTGGCAGTTTGAGGGAGAAGGAGAATAAAAGAGAAGGAGAATGAGGAAGAGAAAGAGAAGGAGGAGAATGAGAAGGAGAAAGAAGGAGGAGGAGAAAGAGGAGAATGAGAAGGAGAAAGAAGGAGGAGGAGAAAGAGGAGAATGAGAAGGAGAAAGAAGGAGAAGGAGAAAGAAGGAGAAAGAAGGAGGAGGAGAAAGAGGAGAATGAGAAGGAGAAAGAAGGAGGAGGAGAAGGAGAAAGAAGGAGAAGGAAGGAGAAGGAAGGAGAAGGAGAAGGAAGGAGAAGGAGAAGGAAGGAGAAGGAGAAGGAAGGAGAAGGAAGGAGAAGGAGAAGGAAGGAGAAGGAGAAGGAAGGAGAAGGAGAAAGAAGGAGAAGGAGAATGAGAAGGAGAAAGGAGGAGAAAGAGAAGGAGAAAGGAGGAGAATGAGAAGGAGAAAGGAGGAGAAAAGAGAAGGAGGAGATTTGTCTGAAGTATTTTGGCAGGCTTGGTTTTGGTGATGACGTTGAGCTTTTTGTCCAGGCTTCTTGAGACCTTAATATAAAGAAATCCTTGTCAGGCTTTGTAGATTCACAATGTAAAAACACAGTGGAGTGAGCTGAAAAAAATTAAGGAGCTGTAAAATTTGGAATTTGGCTAACAGTTTGTGCATTGGGGTGTGCATCCTCCCTTCTCTCTCTGAAATTGTGTCAGAAGAGATATTGGGAGATATTTCGGCATTTAGAACAATATGATTTTATCAAATAATGTATTTTATGTTTTCCTTTCACTGAGAATGTATTATTGCATCTAACTTGCACTGCACAGACACAAAAATGCTGTTTCAAAATGCATTGCAACTTGATTTTGTAACATGTTGTTTGACAGGCAATTCTTGAATCACCTTTATAATTAAATGCCAAAACATTAGGGAAAATGCTGTTTTTCTTAATGCAAACCTAAATAGTTTTCTTCCACTGTTTACCATGCTTGTACATGCCCAAAGGAGAGGAGTTTCAAGTAATTACCCACACTACTAATAATGTATGTCATAGTTAATCCTCTTTGAAAAGACAATAAAATGTCTAAATCAGACTAGATGGAAATAAATGCAAAACAAAAATTAAAACTTCTTCCTACTCCTATTTACTTTAGAAAATTCCTCATTTATATTGCACTAAAAATGCTAAATGAAAAAACAGAGCAAAAGGAGAGTATCTGTCCAAAAAAAAGAAATAAAAGCCCATCCCATGGATAAAAATGCAAACATTAGAAGACAAGAAAATACCAGCAACTTCATTATTAATAGAATACCTGTGACCAAGGGATTATGTCTGCCCACACACCCACCCTTCCAGCTCACCTTTTATTCTTTGATTGTAAGTTTCACGTAATTTGTATTTCTGTGTATTTTATGCATTCTACATGCATATACGTGCACTATTATGAGGGATGGATGGATGGATGGATGGATGGATGGATGGATGGATGGATGGATGAAAAGTGACATACACAAATTTCACTTGCAAAATACCACAACAGTTTGATGAATTTCATTATTAAATTATTACTGCAGTTGTAATAGGGCTTGTAAAATGTTCATCATTCAACTTCTAGCACATTGGTTTTCACCAGAGTGATCCTCAGTACTCAGAAATAAAACAATTTGCACATCACTGCAGGTGGTTTGACATTGGATGTCTGATTATTGAGGATCCAATTCATGGAATTCACCTGGAAGCATTCACCCAAGCAACACCAGTGCCTTTGCAATATGTTCAGCAGGTGAGAACGTATTTTCAGTTTTTTCCTTTTTCAGTTTTCTTACCAATTAACAGCTGAGACATAAGACTGAAGTTTTAATTTTAGTTATGATGTTAGTTCTTACTGGAAGTTATTAAACTTAAATATTTTCATTTATGATAAGAGGATATTTTTGCATCATGCTTATGAATTATTTATGAATATTTTTGCAAAATATTTTTGCATCATGTTCATGAATTAATCTTTAGACATTTATAGTAAAGCTTTTCTTAGTCAAGAGTCTCATTCTGCAATATCTGTCACTTTGGATATTTGCAATATCTATCACAAGTTTTACTCTCCTATTTAAGCAGAAATACTAACCAAGCAGGCAGCATGCTGTACTCTCTGAAAACTCATTCCTAAAAACAAGATTCCCATTTTCCAGATCAATACTTGGACTTATGTCCCCTGTGAACACACAGAGTTTCCAGCTGAAAGACAAGGCTGATTTCAAATGTGCTATTTTGGCAAAGATGTACAATTCTGAAATCAGAATATTTAAATATTGGAAATACCATGGTTCATTTGAGTGAAAATAACAGAATGAGCTGCAGTAGTGTGCGGTTCTCAAATACCACCAAAAGAAGTTTTTCTGGAGGTGGTTTATTTTTCTTTGGACACAGACTGGGAATTACTCCAGTCATTGCATGTTGTCTGACAGCAGATATGAGTCATTCTTCAGTTAACTCTGGCCTGAAAATTCTTTTAAAATAAATGTTTCCATGAAGAATTTATAACCAGAAAACTGTTTGGGGTTTGATCCTCAGATGTGGTTTTGGGATAGCAAATAGTAACTTTGGGGCTTTTTTCAGTAGCACCAATTCCTGAATACCTGAAATTTGTGTGGTGGCGTTCACAGGGGTCCCAGGACGAGGGAAGAGATGAGAATCTTGTCTCCATGTTTCAGACTGCTGATTTATTATTTTATAATATATATTGTACTAAAAGAAAATGATATATTAAAACTATACTAAAAGAATAGAAGAAGAGACGAAAATCTTGACTCCATGTTTCAGAATGCTGATTTATTATTTCATAGTATATATTGTATTAAAAGAAAATGCTATATTAAAGCTGTACTAAAATAATAGAAGAAAGGATTTCATCAGAAGGCTAGCAAGGAGTAGAAAGGAATGGAATGATAATAAAATCTTGTGACTGAACAGAGACAGCTGGACTGTGATTGGCCATTAATTAAAAACAACCACACGAGACCAATCACAGATGCACCTGTTGCATCCCACGGCAGCAGATAACCATTGTTTACATATCGTTTCTGAGGCCTCTCAGCTTCTCAGGAGAAAAATCCTAGCAAAAGTATTTTTCATAAAATATGTCCGTGACAAATTTGCTTCTCACACCCTTTAATTTTCCACATAGGTCTGTTGACACAAGAACGATTCTTGCAGAATTCGCTTGAATCTGACAACAGACGCAAATCTACCAATCCCAGGCTGTTTCATTAACTGCCTCTCAAACTTTTTTACACGCAGGCCAAGAGCCTGACCCCTCAGGACTACAGCCTGAGGTGGTCGGGGCTGCTGGTGACGGTGGGCGAGGTGCTGGAGAAGAGCGTGCTGAACGCGAGCAGGACGGACTGGCACGCCGTGTTCACGGGCATGTCCCGCCGGCAGATGATCTACAGCGCGGCCAAGGCCCTGGCAGGGATGTACAAACAGCAGCTGCCACCCAGGACCGTGTGACAGCAGGGACGCCCTCACGCCAGGAACGCTGGGTTTGGTTCTAGGGTCAGCGGAAGGAGGCCCTGTGTTCCCGTGCTCAGCTACGCGAGATTTGTGATTTTAACCGTCTCTGCTTCTTCAGAAGTGGAGGCGATGATTTCCAGGAGTGGAAGTGAGCAAGTGCAGTTTTTTGCTAATGTGTGATTTCCAGTATGATTCATCAAACAAACATGTATTTCTGACTGCTACGGGCAGCATTGCAGTTTTTTAACTGGAATGTTCTGTGGTGTGACACCTTAACCAGCCATTTGCTGAGACAGTTAGTTAGTATTCTTTCTAAAGGGGATATTTGTTTAGCTATTTCTATTATATTAGTAATATAAACATGTTGACAGCATAACATGTACGTTATATATGGATTTCAATCCAGAGAGACTACCTTCTGTATTACATGTGGTTTTTGGGGCATGTGTTTAGGGGATACTTACCACCTCCTTGGGTTGGTGTCCATATGTAGTTCTCAGGAGTGATGCCAAGTAGTCTCTACAGCACCTAAGAGTGAGCTGCTGAAGAAGAGCACAAATCCATGCCCTTGTTAGTTGAAGTCGTTGCTAAATAATTCTGAATTTTCATTTTCTATGCTGCATCTTTCTGCTTTTTATGTAACAGTAATCAAATTTGTGGCCAGCTGAAGAACCACAGACAAAATTTCAAGTTGCTTCAGTGGGTTTTAGATCAGGTCTTGCACTCCCCACATGAAATCATCTCAGCAGTTACAGTAACATGATTTACTCCAGTGCTTCCAGACATCATCTGTTATATGTAATTATGTAATCTTTTCTATGTATTTACAGTTGTCAGTAATTTGATTATGGAAAATGGTCATGTGTGTATCACTTGTTTTGCTATTCTGGGTTTTCTAAACACTTTTAAGTCTAAAAGCTTTCATGATGTCATGAGTTCACTGTTTCTCATATAAGTTTTGAGTGGTGTCTGATTTTTTTTTTTTGTGGCTATAAATATCTTCCATCCATGCTCACACAATATTAAATCTTTACTTAGAAATATGGAAGTAATTGTGAAGAAGTATTTTGGTACTACTTTTTTAAGAAACAAAGAATAAACAAATACTTTTTGTTTGCCTTAAAGAAGCAGTTTTTCAGCTTGTAGTGCTCAGCCTTTACCTTTCTTAGATGCTTTCAAAGAACATTTTGTATACAGTATACTGTTAAGCCAGCTCATATTTGTACCCAGTGAAAGCCTGTCTATTTCCAAGTAATATATTTGGCCTTAATTGGCTTACTCTGTAAAGCAGTTGAATAAATGTTTTCCCTAGAGAACTGCATCTATTTTAAAGGCTTGGTTTTTATTCCAGATGATGAGACATCATTATTGAAGTTGTATTTGCATGGTCAGTTTGCAGATTTGTCACATGCTAAACAAGCAAACAAGATCCAGCTCTCAATCTTTAGGTCCTCATTGAGACTTCTTTCCCTGTTAAACCAAAAAGGTGATACAAAGAGTTTTCTTTGTCGTTATGCAGCAAAGGCATCTTTGCACTTACTGTAATTTCAGCTTGAAGTATATAATAAATGGAATGCTGCTGTTTTCCCCCCTGCTTGCAGCATCCATGATGCAAAGGAGGAGGACATAAAGTCATCAGTAGATTTAGGTGCCCTGGCATGGCTTAAAATTAAAACTGAAGAGGAACAGCCCTTTTCTTTCTCCCTTTCCTGTCCCTGGACTTCACTTTTTAAGAGGTGAGAGAAGTAGGGGAAGACAGTGTGGTCAAGTAAAATGTTTTTTCTCTGGCTCATGAAAGTCTTGTGATTTATTTTTGACAGCTCCCAGAAGCAGTAAAATGGTGTAGCTTTGTAACTACCTAGTAGTTTGTTCTCTTTGGGGAGCATGATTTGCTTGTGTATTGAAAAGTCACATCCTCACATCAACACCACAAGCTCAGCTTCTCCCCTGAGAGGCCAAGGGAAGGAAAAATGTCTGGACTGTGATCTGGGAGGCTAAAAAGTTGGAAATTGCTTCCTGCATTTTTCTGGGGGCCTTGCTCTGAGTTACATGGATAAATTCTGAACCACGCTATGGAGACAGTTCAGCTTTTTACCACCCCCAGGGTTGTGTTGTGGCCAATAATAAGAGAGAAAGCTCAACAGGGGCGTTAAATTTGTACACAGATCAACTTGGAAGAGCAGAGACACTTCAGACATGTAACTTTTGTTACAACTCTCAACTGCCACATCATGGCAGGGGGTGACTTGTAGGTGCAGCTGCAGAAGCCATTTCTGCTGAGTTTGCTCCAATGTGTCAGAAGAAATCATATAAACTACTAAATGTATTACTATTATACTACCATTTTTACACTGTGTTTCACATTAAAAAAAAAACAGCCAAGCTCTTTGAGTTTGCATCACATTAAGATCTATGAGGCCCTTAAACTGAGATTCTTCAAAATGCTGGAAAAAGCTCTGCACTTGCTGCTTTTGTGGAGAAGTCACTGCTCTGTTCCTGGCCTCAGTTTTTCATCACAGCATTGCTCAGATCAGCATGGCTCTGAGATGAGAAAAATGATAGGGAAATGATGAGAAAAACCATGGATATAAAATTCCACACCCATTTCTGTTGAAATTAGTCTGACAGCTTTCACCCAGCTGCCTCTCTCAAGATTGGCCCTAAATTCTGTGAAGGGATGGGGGCGTGTGGGGTCTGATGGAGCAGCAATTACAGCTTGGTGGAGCATCTTGATCCAAAATCAGGAACAAAACAGCCTTAACAACTGCCCATACACTTTCCAGAGTGTTCTCCTTTAACAAAAGGCTTTTGGAAATAATAATACCAGTCATCTTTTTTAGACCCCCTGCTCAATTTTGGCAAGATACTGAGGAGTGGCAGAAGAGGGCAAAGGAAAGAACAGAGTGTGGAAGGATGTGAAAGTAATCAGGAGAGTGACAGAGAAATAGGAATATCTGGTGAGTCCTGAGAGGATTGTAGAGGGTAGCTGAGAAATCAGGAATATGGAATAACTTGTGTCTGAATGTCAGTTTTGGCCAGCTTTAGGACAGCACAAACATGCAAATTTTGCAGCAGAGACACTTAGCACAGATGTGATTCTGTATCTCTGCCTAATGAAGTTTACACGTTGCTTTTGATGTTTACCCCTCCATGCAGCATTGGAGAGGTTTTTCAGGGGGTGTTTTTCAAGTGGGAGATTTCTGAAGGATTTCTGTGAGTATAAACGCGTGAAAATGAGAATTTTTGTAACAATTCTTTAGGATATTTGTAAAAGTATCCTCTTTTTTTTCATAATAGTAAACTTTGCAGATTAAGGAATTTCATGGAATAGTGTTCACTCTGCAGCATAGAACTCGGTGTGTTTAGTTTGCAATTACATTTAATAATTTTGAGCAAATTTTTAAAAAGAAACAAATGCTTTTGTTTATTTCCTACTGTTAGCAGACACAGGAACAAGTAGTAAATTAGAACATTCTATATCCCATGAAAAGTTGTTAGCAGACTTAAAAGCAAGAGTAAAATAGCTTCAAACTTGATTAATTTTCTGATGCGGATTTTAACTTCAACACTTCTGTTTGTAACCTTAAGAAATCATATTTTGAAATCCTGAATCTTGGAGTCATTTCTCTTTGACTTTGTTCCATCCATGGTTACATAATTCAGGAAAAAAAAAGTTATAAAACTAATGGTGAATGAATTTCAAGTTCCTAAAAGAAAAAGGGGCCAATTGGTTTGATTTATCATCTCGTTGTGCAGAATTCTGTCAAAGCTTTGGACAGCTGATTCTGCTGGCCAGACTATGGCCTGTCAGCTAAATTGGGAATACACAGAAGAGTAACCGGTCCAAAAACACTCAACAGCTGCTTCTGAGCTAACACATGGGGTTTTCATGTACTGGATTAAAAGGAGATGGAGCTTTAAGGTTACAGGAAAAAATAAAACATTTTGTGTTGAGAAAGTGATTTCCAGCTGTCTTGGTATTTTATACATGTGTGAGCAAATGTAGCTGTGTAAAAATAGGGAAGTACCTCACAGAAGTAAAGGAGAAAGCAGGTTTTTCCAAGATGATGTTTTAATACAAAGTCACATGGAATTCTGTGTTATGCCTGGGTTTTTTTGGTGTTGACCACAAAAACATGCTTCCTGTTAAAGGATGCTCCATGACACAAGTGAATGTGATTTTTTTTTTTTTTTTGTAATAAAAAATCTGGTATTGGAAATCACACACCAAAACTTTCACACTTGTTTTAATCTTTGTTGTCAGGTGAGTGCAACCAGCCTGCGTTTGATAAAGATCAAACTAAAAATTACCTACTGCTGTAGTTTTGTTGTGAATAATGCATTGAATCACTCAGTCGAGTGCCTTTCTCAGCTTGGTTTTGCATTCCATCAAGAGTTCTCTGAGTTTTGAAAGTTTTCACTTGCCTTAGCTTGAATATTTGCATATTCATGCCTTGCAGTTCAGTTCACCGCTGAGAGAAGGGCCCTAGTTTATTTTTTCCTCAAGTATCACCTGCTTTCCCTGCTTTTACAATAACACATTGAATGCACAGCACCCAGGGGTCATTTTCATTATGTAATCCTTGCATTTGCATTTGCGGGAGCAGCCATTCCAAAGTAAGTGTTGAATGTTCTGCAGCTTCTTGGAAAAGTGCAGTTTTATGTGACTGTTTTGACCAGCAGTGGGATTCTGAATAGTTGTGTGTGTGTATATATATATATATATATATATATATATATATATATATATATATATATATGTATAATATTATATATACATATATGTATAATATTACTACATATTATATATTATATATATATATGTATAATATTATATATATACATATATATGTATAATATTACTACATGTTATATTTATTTTTTTATATATATTATATGTAGTAATATTCTTGGTACTAACATCATTACTATTATTAATTATACTATTAATAGTGGTGGACCTGAGATGCTGCTCCTGGATAATAATGCTTTTTTAATAATCTGGTGTTGTATAGTAGGAGGGAAATGTGTCTTGGTAAACAGAATTACACGTGCAAGCCAGATACTGAAATTAGTTATTTTGATAAAATGCAATAGAACTAAAAATCAACAAACCTATGTCTGAAAAGGAAAGGGCAGAAGAATATTTTGAATGTTATAGGAGTTGCTGTAATAAGTAATTGCACTGTTACCTGCTTCTTTCTTTCCGTGGTTCTCAGGGTATTTATATCAGAATATATATCAGTATATATATCAGAAGTGAACATCCCAATATTTAGAAAGTTGTAATTGTGATAAAATAAGCATTGTAAGATTTGTCCCATTATCTGATGCACATGAAGCAGTATTGGCAAAGTCCACACATTAATTGCACAAAGTCATGGGTCTGAATGAACACTTTTAGAAAAAGGAAGCAGAAGGAGTGCTGCCTCTTCTTAGACTGGTTTCTAGTAGTGAAGTTTCTCTTGCTATGAAAGTTTTATCATTTTGCCCACAGAAGACCTCTGTTGCATTTTTTAATTACCTGTTTAATTTACTCTGCTAATCTTAGTTTCCTCTCACTGCAGGCTGTTTATATTCCCTATACACAATTTTCTGTTTTCTTCATAAGGAAGCCCACATCTCACTTTTTTGTTGAATGAAACATGACTGGTTTCAGTCAAAGTCCCAGTCCTAGTTTAAATCAGTGTTTAAACAGCAATTCATGTGGGGTGAGATAAGGTAGCTCCACATTTTCATTATTTTATTTCATTTCAAGACAGCAGAGGTCATGAGAGAATTTTTTCCAAGATCTGCAGAACTGTCTAACATCAAATCAATGGTCCCATACACTTAATTGAATAAGGAAGAAAGAGTGTTTTCTTCACAGTTTATTTTGACTTCTGAGTCATGGCAAAACAAGTTGGGTTTGAATCCACATCTTAAAAAACAAGTTTAATAAAGCCCACAGAATCCTAAGATTGCAGATTTCTCTTAGTTTTGAGAACTGAGAGTTCAGATTTCCCCAGAAATTAATCTGTCTGCTCATTGGCTGTGACCAAACCCACCCTGCTTCTTGGTGGTGGATGAACTCATCTGGAAGTGAAAGAATAGTGAATAAACACTATTCTGTGAGAGCAGATCCTTCCAGTCAGTGTTGACACACGTTTTCAGGATGAACTTGAGCAGAATGTCCTGCTTCTGCTGCATCCTTCCAACTGTGGAGTTGCCTAATAACCTTTAAATTTAATTTTTTAATGAAAGGCGTATTGTTGCTGAGAGTTTTTTTAAACCATTCAAAGTACCTACTCAGAAAATTCTAGCAAATTTTAATAATCTGGTGTGAATAAAACAGATAAAATAATGACATTTCAGAGCATATCTTTTTCTGAAGTTTGTACAGTAGGAGGGAAATGTTTCTTGGCAAAGGATGGAACTGTGTCTTCACATCTTCCTTCTGTGCTTGCAGTTAGCACTATTCATAATCAGCTTTAGTGCTGTAATTCTGTATTAATTTTATGGGTTGCATATGCCGGGTACTGGGCCAAAAACATTTTGGCATTTTACATTCTGGATGTGTAATCCTTGAGTGTGTGTTTTCTTCTGTGTGATTCTGTGAAAGGGAGATGAGCTACCCTGAAAACCATCCTGTAATTACCCACTTGAGGGATACCAAGGCCAAAAAACAAGAAAGGGAAATCACAAGAGGTGCCAGACTCCGGTGTGAGGGGTTGCAGATAGAACAGCTGCCTGTGTCTGGTGTCTCTCTCTCTGCTGAGCACAAACACCTGCATAAATCTGCTGTGTCCTCCTTCAGCCGAAGCCAAGGGCATTTATTTCACCATTGCACAAGCAGAACTGTGGAAAATTTCAAATTAAAAAAAAAACCTCACAAGGCATGTGATATGTATAGATAATAGTTGAACACAGTCACTTGAAACTTCCTTGCACTGGGGGTGGTGGATACAAGACTTCTCATGAAGCCTGTTCCAATGCCTGACAACCCTTTGGGCAAAGAAATTTCCCCTAAATTCCAATCTAAACCTGCTCTGGCCCAGCCTGAGGCCGTTCCCTCTGCTCCTGTCCCTGTTCCCTGGGGCACAGCCCGACCCCCCCCGTTGTGGTGTTGTGAGGGTCCCCAGGATGAGGTGAGAGATGAGAATTGATTCCTCTCAGAAGGCTGATTTATTATATTATGGTATTATATTATGTTAAAAGAAAATTGTATACTAAAACTACACTAAAGAAAGAGATACATCAGAAAGCTAGAAAAGAATGAATAATAAAAACCTGTGACAGATTCAGAGTCTGACACAGTTGGCTGTGATTTGCTATGAATTAAAAACAATTCACATGCTGGGTAAACAATTCTCCAAATCACATTCCAGAGCAGTAAAACAGGGAGAGGCTGAAGCTTCCCAGCTTCTCAGGAGATAAAATCCTGGTGAGGGGATTTTTCAGAAAATGTCACGGTGACACCCCCCGGCTGCGCCCTCCTGGCAGGAGCCGTGCAGAGCCACAAGGGCCCCCTGAGCCTCCTTTGCTCCAGGCTGAGCCCCTGCCCAGCTCCCTCAGCCTCTCCTGGGGCTCCGTTCCCTTCCCAGCTCCGTTCCCTTCCCTGGCCACGCTGCAGCCCCTCCATTGCCTGCGTGAGGGCCCAGAGGTGCCCCAGCCCTCGAGGTGTGGCCTCAGCAGGGCCGGCACAGGGACGGGCCCTGCCCCGCTCCTGCCGCCCCACGGCTGGCACAGCCCAGGGGCCATCGGCCTCTGGGCCCCCTGGGCACCCCTGGGCACCCCTGGGCTGTGTCCGGCTGCTGGCACAGCACCCCCACGGCCTTTTCCTGTGGGAATCCATAAAATCAGAAGGGTTTGGGAAAGCTGCAACAGGCAGGCCTCAGAAACAGCGGAACTGTGATCGGAGATAAGCAGTAGCCATGAGATAGGTTAGCAAAAAAATTATGTAAGAAGAAAAGTAAGACAAAGGAATGAAAGGACAAATAGAACAATGGTCTGTGTATTAACACTTGTCTAGAATAAATCCCTAAGCTGCAGAAAAGTCTATCTAGCATGATATTAGGAAGTTTGAAGCTTAATAATGGAGCTCTGTGCATTGTATCTTAAGGCTTACAGGCAGCTATTTTATTTGAAATAAGCAGGCATTGTTTAACCAAAGGTACCTGTGCTTATAGTGGTTGGATAGAGCTACTGTCAATGTGCTTTTGCTTTGTGTGATTGGTCAAAAAACTTATAAAGTGAGTTGTAACATTAAGTTCTTGGTCTGCTGCCTGGGATGTGAGCTGGTGGCATCTTCCCATTGTCATAACCATGGAATGAGACTGGTGCTGGAAAATCAAACAGCTCAAGGCACGTTCCACAGCAGTTCTATCCTGTTTGTGATTTGTGCAGAGACCCTGGCTGGTAATATTTTCCAGCCCCTCTCCCCCATCCTGGAGCTGCAGGGGGCTGTTGCGATCCAAGAGCAGGATCCAACACCTCACACTGTTGTCCCTCACCCCACTGGTGTGTACGTGATTCCCTTCAGATCCTTCTTCTGGGCCTCTTGGAGGTGGGTAACAAATTTGCTGTGAAAAACACCAATCACTTTTTTAAAAAATTCTAAAAGTTTAATATAAATAAAATGGTTATAAAAATAGTAATATAATTAGGGTAATAATAATTTGGACAATTTGAATTAGGACAATATGAGACAATAGAAGCAAAGAGTTATGGATGTCCGGGTACCTTTTTCTGGGCAGCATAAGCCTGAAAAAGGACCCCCCATTAACAGAGGATTAACCCTTAAAAGCAACAGCCTGTTGCATATTCATACATCTCATACATGATGCATAAATTCCATTCAAACACAGGATTCTGTCTGGTCTGTGTCAACTTCTTCCTCTTAATCCTGATGGTGTCTTTAGGGCTGAGCGAGGCAGGAATAAGTTCATTTCTTCTGATAATGGGGCAATAAATTCCCTTTCTCTGAAAGATTCAGGTGTCCTGTGGCTGCTATCTTGGTGAGAGTCCTTTCCTTAAAAAAATATCTTACATAGCATAGTTTCTATTTTAACATTTTGTTATAACCTGAAACTATATTTAACACACTACTTAAGAAAATTAATACAGCATAACTTTCTAACACAACACATATAATAGTCATTTTACTATTTGCAAAAAACCAAGTCATAAAATACGAATTTTTCACATTTCCCAACTTCCAGTCACCTGGCACCCTCCTGGGTTGCCAGGAACTGCTTGTAAAAGGGATTAAAATGGCTCAGTGAGGCCTTCCTTCAGGATCCTCGGGAGGATCCCACCCAGCCCCACAGATCTGTGGTTGTCACAAGTGAAACACAAATCACACAGCACATTACTGACCCCTTCTCCCCTTTATTCTATTTCATGAAGGTGGGTACCCTACCTCAGCCTTCTCCTGCTCCTGTGTCACTGCTTTCCCCTGCATCTAATCAAGATTCTCCTTGGCTCTCCTTTGGATGCGGAGGTATTTGTAAAAATATTTTTGTTGTCTGTTACAGCAGTAGCCAGATTAATTTCTGGTTTCTACCTCGGCCCCTCTGAATCAGGAGACAGACCACAGGATGGCATAAACCAGTGACACCTCTGAATATGCTGTGCTTGAGCCTCTTCCTCAGTTCTGCTTGTTTACTGATTTGAGTGCAGCCCAGAAACCAGTTTACTGATGCTTCTTTAACAAAGAATCCTTCTGGTTTATTCACCATGGACACAATCCTGAGGACCTGGTAGTAATTACTGACCTGGTTTAAAGTGGCCCTGTTTAAACTGGCCTACCAAATGAAGAGGCTATAGTTGCCCTACCTATAAAAGCTTGGCCAAAACAGGGCAGAAATTGTACCCTCATCAAGAAGTCTGGCTGGTTTTTTACTTTGGTCATACACATATATGAACTTATATATGCATGATTATTAAAATTTTTAATGTATTTTCTATAGTATATTAAAAAGTGTATGCATAAAGAAGGCAAATCAGCATCCTCATTTGAATGTTTTGCGGTTTTTTCCCCTCTAAAGTATAAGAGCTGTGTAGAGGGAACTGTATTGGAGGAACAGTTCTAAACTGTAACACACAACTACTCATGGTGCCATGGGCTTCAAGAACAAAAGTTTCTGCAGCAGGGAAAGAAAGCTGGCTTTGTTGTGATATTCTTTTGCTAATCCAGATTTGTAAAAGGTTTTTTGGCACAGCAAGTCCTTAAAAGTGTCACAGTGGTTTGATCAGGACTTTGCTGTGTGGGGTGATAACCTGTTTGCTTCAGACCTGAGAGATGCTGTCAGTGCTTCCATGCCTGAGGCAGAGTGAGACAAATATAGAATTCCTGCTTCTCTGCTTGTTTCTGCGCACGACATTTTTCATCGTGGTTTGTAGGCATTTGGGGGAAAACTTCAGAATTTCATTTCAGATTTAATTTCCCCCAACATACAGACCTGTTCCAAATTCATTGCCTGTTTAATTAAAAGTGCTCCTGCCAAAGTAACACAGCAAATTGTGGTTACTTCCTGGGCTCTTAAGGCTTGGTGAAACATGACCACTTGTTCCCTTTGGTTTCTACCTCCACACTGGCTGTTTGGGCTGTGGCATTTTGGGACAGACCACAGGGTATCATTTTGGATAAAGTTAATGTGCTGTTGCTATCCTCAGTAATGGATTCTGATAAGCATCGTGGACCTGATTTAAGGAAGCACTGATACCCTGCTTGTTTGAAGGTCATTTTGACCTCCCTGGAAAACTTGCTGTGCCAAAGCTAAATGTGTTTGTTCTGTGGCAGGAAACACATGGGGCAAAAGGAGTCAGTGCATTGCAGCACCTGACATTTGCTAATAGGACACTCACCTGTCACGTGTATTTTCTGTCCAGATGTACAGCTTCTGACAATTTGGAAGTGAGCACAAACTGTTTTATTCTGTTATTTCTGCTTCTTCAGGTGGATTTGCCTTCAGGCCACCACTGAGTCTGAAACCTACCAGGATGGAGCTCCTGTCTCAGGGAGGTCAAAATATCTGGTGACCACAAGAAGACCATAATCTCCCCCATAATCTATCTCCAGGTTATATAATTTTTATGGATTTTTTTTTATGTATGTGTGCATATGAAAGTGTGTGTGGGCATATATTTGTATAAGAATGGAAGATAAAACTGATTTCTTTTTTCTTCTCAAGAAAGGAATCTGTCGCTTTGTCCTCGAGGAAAGACAGTGAAAATTTTAGTACCAAATAATAAACTCCAGTGAATGATACTTTCACACCATTTTAGAAAATTAAAGCTGTGTTTTAGAAAAGGTTTTTGTTTTTTTTTTTAATACGGGGAGAAGTCATGGCAGCTAGCAGTACAGATCTGAGGCATTAAGGAGGTTCTTAACAGCCCAAGGAAATTTTAACTGCCAAACACCTTATTAATGTGCTTTTTTTCCAAAAAAAACCCTGTTTCATTATTGCAAATACAAGATTTTAAGTGAATGTAATTGTTGGTCCCTGGAAAAAGCTCCTCTCAGGCATCCAGAGAGTAACAGGTTGTCTCCACATGGTGGCACTGGATGTCAGGGAGAGTGGACTGGACTAGAGTCCAGCCCTGTGAGGAAAAAAAATTTACTTTAATTAGCCAGCAGCAGGGAGATGATGTGCCTGCCACGTGACACAGAAATATTAGGCATGGTTTGAAAACCTGAGCTCTCCTGGTCAGTCATGAATCTGAATGGGAGAGCTCAGTAATTGTAATTTTAAAAAAAAGCACATTTAGCTGCTTTCAGCTTTAGCAGTGCAGTAACTTCTGCCTAAAAGATTTTGGTGTGTTCCAAAAATTGTTTCCCACTGGAAGTGTTGCCCTTAAGACAATAACTCAGAGATAACTCAGGTGTCTGCTTCCTATAGCTTGGTCAACTCCTTGTAAAAAAATACTCTTGCAGTTGGATGGGATTGCTGTTAAAATCCTATTCAATGTTTTAAATTGATAGGAAATGTTCAAAAAGTAAGTTTTGGACCAAAGAGACCTAAAAATACTGAAAGTATTTGGACAGATAATTTTAATCTGACTGTGGAGGTATCATAAGTAAAATTGGTTTAGTCCATTTTGCTTTATAAATAAACAAACCAAAAAACTCTAATAAAAAAAATAAAAATAATCATTACCCTGAGATGATGCACCTTCCCATCTGCAGGAAACCTCTCAACCTCTTATCCTTCCTGTTGTTTCTGAAGATATTGCTTTAAATGAAACATTCATTTCTTGTCAAGGCCTCAGAAATATTTTCCTCTCTTTTTTTCTTCTTGGATTTTTTAGAGTGTAGTGCCAAAGAAAGGAAAACTCACTGGATCAACAGTGGTAGACAGGTCTTTTTAAACTGAAGAAATTAATTAAAATTTAAAAATTTTAAACAGTTTTTAACAGTCCTCTGTGTTTCACATGTAACCCGCTCCTTGGAGATCCCTGGATAGTTTAAATGCATATGAAAATTGGGGAAGCATAATTAATTCCAGCAGTATCTAGCCAATTGTTTTAGGCTTCTGGAGGAAATGCTGGAAATAATGCTTGCTTAGGTCTTCAATAGATGCTGTGGCAGATAAAATTCATGACCATAACTTCCATTAGCCATATTTATAAGTATCATCCCCTCTCTGTTCCAACTGCGACTCCAAACTACATCAATGTCAGCCTTGCTGCATTGGTAGTGCTTCTTCTCCTGTAAGTTAAACAATTTGCAGAAATCTTCTTCCTCTTATACAGCAGAGACCTCCTATTCTTGGATTTTCAGCTAAATGGAAAAGAAAATACCATTTTCCAGCATTTAAAAAAAATAAATATACATGAGAAAACACAAGCCTGTTAAGTATCTCAGTGCTGTGGATCTTTGCAAAGACATTTATACAATAGTGTGCATTTGACCTGAATGCTTCACTTGATTAGATGTAGGTGGTGATGTTTTTCAGAGCTCAGCCATCAGCTCTGGCTATTTTCTCTGCTAATGAAAAAGCAAATGTCAGGTTTCTTTCTATCCTTATTAACCCCATGCATATTCCTGCTCAGGAATGCATGCCTGGATACAAAACCTCTTCTTCCTCCAGAGTGGGAAGGAACTCTTGGGAAACAAGACCAAAAAAACCCCAAACCTCAAAAAACAACAACACAAACAAACAAACAAAACCAAACAAGAAAACAAACCAAAAAAAACCCAAAACAAAAATAACAACAACAACAAAAAAAAAACCCAAAACAAAACAAAGAAAGGAAAAAAAAACCAAACAAAAAAACAAACAAAAAATCCCAACCCAACCCAAAAAAAAAAAAAAAAAAAAAACCCAGAAAAAAAAGGGAGAATTTCAGACTCTCTCTGTGCCATTTACTCCCATCCTGTTACTGCTGTGGAAATACAAGTCATGGCTCACAAACCACAGTGCAGCCACCGAAACAAGAGGAAGCACCTGGGTCCCAGCACAGCCAGCAAGGAAACGTGTGCCTCATGTCCACTCCAGTGAATGCTGAGAGGCTGCCTGACCTCAGGGTGAGGAAACCCTCTTCCTACTGCCATCCTTACATGAAAAATGTCACTGATCACCCACTTGGGAACAAATTTCACCCGTGCCCACCAATCCAGCATGTTCACAGTGCCAAATTCTCATCTCTCCTTCACTGGCTGCTGTAAGGAGTTATAACGTTAGAATAACGCACTATCCTGCGCCTTAAATTTTATGTTGTCTTACTTTTTACATATTACTATAAAAACAATATGAATTTCAACGAATTTTGTAGGTAAAAGCTGGGAAAATCAGACTAAGATGTTTATTAAGCAGAGGCACATAGGATAGACAGTGGGAACCAGAGAGGATGGTTCTCTTCTAATGTTCAAGTTGTGCTTGCACTTCTTTATTAAATTAGAGCCATGTAGAGCCATGTTTACACTCAGTCATCTTGTGTTTTCCCAGGGCTGCCTGGACATTCTGCCAAAGTGGCAAATAATGAAAAATCAGTGTGGCATCTGACGAGACTTAGTAGTGCACAGCTTTTTCTGGTCACTTGTTTAAAGTCTTTTTCCCCACAGAAATGAGTAAGGATTTAATTGGTTAATGTTATTGTTCACATAAAAATGTGAACTATCTTTTGTTGCTGGGCCCACCCATGACCAACAAGGGCTTATGAACTCAGAGTTTCCTCTGTGGTCTCTAGAGATGGAGAGCCAAATGAAGGCACATCAGATTAATCTAATTTAAGTGCTCCAAGTCATTATCTGGAGTACTTGTACTCATCTCGTGGTCAGATGCATACTTTCAGGTCTTTCCCTTCACTTTTTAGTCAATTCCCAGCTCGAAACAGAATTTTTCCATTTGACCCTGTGTGCATAGCAGGGGTCTCTATTTTAAAATTAAATCAGGTTTCAGTTACCTGTGTCCTCAAGTTTACTTACTTCTTATTTGACAAGGTGTTATCTTTTCACAAATATCTTTGTGCTTTACCTCTCCTATTTTATTTTGTAAGTGTATTCAAACTTTTGTGCCTTCACTGTTTCTCTTCTCTGTACAGACTGGAGGAAAAAAGTGTCAGCATGCTCAAGTTATTCCTAGGGCTAATGTCCAGATTTATTCTTTACCAAACACTGTGACAGCAAAAGGCCACTGTACTCGCTCTTGTCTTTACTAAGGGCATAAAATGAAAACAGAAAATCACTTTACATTTTTTCTGGGTTCTTCTGCCAGATCTTTCAGGTAAGTTTAAGAGTCTTAAGGAGTCACATAGTCCACCCATTGAGAAGGTAAAACTTACCACCAGCCACATATTCTGTTGTGCTTCTTTCAGCTATTTTTCCTCCAGGGAGAAAATTCCATGCCTTAGAGAAAATCTTCTTTGTCAGTCCTCCACAACACACTTAAGCTTGGCACATTCTGCTGTAGCAGTAGGGCTTTAAAATCCTCTTTGTGAAAAGGCCATTTTGTGTTGTGCTCCCTCTTAAACCTTTTCCTGCTCAGTTCCTCTTTTCTTGAGTCCCAATCTCCATTTTGTCAATGGAGTTGAAGGATCATGGAGTGATTTGGGTTGAGAGGGACCCTAAACCCCACCAGTGCCACGCCTGCCATGTCAGGGACACCTCCCAGTGTCCCAGGGTCCAGCCTGGCCTTGGGCAGTGCCAGGGATGCAGGGGCAGCCCCAGCTGCTCTGGGCACCCTGTGCCAGGGCCTGCCCACCCTGCCAGGGAACAATTCCCAATTCCCAATATCCCATCCCGCCCTGCCCTCTGGGAGTGGGAAAGACTTCCCCCTTGTGCTGCTACGACATGTTCTCATTAAAGAGTCCCTCTCCAGCTCTCCTGGAGCCCCTTTAGGCCCTGCAAGGGGCTCTGAGCACTCCCTGGAGCCTCCTCCTCTCCAGGTGAGCACCCCCAGCTCTCCCAGCCTGGCTCCAGCCCTCAGAGCATCTTTGTGGGCTCCTCTGGACCCACTCCACACCTTTCTTGCACTTGCATCTTTCTTGCAGTTGAGTTTCACAACTTTCTCCATCACACCTTCAAGCCCATATCTTGTTTGCTGCTGACTCCAGTTATATTTGTGGTCACACTTGAGCCTCTGATAATATTTTAGCTTATTCAATATGCTTATGTGGACCTAATAAAATCAGTTTTATCAGGTACCTCTTTGTCTTGTGCTGCCCCATCCTTTTTAGGGCTTTTTTGCCCTAATTCCCAAGAACCTGTGGCGTTTTCTTTAAGGACGATATATTTTCAAAATCATAGTTACCTTCTTTTATAATTTTTACTTTTGTTCATAAGGACATTGGGAGAACAGAGGAACCTATCCACAAATGTCTGGCGGATATTTTAACAGGGAAAACACAGCCTTTTTCATCAGAGCATTACAACTGCACCCTAAAGTCAGTCAGCCAGTCACAGATTCAGTGATTTGTGGGCAGTTGTGCACAGTTCTTGTTTAAACATTTCTGTGAAGTTTTTATTTGTACTGTGAGGGGCATTTGATGTGGAGTTCAAAGCATTTCCAAACAAACCTGTGCCAGGAGAAGGGATGTAAGAAAGTCCCACAACATGGTGCCTGTTTTTCTTGGTAGCTAAGGACAGAAATGACAGTGATTTATGACACTTCTGAAAACCAGTTCAGCCCCAGGACTGCCAAATTAGAATAATGTGCACAGAGAAGCTCTCAAAACAATGTCGTGTGTTTTCCCTCTGTGTGAGTCAGAGCTCCACTTGAGAGCCTTCAGCTACTCAAAAACTTGCCTGCTTTTCTCTCTCAGCAAGTTCAGGGGGTGCTGCCAGCTCCAGAAATTCAATTATGCCCATTTGATGCTTTACTTAAAACCCAGTTCCCACTGGCTTGTGACCACGTGAGAACCTCAGCTTCCATTTAGAAAAAAATGAAGATTCTGGCCATCAAAAGGCAGGATTTAAGGGCGAGTGGGACCTAAACACACACAACCATCTCACAAAATGAAGGAGGAGGAGGAGGAGGAGGAGAAGGAGAAACATTATTTGTTGGATGTCAGACAAACATCTACCAGAGTAATTCTGCTGTAATTGGTTTTGCCCTGGGAAAAACTGATGTTGTCTCCAAATAGTGCACTGAAAAAACATTGATTTTGAGTTTTTGTTTGTAATGACCAGAATAGGCTGTGAACGGGACAATGAGATTTTCATCACTATTTTTATGTTTTAAAGAGGACGTCACTTTGGTATTTTTAGTCATTTAATATGAAACTTTTTGGAGAATTTTCAGAGGGATGCCTTTCATTGGAAAATGCAGTATCTGCAGGATCAAAATCCTCTGCAGGGGACCACATTTTTCTGAAATGAAAGCAAACTCAGAGAATTTTTTACACAATTAAGAGTTTATTGTAAGTATCCATCAAAAGAGAGTGTGTTTTCTTTCTCAGTGAAGAAGGCCTCTATGCTTAACATTCTGTTAAGATGTTGTGCAGAAAAATGAAATCATTCAAGTCTATCAGCACAGCAGGTTCTTCTGAACTGGAAAAAATCAAAGAGAGTGTGATAGTTTGCCCCCTCAATTGTGGTGAAGAACCAGGTGGATGCTGATGACGGTAAATTTAAGCCAAAATATTCATGTGACCATTTAGAATTCTCTGAAATGAAATATACTTAGACAAGCAGCATATGAAGGGGAGAAATAGCTGATTTTGCAGCTGTTCCTAATGTTATTGCAGCAGTGACAAAGCAAGGCTGTGCCTTGTGGTGTGAGGGCACTGCCTTGCTGAAAACCCAACATTCCAGGCACCCTCAGTGCCCTGCAGGTGTGGATGCAGTGCTGGCCAGCAGGGCCTGATCAGTTGGTTAAGGATGGGTTGGCTGCTCTCTGTGAGGCCAGGGTGACTTGGAGAAGTGACTCAAGTGCAGCTCTTTGGCACAGGTCCTTAGTAGATGCCCAGATGAGAGGATGCTGAGGTTTTGACGTGGGCCAGGGTCTCTGCACAAATCACAAACGGGATGGGGCTGCTGTGGAACGTGCCTTGAGCTGTTTGATTTTCCAGCACCAGTCTCATTCCATGGTTATGACAATGGGAAGATGGCACCAGCTCACATCTCAGGCAGCAGATCAAGAACTTAATGTTACAACTCACTTTATAAGTTTTTTGACCAATCACACATTGACAGTAGTTCTATCCAAACACTATAAGCACAGGTACCTTTGGTTAAAACAATGCCTGCTTATTTCAAATACAATACCTGCTTGTGAGTCTTGAAACACAATGTACAGAGCTCCATTATTAAGCTTCAAACTTCCTAATATCTTGCTAGATAAACTTTGCTGTAGCTTAGAGAGTTATTCTAGACAAGCATTAATACACAGACTTTAATACACAGAGGCTGTGGCCTGCTGGGCTGTGAGTTTTTATTGCTCACCCCTTCAAAGGGAAGTATTTCAAATAATGTCTGTCAGAAGGTAAAAAGTAAACTGGATTTGTTAAATAAACTCTCTGATCAGTGCTAACAGCAGTAATTGGCTTGCTGTGTATTTCTTTGCGGTATATACCCCGATTAATTTATTTTTTTTCATTAAAAAGCCTGAGGCCTCTATTTGAAGTCAAGTGAGGGTTTTCAATAATACCTCTTTTGTCTTACAGTTGACTGGCAATAAAGGAGTGAATTAATGAATCAATATTTGCTCCCACCAAACCAGAGCAAAGTTACCTAGGGAGGCAACAGGGAGAAGATCTGTCATACCACTGAAAAGCCTGAGAAACAAAAATGAGGAGTCTCCAGTTCTGATAAGCCATCTTCTCTCTTGAATTTCAAAAGTATTTCAGTATTATTTTATATCTTAGTTTTACACGCATTTCATGTGAAATGTGGTTTCATACTGTGGAAGGCCTTAAGGGGCCACTAAGATGTAACGCCATCAGAATGGTTTACTGATAAATAAGCTTGTGCTGGCAAAAGCAATGACACCCCCATTTGGTAACATTTTCAGTGTTCATTGCTGCAGCCTTTAGTTAGAAATCACCCCAGTACCTTTCCTGAACCTGCCTTTAACAAGGCTGAATATAAACATACTGGAAGGAGGTTTGAAAACCAGTGTTTGATATTAATCAGAACCATTTAGGAGTAATGAAAACATTTTTATCATCTTTATGATGTTTAACAAGATCTCCCAGAGCAATGCTTATTGCTCCTCTCTTTTTAAATTTTGACAGATCAGATATATCAAATGAGTCACAGAATCACAGGATAGACCAGGCTGGGAGATCCCTTTTGTGGGAAAGCAGCATCAAGGAGATTATCCAGCACTTTGTCCAATCCCACTTGAAAACCTCCAGAGATGGAGACCCCACCATGTCTGCAGGGAGCTTGTTCCAGTGTTTGATTTTTCTCTCCATGAAAAAAAAAAAGTCTTATTTCAAGATGAAATGGTTGCCATTTCTCATTAAAATAATTTAAGAAGGATAGATAACACAAGGAAGATGTTTAAATAGTCCTTTTATTTTCTTAAAGTGCTTAAACCATTAAAGTGGTTCACCATTTAAAGCTTTAGCTTTATCACATAAATTAAAAAACACTACAATTACGCTTTTCAACCTGCAAGTAAGTGATAGATAAATAACCCCCCAGAATTTGGGCCCTGGAGTTTTCCCCTTGTTTTATCTCAGGGTCTCACAACAAGAACATGAGAAAGATGATGGTGTCACCTTTCTGGTGGTGCCAGGGGGTGTACAATGAGTGTAAAGAAACGTGGCTATGGATGGCTGAGACTCTGGCAGTTTGCCATTAATAATCTGCTCCTTCACCAGATAATGCCTTTGGTTTATGGCATGATTACAACCTTAGCACCTTAATATGTGTCTCCAAGTATGCACACCCCCTCTGAGCTGGTGTTTTCTTGCCCTTTCTTCCCAGGTGTTTTGATGTGCAGGAAACTTCTGCCCCTTCCTTTCAGTCATTACACTTTTCTCCTCCTCTCATATGCACTTAAATGAAACCATGATTTTGCAGTTCTCTGTCCCCCAAGTCTTCTCTGCCTTCTACAGCTTCTCCGTGTCCCCTCTCACAGCTGCTTTCCCCCTCTCTGCACACTCACAGACTGCTGAAATCAGTGTTTGTCTGCTCCCTTTTACCCTTGCTCTGCTCCTGTCATGCTGCAGGTATGGTTCCCACAGCTCTGCCACACCCTTGGGTCCTCCCCTCTCTTCTAACCTTTTGTTTCTAAGATGAGGTGATGGCACAGTCACTTTCTGAAGGAGCCGAAATGAGAGATGCAGGACTTCATGGGGCTCTCCAAAGTGCAGTTTGTTCCATCCAAGAGGTTACAGCAGTCCAGGGTGGTGGGTGACAGAGCTGTGCCCACAGCTGTCAGCTCCAGCTGCAGGCAGGCCTGCAGACCCTTTGGTTTTGGTTACAATGCATTATATGCTTTTCTTTGCTGAGCATCTTAATACAGCAGAACCAATCTATACCTTAACTATTATCTACAGTCCATCATAACTGCTGTAATTACCATATCCATGTTACTGTTCTCCAGTCACTAACAATCAGTACATTACAGTTTAAGCCAGAAGTTGTTTTTCAGTTTTCTTGCAGTGGAAAATTCTGAGACCTTTTTCCAACTTGCAACATTGGCAGGATTGTTTGCCTGTGCTATCTTTCTGCTTGGTAAAAACATCTTCTTGTTTGAGGTGGGTTTATCCTTTGCTCTAAGCCATAAAAACCCCTTCTAACTCACACACCCTTTGCCTCCTTGGTTATGCAGTAAGACTGGCTCAGCAATTCTTTTCTTCCATATCAAAACTTGCTTCCATTTCTATTCCTTCATGAGACTCTACATTAAAAAAATCTTTCTGCTAAGCACACACATATCTGTGAGACTTTCTTGTCAAACTTTCATCCTTCCCAACACTTTTCCTCCCCATCTCTGCACCAAGGCTTAGGATGCACTTCCAATCTGCAGCCTAAAGCCAATGTAATAATCAGCTGCTCTGCTGGAAGAGGCAGCCCTGGTGCTCTGTCTTCAGCTTCCCCTCCCTCTCTGCCCATCTCTCGAGATGCTAACTGGTCTGATAACAATGTCTTTGTTTTTCTTCATTTTTAATTCCTGGTGTGGAGAATTTTCCACACCTGATTTATGCTGCGGTTGCACAACAGCTGTGTCTGATGCAGAGGGAGTGGTGGCAGCCTGTGGGGCTGGAAGGTGGGGTGGGGGTGAGTTTGCCTGTTTCTGTCACACACACAGTGACTTGGTTGGACTGTGAAAAGCCTCTCTCAAAGCAAGAAGCAGGGAGGTGGATGACTAGCTGCAAATTTTTCCAGCAGAAAAGGTCCTCAGTTCCTTGGTGGAAGCACCAAGATATGGACAGCCTGGAGGAGGTTGGAGGAAGGAGTAGAAATGGAGTCGAACTTCTCCACTGCTGCCTGTCCTAAAGCGTTCCACAGTAGCTTAGGTTCTCTTTGTTGGTTTGGTGGTTTTTCATTAATGCTTCAAAGCCAAGAAAAAATGCAGAAAAAATAGTGTTATTTGAGACCATTACTGATTTTTGAAATATCAGGCTAAAGAAAGTGAGGGCTGTATTAACCAATTGCTTTTTAAAACAGGAATGCAGATGAACTTTATTGACCTATTATATGATTCAAGTTAATAGTTATAAATTTTTTGTGTATTTCTATTAGTAAATAAAAGATTTTTTGACACAGAAAAATGTAGTAATACACAGTGAAACTTGCTGCTTTTGAAATACCTTTTTCAAAGTATGTAAAATATGTACCATACTTTTCCCTTGTTTGTGACAGTTCAAGAGTATGCCCCATTTAGTACAGAATCCTTCAGATTAATTTTAATTAATGTGTTGTGGGCCTTTCAAATAAAACCCATTATGTTATAAATGATCAAATCGGAAAGCAAATTTATAAGAAAATTTAGCAATGATTTATTGGATCGTTAACAAAAATAGAAATTTGACAAACCAGCACAGCCAAGGCAGCGTCAGCCCCGGGTGCTGGCGCTGGGCGAGCCTGGGTCAGGCTGACAAAGCGCCAGCGTCTCCCCGGTGTTTCACCCCAAGTGCTTCACGCTGCCAGCTGACAGACAGCTTATCCTGCCCGGGGCAGGGGTGAGCGACCCTTCCTCTGTGTCCCTGCACACGCAGAACCGGGGCCGTGCATGTGCAGGGATAGGCAAAAGCGAGTCCCGGTGTCCGGATGGGTGCGTGAGCCCTTCCGAAGCGTCCGCGTTCACAGGGAGCAGGGTGGCACCGGTGCTGGAGGGTGGTACATGCAATCTCCCAGGTGCAGGTCCCTGTGAGTGCCCTGACATTCCAGGGAAGTCAGCAATCATGGCTGGGAAGGTTTCATTCCTAAATTAACAGACTTGATGCTATCTCAACATTGTCCGTGAACTAATTGAGTAAAAATAAGACTCTGCTCCCAGCCGGGGTGGTCAAAGACATAGCTTGGATTTTATAATATTTTATACATAAATAGCATGAATTATCTCTACCATATACTACATATTACATTTGTTATTACCTTTTAAAACAGAAATAAGTCATTTGCCCCAGTCATGGAAAATGTGAGCTGATCTTGAATGTAAATTAACTGCAGTAGTAAATAGCTCTGTCTGTGTGTGTTTCCTTATGTGGACTCACATGCTTTTATCTTTAATTAAGGACACTCATTTTACTTTTGGAGAATTATAAATTCCATGAGTCAGAACATTAAGTGGTTAGTTAACATTAAGATATGCTAGTTACTATTCTATTTGGAAAAGAGAATTGCATAACTGATCTTTTGTCACATGAAATCTTCATGCTCCGAGTTGAAATGTTTGCAGCCTTTGTTCAGGTAGTATTCTTTACACTGAATAACTGCTTTTATGACCATTTTCCTAAATTACTGTACATTATACTCAGTTATTTCCTGCTCCAAATGCAGTGTATGACATTATATCAGTGACAACAACAAACTGTGGGGGGAGAAGTCCCAGTTTGGCTGCGTCAGTGCGAGCTGTTGCATTGCTGGGTGTGTAAAACAATTCAACATGGAATTTCCGTGGGTTTCACTGAGAAAGCACTGCCACCTTTGCCGTCTCTGGGTTAGCCAGAAGGATGACTTTAATTTCTTTAAAGCCCCAATTTAACCAAAACAGTGAGTAACAATCACTTTGGCGTTACCAGCTTCCTCGTCTGGGGTTCTGCAGCACATTGTGTAGAAATTTTAGCTGTATGGGCTTACTTAAGGGAGCTACCTCTTCCTTTCATAACACACTCTCAAAGGATGACATCATTGTGAGAAGGGGCACTTTTTTTGTAAAGGAAGCAGGATCCTTGAAAGGGAAAAACATATTCATCATTCCAAATTGCTCTGAAGGTCAGCCATTGTGTCTCTGCAACAGCCAACCTTTCTGCTGAGACAATCCTGCCTCACTTCTCAGTAGCAGCTCTCAGCTCTGCAAAGTTACTGAAAATCAGGGCAAAAATCAAACTGCAGGAAAGCCAGCAGCCTGCTCATTAAGCTTTCACATGTCTCTTCATCCTCATTATTCCAAAGGCCTTTATGTTATTTCGAGATGACTTTTAAGGCAAGCTAACTAATGTGGGTTAGGTAGTGGTTATAATTCCTTACTAAAATCTGTTCAGTGATGTTATTCTGGGGTTATTTTAATGAGAGTTGGACATAAAATGTGTCTTGGCTGGCATTACTGAACTGCATCACACCAAATCACAATTCCTACATAATGCCTTTTGGAAGGCATCCTTCTTTAATCTTCAGAATTATAGCAATAAAATTGCACATTACTTGTTTAATTACCAGTAAGCCTATGGATTAAACATAGATCTATCTGCCCACTCTTATTCTGCTCTAGCCATGCAAAGTATAAGTTTAAATCAGTGTTTTTCTGGAGCTGCCAGCCACTAGCTATCTAGCAATCTCTTACTTGTACACACCACCCAAATTTTACCCAACCGCCTGCATAAACCAACTGAAGGAAGAGAAGCAGAATCTTTTACAAACATTTATATTTTTGGCAGCAGAATTGCTGTCACGTTATGCTAGGTTTCACATCTAGGCTGTATTGAGGCAAAATTGGGAAGTAGAGAAAAATATGGAGAAAGTAAATTAACTCTGAAATCTTGGCTTTCTTGATGAGTTATGTAAATGATGTTAGGGATGTTTTTGGTATTGCCACCAGTGCACACTAAAGAATACAAATGAAGGAAAAATAAATCAGTATGAGTGCAGGATAATTTGCAAACTCTACTTCTGCATCCAATGCCACCTCTGGGTTAAGATGATTTAAAGCTGCCTGTATCATACTGATGGTTTGAAAAGATGTTGTCACCCCAAAACTTATCCTTATTTCTTTTTCTCCCTTCCTTCTGCAGACAGACAAAACAGCCTTCTCTGCCTCAAAATTTACTGTTTTCACCTTGTTCTTTGGCAGATTTTAGGAGTCTCCTTAGGCTGAGATCATATAAACACACATCGGTGTTGACCATCAGATTATGAATTTTATTTACACTGAGTGCAAAACAAAATCCCTCACGTCTTCCTCTGGCCAAGCCAGGATTCCAGGCTCTCTGCTTTGTGCTCAGGCTGAGGCAAAGTTACAGCAGTGGCTGCAAAAGTGAGATAATCACTTATGTTAGGACAGGAGAGAAGGGAAGTTACAATCTCCAAAGTAAACCATATCTATGGTGTGACTGTTCCTTCAGATTTGTGAACATTTTTAACCTCCCCAATACCTTACCCTTCTCACTTTGCCCTGGCAGAGGTATATATTTCCTGTCCAGGCTGAGCCATTCTTTAAAGATGCTCAATTTAAAAAAAATGTTTTAGTTTTACACTGTAAATAATAAAAAAAAAATTTAAAAATAATTAATCTGGCAAACTGAACATAAGTGGGAGAGCACAAGCAATTGTTGTGGAAAATGCTGGCTGATATGTGGATCACAGGATGAAATTCCAATGTGGAAGTGTGTTGAATAAACAAGGTAGAGAAAGAGGTTGTAAATTTCAAGGAGGTTGTGCCATTTCAAGGTTTTCTTCTGAGTTTACCACAGGGGAGCCAGGTGTACTTCAGATAATGCTACAAATGAGAAGTCAGGAGTCCTACCCCTTGCTTACTACCCTCAGATAATGTGTGAATTACATTTTTAATGGTTTCTATTAAGGGAGATATTTCACACACCTGCCAAAGGAAACATTCCCAAAACAGGAAATGCATCAGTGAGAGGAACCTCTGCAGGAAAAATCAGGTTTTCGTGGTCCTTTCCCCTCTGAGTGGGGTGGCAGAGGACCTGCAAGAGGGACACCTGGGTACAGAGTGTGTGGCACACTGCTGCCTGTTCTTCTTGTGGGAGCAGCAATTCAGGGCCCCCACCTCCAGCACCCAAATGCAAGTAACAGAATCCGTGGGCAGACAAAAATAGAAGCACACTAACAAGCTGGCAGGAGCATCTCTTGAGTTGCAGTGAATGTCTCAGTATTGCAGTTATGGCTTTTAATCAAAATTGGTTGTTGGTTTTGGGCTTAGTTTTTTTTTTTTTTAATCATTATTATTTGGGGTTTTTTTCTGAAAGGCTGCCTTTATTTACAGTATTTGAAATGGATGTAGAGTTTGGAACTGAAGCACATGTATTAATGTTAAACATAATTATCCTCAAGCCTCCATTTTCAAAAAGGGTAAGATAAAGCTTCATAGCAAAGCAAGTCAAGGCTGTGGAAAATATTTTAATGACATTGGCTCAGATAAAAGTTTTCTTTGAAGGGCAGTAAAGGAACTTTTCTGTTAAATACCTGGAGATGCAAATTCACCCCGTTACCAGTGTTGTAGGAAATTACTTGAAATACCAACGTTTTATGGTATTTATTGAAGAATTTTACATTATTTTCATTCAGAGGCATCTGTGAAGCATAATATTTTCAAATCAAATAAGAGTCTTGGAGTTTGCCATGTCTGTGGGTGGAAGCCAGGATATGATGCACTCATTGCAAGCCCTACTAGAACTGACCCTATAGCATCTGTGAAGCCCAAAAGTCACACCCAAAAACTTTAGGTGCCCAAAGCAATGTTAAGGGTACTATATGAATGTAACTCTGAAATCCCAAACTTTCCCTGGCTAATGACTGCTGGGACTCACAGGACTGTTTTCCTGACTCCCAGCTTCGTCAGAGGCACCTCAGGGTTTCTCCTTCTTATTTCTTGGCTCCTGCTCTGACCTTACTGGGACCAGCTCCTAGCAGAAACACTGCCTCCTCTGAGCTCACTGTGTGGCAGCAGCATCCAGCTTTTACATGCTCATAAAATGTCTCCTGGGATTATTTCTGGTTCTTTTTTTTTCTGTTTTTTTTTTTTTTGAAAAGTCCAATAGTTACTTGATATAAAATGCATATAAAGTGACAGAAGCAAACCTCCCCTTCCTTAGGAGTTCCTTCATTTATAGGATTTATGGATTTATAGATTCTCACTGTTACATGATAGTTTTTCCTCTAAGAGATTAATCATTCATTTTGTTTTTGCAGACGTGCTGGGTTTCTTAGAGCTGAGTGGATAACAGTTTTTTTTCACAATGAGGATTGTTTAAAGGGAAGTGTGTGATGACGAGTTTCTTCCTGACAAAAAGGTACTCCCAGGAAGAACACCAGCTTGCCTGGATCACAGAGCAGCAGTGCTGCAGAAATTTGTTACTGAGTCTGTAACACCTTGTGTGATCTGAGAGTACTTACAGGCATAATATAAAGCTTCTGTCCAATATTATGAAACCTCTGTGTCAGAGATCTTCTGGGAATGCAGTTCAGCATCTTTTGTCAAGTCTCATCATGAATCTTCCAGACAAGGAGAGGTTTCTAATCCTTGTGAATTACCCTTGCAGAAGTTGCTTCCTGTAGCAACAGGGCCCTGGGACACCCTTTGTGAAGCTCACCTAGAGAAACAGATCCCGAGGAAGGAGAACAAGGAGCTGAAAAATTCTTCCTGAAACATTTTCCTGCGAAGGCAGAGGCATACCATGATGTGAGATTAATGGCTTCATAGGGCAGAGAGCGTGGTGATTTTACTGAGGTGTGTTCTCGTGTAAATGCTCTGCAAAGAGATGTGCAGGCAGCTGAAATAATGGTCACATTCCCTCAGAGAGTGCCAGGCCTTTGTCCCTGGATTGCTCTGGATACCTGCAAAGGACAAGGTTCTGAGGGAGGCATGGATGGAGGTTTTTATGTGACAGCAGGAGGAGATGCTTTCCTCCTTATTTATATTTGTGTATGACGCCTTGGAGTGGCTGCCTAGAACAGAGGCTAGACAGAGCTAAGAGAATAAAGTGAGTGTTTATTAAAGGCCTTCAATAGCTATGCCTTAGGCAGTGCAAAAGCCTTGCAGAAGCTACACCCAAGAAGGTCATGAGTTTTTCACACAATTACAAGTTTGGTCCATTTGCATATCTGGGTTAATTCTCCAATTACACCTTCAGGTAATGAAATCACATTCCCCCAGTTTGCTCCTCTCCGATTCACTTTTGTTCGTACTTTTTGGGGCCTGAAGCAGAGGCTGGCCTTGGTTCTCAGGCCTGGAAGGATTGTTGTGTCTGGCCAAAATGTGAAGAGAGCCTACTAACACCCCACATGGAGTTCAGAGCTATGCACTAATGCAGCACAGGACCTGAAAAATATAAAACCTAAAATCTCAGGGTGCCACGTAAAGCATGAGAGGCCAGGTGGCGAACGATCCCAAGCCAGACCACCCCCAGGGTGCACAGGGGTGTCTGCAGAATGACAGTCTGTGCTCTGTGGTGACCGGGGTGGCAGCCCTGCATCATCTCTGCAGGCACAGTTTGTCCTGCTGCGCGCACAAACCCGCGGTCCCACGCTCCCCCAGGCTGACCCTGACAGCCACAGCGCAGCTGACACAGCTGATGTTTAAAAATAAAAGAGATGCCTCCACGGGAAAAAAAATCCTCATGGGTCGGACAAAGGAAGATAGTTCTGGTGAGCTTCAAATCTATTGTCCGTAGGAGAAGTTGGAAAGGAATATGAGAGAAGAATAATGTCCCGTATTCTTTCTCTGGTCCGTGAAAATATGGAATATCTGAAAACTGAACTTCCCTGTGAGAGGACAAAGCAAATGACCAACCTAAAATGGTTTGGGGTCTCTGTGTGAGAATATACCTATTTGTTTGCTTTCAAGTAGAAACTCTCAGTTTAAAAAAAAAACAAGAAACAAAACCTCACATTTTTTAATCACTCTAGCTGACTGACATTCTAAAACTGACTTCGTTTTTCTCATGGGAAAGGGAAACAGGGACATTTTCACTTTAGTCATGTATTTTCCCCTCAAAATAAAAAGCAGTTAGATCAAGGGCAGCTTTAGGGCACAGAAACGAGCAAAGCTCCCAGGGCAAAAACACCTAGAGAGAAGTTCAGGAGTTAAGCAGCGATTGTTACTGACTATACCTCTCCCATTGCATGGTCAGATAATTTTCTAAATAAAGTACACACTGGCATCCTATCATCCACTATATTTTAAGGTAAGGGATTGGGGAATTTCTCTGAAGACCATAAATTGTCATCAGTATTCAGAGTGACCGATACAAGTTGTGTTAATTGCAGTTAAACAGACAGACTACTGGCAGCAATCAAGAGAACAGAAGAGAAAAGCAGATTTTTTTGCTCTGATTTTACAGAAATATGAGAATACCCTTTGGGTTTTTTCAACTTTTTTTTTGGTGGTGGGTTTTGGGTTTGTTTTTCTTTTTGGTACACCTTTTGAATGTTAATATTCTGCTGAAGAATGTTTCAGACAGGGTGGCTGCTGTACTCTGCCAAACAGGATCCTCTGCAAAGCTTCAGGGCTGAAATTATAGCCTTGCTTTAAAGAAACAACAGCACTGTGAGCTAATTGCTTCTTAGACAGAAAAAGGATTTTCAATTGAGTTTGTGGGGCTTTTTTCATGCAAAATTCTGAGCCTAAAAAATGCAGATTTTTAACTTGTGTATTCACCATTCCTTTGAGAGTCCCTGCTCATTTATGTTTAGAAATACAAGCGCAGAAGAATGGAAATTAAAGATTATTGTAACTACCTCTAACTGCTGTGGGAAATGTTTCAAGTTCCTTCACAACTAGATGAAGGTATCTCCTTTCAGGGAAGTTGTCTAATTTTCTTCATTTATTTAATATTGCTGTAACTGTCTATTATGTCCTATGTAGCAGGGCAAAATACTCATATCAGGCTTAAAAATAGCCATAATTAAATTAATGTGTACTGGCTATCTTGTTGTGTATTTCCCTGTTTCTCTCGTGGAAAGTATATTACAGTTCATCTTTCACTGATAGCAAAAAGCTTAGTGTAAAACCCATTTATTGAAATTTTCAGCTGCAAATATTGTTTTGCTGTGGATCCATAGCTGGTAAGATAACAAGTTTTCAGCTTGCTGACTCATCTGGATGTCAGCCATCTTGGTGCCTCTAAAAGATTTAGCAATTTTGGTTATGTTATTACAAGTACACATTTAAGGTATTTGCTGTGGAGAAGGGTTGCAGGGCTGGTGTCTGGTGTACCCACAAATGCAGTGAGTAATTCAAGCTTTTAGGATATCTTTGACTCTTTTTACGTGTAAATCATCCCAACGCACCTTACATAGATAAATTCAAAATATTTTGTGTGCACATTTACACATTCCAGGGGAGTTTGCATTTTAAACATTCCACAGTGCATTAAGTAAAACTGTATTGGGGAGGGCCTACAGAAAAAAAGAACAGATCCATTTCTAGCGCTGTTTTATTGTTGAAATTAAACCCATCAACTTCCTTTAGCAATGCCAGCAGCTGAATAGTGCACCAAGAGGCTCTTTTTGCACAGAGATCTGTCTTTAAAAAGTGTTCAGAGAAGGGGAATATGTGCCTCTACAGGAGGAGGGCAATTTAAGCCTGATATCAAATTTTCAAGAAGAAAAGGACAAAGCACAGGTGAAAAGGGCAGTGCTGGTGTATCCATTTAGACTACACAGCAGACTAGACTACAGGATACCTTATAGAGGGATGTAATTTAATTTGTTAGCCTGGTGTTTTCTGTAATCAAGTTTTGTTTGGTTAAGGCAGGTTTAAAATGTCAGTCACAGCAACGGAGGTGTGAGTGAATGGAAACATCTTTGCCCAAATAGTTTGTGTACTGATGTTTGAGCCTGAAGAAACTTGCCATGTGTTTTTGTAGCTAAGGAAGTGAGTAATCAGTGAAACTAGTATGGGTGGTATAGGAAAATCATGCACATGGTCTTGGCACAGCTGTGTGCTAGCTGCATTCCATGAGATATTTCATAATGGAAAACCAATTGCTCCACTAATATAGGATACCTGCATATCAGGATTGTGTTGTGGAGCACCCAGGGATGTCATGGGACTGGGCAGATCCCTCCAGTCCGACTCAGGTGGAAGAGAAGGGCAAAAGAAGTCCCCAGGCTTTGACTTAAAAGAGAGAGAAGATCTTCTTGGGTGTGTTTATTGCTTAACTGCAATTTTTATCCACCAAATTTTGAAAGGCCAAAAAGTGTAAGTGGTTGCTAAGTCAGCAGAGCTATACAAATACCTGCAGTGGTAGAATATTTGAGTTTGCTTAGCAAGACTGCAGGCCCCGGTTCCTCAAATGGTTTTCTGCTGACCACATTCCTCCTTTGAACTCCTTGTTTCAGAGGCTTATCTATTTTTTTGCATGTAATTTACACAGAACATTGTGAAATGAATGCCCTATCAAGAAATAGCAGTAAGTAGGTGCTGCCAGTCCGCTGTTAACATTTCTAGTTAAAATATTTGCTTTGAATTCATGCACCCATACATTGTGTGTGTCACATTTCAACCTGGATGCCTTCCACAGTTTCTGGAGTGACCAGTATCTCACTATGGCTTATCTGTGTGTACCTCTGATTAAATTGGGGCAATTTATGGCAGCTGAAGGTCAGCCCCAGAGCTTCTGTGTCTCAGAGAAATGTGTGGCGTGTTGCAGCAATGTGGCTGTACGTGACACACAAGTATTAATAGCATTATCCCCCTCAGGTGTTTAGCCTGATCCCAAAAGGAAAATAATGGATTGCATGTGCTTATCACTGGGTCATTAACTACTTTTACCTTTTTAAAATCAGGTTTCTTCAAAACTGGAAAGATATTGTGTACAGAACTTTGTCTATTCTAGGTTTTGCCATTTAAAACCAGTGTATCAAAAGCTGATCTTTCCTGGCACTCACAGATTTTCCATGTGCTGCACTTTTCTCCCATGGTTGTTAACTGCATTCAGATAATGCCTAGAAAAAAATGCCAGGAAAACCTTTCCTGAAACAGCTTGGTCTGTGAAAGCAAGCACAGTTACTGTGTTGTGTGACTGCAGCTTCAAGAAAGACTTCTAACTGTGTATGATGTGTGTATAATGCTTAAATAACATTAAAGGCTGGGACATAATGTGTGTGCTGAAAATCTTCCTGTAGCCAGAATACCCGAGGTCTTTTAGAATTGGGCACCACCACCTTTGGCCACAGTGGTACACTGTCTCAGTTTATATATTTCTTTTTTTTTTTTTTAATAACAATGTTATTTATCATCAGAATTCTGTGTTTCCTTCACCAGGTGACCAACTCCTCAGGGGGAAAAAAACCACCAAATACAAAACTGAACCAACAAAAACAAAACAAAACTAAACAAAACAACCCCTTCATTGAACTGGTTATTCCTAAAGTTTTATCACCTTCTATTAGTCAGTCCTCTGCAATTTTATCAGTTGGTGGCTGAGACATTATTGTTACCGAGGTTTATAAATCGTTTCTGCCCCCAGTCCAGTGAAAGAGTGGTTGTAATCCTGTGAACGTTTCACCTGTCCGTGCTTCATGCTGCTTTGTGTTCCATTTCTTTTCCTTCCTCCCACCCCTAAGACAATGCTCAGCTGACTTAGCCCTGCTCTTCGACCACTTTTGAGGCATTTCCTTTCCTGGCAACACTTTGCAGGTAATTTCAGAGGTGCCAATGACCAGGCCTGGACTGCCTCTGGCATCCAGCAATGCTTCTTTCCTGCTGGAAGGAAGATCCAACGTGCAAGGTAGGAGAAAGTAAAGGTGGGCAGACACCCAGACAGACATTTTAGGGAGCAGACAGGCCAGGCAGGCAGTAGCACAGCAAATGCTCTGCTCTCTTGAAACAGCCAAGCTGAATCCCAAATCCTGGCAATTCTCTTGATGTGGCAGATCTGGTGATATAAAGAATACTTTCTTGCTAACTGTGTCTGTGAGCCTGACTCTGGTTTTAAGTAAGAAGAGGAAACGTTTGACATTGAACTAAACTACTACTTGACTTACTTCAGGCTTCCTTCCAAAATCTTTTCTCATTTCAAACACAAGTTATTTCTGCCTCTGGATAAATGCTGCAGAGCTGCAGGTACTGAGTGGCTGCTGCCTTCCATCGAGGGGGGCACATGAATTTTGTCAGCCTGCAGCAGATCCTGGTCCATCCCACATCCAAACATTTTTGGTCATTGTGTATGAAACCATGGCTACATTTGCTTTCTTAGCCTCTCCCCCTGCCCCCCAGCTTAGAGGAGGTTCATCCATCCTGCAGCAACGCTCTTGCTTAAAGACTAGAATTACGGAGGTTTATTTAGCACCCTGATAAAGAAATATCCCAGGATGTCTCGTTATCTTGTTTCTGTTTCACGTTTTTCCAAATATTGCACGAGTTGCAATGTACAAATACGCACGAAATTATTTTAATTAAATATAAAAGTCAATTGAGTTCTTGAAAGTAGATTAATGATTATTCTCACAGTGAAAACCATAAAAGTTTGTGTTTGCAGAACACTTCAGAATCCATTGGAATAATATGTTCTGTATGTGATCTCTTACAAAACGCTAAGAGACACTAGAGTACATAATCGCTTGCACAGCCTTTCTGCACTAACAACAGTCTGTAAAGAAAGGTGTAATTTAGCTTTTCAAGCTCCACAAGGCTCTTCTTACTCTATATCCAAATACAAATGAGGAAATGTCCTATTCCATAAGATTGAAAGGTCAAGAAGACTTCCAGAAAAAATTCTGTTTTCCCATGTATGCAATAAGATGCTCTTTCTTAGCATTAAGCAGTGATTAATATTAGCAAATGACTGTAATCTTTGGTGCAAGTAAGAGATGTAATTATTTTGGCTGGTCTTTGTCTTTTTCTGCCCAAACTGTTTTCTACTAAGATAGATTTTTTTTCCTTTGTTCTTGCAACAGCATATGCAAATGAATTTCAGTCTTGCATGTGTTTCAAGCTCTGTGTTTCCACCAGTCTGTCTATTTGGTGAGCTCAGTCTGTTTATATGACTGAAACATTGGTGCTAAGAAGCCACAAATAGCCACCACCTGCCTTTATTTATAAACATCTTTGAAAGCATTTCTACAAGGAAGATCCATTCCTGGAAGTCAACGTAAACAAAACCCTGTCTGCAGGACAGGTCTGGGAGAGAAAGGTTTTAAAGATTCCTTAAAATTTAGTAGATCTACTTGCAGTCCAGGTGGGTATTTGCAAGCATTGTTGAGCAGCATTGGAACACTATTGCAGTAACAGCATCTCTTGTCCTGCCAGGAGGGAAAAAAACCACACTCTGCACACAGATGAGTCTTGAAGAAGTTCTCAGTGATGCCAGGTTTCTCAAACATCGTGAAGAGGGGAGGGAAGGCACATGCTGCCTGTTTTCAGGCAAAGTTCTGGATGCAGCTGTTTCGCTCATCCCCTAAGAACACCAAGCTGTTGGGAGGTTTTCCTTTGTGCTTTGGCTGTCAGTCTGCAAGGGGAGAATCAAAGCCAGCCCTGTATCTGGTACAGCTGGGGCTGTGCTGACTCATCCCAGCCGAGGCTCTGGCTCTAGCTGTGACACTTGGAGTTATTGATTTCCCTTTGCTGCGTGTCCTGTCCATCGGGTAAAGGTTGCTGCTATTTGTAGCAGAGGCAGGGAAAGGAGGGGTGGCTCTCAAAGATGGCTATCACAGCCGGGCACCCAGACCCCAAACACAGCTCCCTGATGAGCTCACATAAAGGTGCTGGGCTGTGACTTGCCCCTGCTGAAATTCGAGCACGGCTCGCTGCAGGGGCGATAACCTTTGGCAGGAGGTAACCTGGGCGGGAGGGGACAAGAACACAGCCACCTTCTCCAGAAGCCAGCAGGTTCTGGCACCAGCTGCATCTCTGTTGGTGCCAGGGTGCCCAGACCATGGCAAAGCAAAGCTTTCAGATGATTTCCCAAAGGCAGTGACAGTGTGTGTACAAGAAATGTTCCTGTTGGCACACTAAACCCCGCCTAAAGCCATGTGTTGACAATATTTATGAAGGAGCAGTAACAGCGTTTCTCCCATTCGCCTGGGATTTCTCTCCTGTGTCAGGTTCTGTTTATTTGAGGGCTCCATAAAATGTTGTTTTCTTTTAAAAGACAAGGACGTTTCCTTATAATGGCACCCCAAAGGGGGAGGTGATGATTCTGATTGAGGAGATGTGGAACAAGTGGAACAAATGCTCAAGTGAAGCAATTTGATTCTTACGTGGAGTATGGAAGTTGCTAACAGGACTGTTTTGGAGAACTTGGCTGGCCAGCATCTCTGGTATGTTTTGAAGCATCATGAGGAGATATTTTTGTAAACCACTGGGATAAGGCAGTCTATTAAGGGTAATTTAATACTGCTGGGCAGTCACTTCAAGCCAGCGTATCTGTGGATATTGCTAAATTGACCGTAGCAAAGATAGGAAATTCACACCAGTTCCCCCACTGCAGCAGAGAAATTTTCCATCACACTCCCAAAGTCTAGCAGAAGCTTTCTGAAAACATGATAGTGATTCAGTCTTGTGACACTTCACTTTCTTTTTTCTCTTCTTGAGAAACCAGACCAGACTTTGAATGGAAAGATTATTATTCCAGCCCTCAGAGGAGTCTCTGGCACATCACTACGTCTCACAAGGATATGTATTTGCTCTGGAAAGACTGAAATATTAATAAGATTGGAAAGGGAGGGCTTTTGTGCTAATGCAGCTGTGCTCAGGCAGCTCTGCATCACTCTGCTATGGGCTTTTGTTTATTCTATCCATTTCTGTAGAAAAATCCTGTGCAACCTTTAAAAATTCTTTATGGAATTAAAATTCTTGAAATAATTAAAGCAAACATCCTGCAGAATTGGAGGGAATATGTGTTATTTTTTAAATGTAATGTTTTCCTTTTTTAAATACCACATTTAAGTTAGTTTCCTCTGTGTCAGTACAAGGAGTTCAAGTGAAAGGGTTACTCTCACCCTGGAGAGATAAGGCCAAATAAGGACAGGCTAAAACTCTTTATTGCACCAGGGAGCAAAGCTCTTTTACTCCAGTGAGGAGTTCAAGAGTTTTATATCTCAGCCATGACCTTTAAATGAAAGTGCTGGACTGCCAGCAGGGAGCTGAGAGGGGATTCTGTTCTTAGTGACGTCTGGGGGGGTGTGTGTGGGAACAGCCCTGATGCTGCGTCTGTGCTGCAGTCAGTGTTGTCCCAAAAATGGGTTGTACCCAGAGTGCAAGAGGATAAGCAGACAGATAGATAAATTAGATAGATAGATAGATAGATAGATAGATAGATAGATAGATAGATAGATAGATAGATAGATAGATAGATGAAGAACAAGTATTTGTTTACTCCCTGCACAGAGATGGGTGCTGGGGTACATCCACAGAACAGCCCCCTCTCTGCATGCCAGCTCCCCACCTTTACACCCTTCAAACAGTGACTGATCAACGTCTCCCCTGCAGAGAACAATATTAAACTGCATTCATTGGCTAAATATTTTCTAACCTTCATTTAAATAGCACTGATTTTAGTCCTCATGCTCTGTGTAGAAGGGGATTATGTGACTAAGGAGCATCTACAGCGAATGGGTGTGAGCTTGGCTGTGCCAATGGCTACAGGTTAGCACAAAAGCTCAACCCAAAATCTTGTTTGTTCTTATCAACTGCTTGTTCCTGCTTTATCTCCTTTCTTGGTGGATTTCTGGTGCCATCCTCCTCCGCTTCTCACTTTTTGGGTAGATTTATGGCATTGTCTTGTTCTCAGGTGTCCTCACAAGGACCTTGACCCGTGTTTCCATATTTCCCTCCTGCAGAGAGAGCAATTTGATTTTCCTCTGTCTCACACACAACGAGAGGTCTGGGTGCAACGTGTGTGGGCACGAGCTGACTCCAGAGCAGCTCACGTGTCAGGAATGACACACAGAAATCCACATCTCCCTGCCAGAACCACACAGGGATTACTGATGGGTACGTGTTGGACCTTCAGGGAAGGGCACCCACCCTTTGCCACACAGCTGGCAGGATCTGAGCTCTCTGTTAAAGGAAGGATCCATCATTAACAGCTGGCTGGTAGAGAAAAATAACTCATCAGTCGACTGATGCAGCAGTCAGCAAGGCAAACTTCTTCTCTAGAAACCAGAGATGGGGTTTGTGAGGTTGAATGGACTTAAATAATGCTTCCAAAAAGAGGGTTTTGTGTGAATTAAAGGAAATATTAATCAAAAACTTGTCTTATTTGTATTTTTTGGTGAACTTATTTGTCTTATTTGGGGGGGTTTTTTGGGAATTTTTCTGCTGTGAACTTTGAGATAATATGTAATGATTAATTTTGACAAAGTGGCCCACAAAGCATAAATTAATGATTTTTTACCACATACAGCCCCCAAAGGAGGCTGAAATGTGGCTGCTTGGGGCCTGTGAGGCTGATGGAATGAGCACACAAGAATTTTGCAGATTTAGAGCCCCACAAAGAGGTATTAGACCTACCCACATGCATTGTGATCTCTTGGGTAATTTCAAGGAGTCTAGCTAAGGAATTCTATCTTCTCTGATCAGTTGACTGTTTGGTAGGACTTTATATTAAATTTTGCTCAAAAATCAACAAACTTGCCGGTGTCAATGACCACAGAGAAGCAGCCCACAGATCCCCACAAACTGCATGGAAGGAGACAAAAACCTTTGATCTACAGCAAGACTGGGATTGTGGCAGTGACCTGAATTTTCTTCAACAGAGAAACTAATTTTTTTCCCAGACTTCTTTATTTAAATATGCTTAGTCATATCTGTGTGCTTATGGCAAATGTTCTCTTCACACTGATGTAGTCTGTGTTAAAATAAAGCTATTGGTTTCCCACCTTGCACATCCTGTTTTTAGCACTTCTGGAGTTCTGCTGCAGTTTTGGATTCTTTTAATAGACAGATTTGGTTAAATTTCTGCAGCATTGACATGTGAAGCTGCCAGGGCTCCTCTTCTTTTCTGGCATTGCTCTAAAAGCAGCTGACACCAAAGCAATTTCTCTATTTTCCCCTCTTGGCACACCAATGAACAATCCCTATCATGCTCTTAAACATCTGCATCATCATCTTCATGGTCTAGAAGGAGCAGCAAGGAGTGAAAGGTCTTTCTCAAGGCAGCAGAGACAAAGAAGGCTATAATCACTTCTAAAGCAGAATATGTGAAGTGTTTTCCATGCTGAAGGGCTTAATACATGTACAGTCAATTTTTAAAATTTTTTTCTTTTTTCTTTTTTTTTTTCAGGAGCAACGTCACTGGCTGTTAAGCTCTAACAGTTCCTATAAATGCCAGAGAGTTGCCATGGTGACAGTATGTTTTCACAAGCTTTCAGATATAGCAGAACATATCTTTATTCATGATGTTTGGCTGCTACTTTAGTCTCATTAAACTTACCATTGATAGCACCACTTCTGTATTCTATCACTATTTTGATTAGGCTTTGCAACCAAATGAGATGGTTGGGTTTTTTTGCTTGGCTTTTATTTATTTTTTCTTGCTTTGGACAGGTTTTTTTACAACTTGAAAATTATCCTTTTTTCTATAGAGTCTCAATTTGGGGTTTTTGGAATATTTTTATTAATGCCTTCCAATCAATTTGAATAGATTAAAAAAAAATTTCAGTTGTGCAAAGCTTAACCACCTCTTAAAAGAAAAATCTTGCTGGTATTTTCTGTGTTTTGTCTTTTATGGTGAACAGACTTTTGTCTTTTATGGTTGCATAACCAGAAAGGAGTGACCACAAAGCATTACTGTGCATGGGGCAGTTGAGTAAAAATGAGATTCCTCTTCTGTTTACCATCTGGATTTCCTGGTGCCAGAAATCCAACGTGCCTGTGCACTGCACATTGCTGCATTTCTTTCTTAAACATGATTGGCACAAGGCAATTTTTTTTTTCTCCTCCTATCTTGTCATTTCAGAGTGTTATGCCTTAGGTAGAGTTTTATGCCTTAGCATTTCTTTTCCCCCCATGTTTTTTGTTTGGTGGGGTTTTTTGGGGTTTTTTTTGGGTTTTTTTTCTTTTGTTTAGGGTTCCAAGTTCTGTCTGCCCTTTGCCAAAGGTTTTCTTCTCCCAGGAAGGGTCATTGTCAGATGTAATCAAGTAAGAAGGCATACTGCAGTGGCCCAGGTAACAAAATATAAAATCAGAGCTTTAAATCTGTTGAGGAGCTGTGATTTTCATTTCATCTTTCCTTTCCCCTGTAGTTTACAGGCTACCTGGTCAAGATTAGTATTTTTACTACAATTAGTCATTGTAGTTCTTACTGTAAACATGGAAAAATCACTTCCTTTAATGTGAAATCACATCCATTAATCCACCCTGAGTGGGTTGTGCACAAAAATGCAACTTATTTCCCTGAGGTACTCTGGTGTGTTGGCCCCACATATCTCACTGGCAATTATTTTAATACAGTGTAAATTTACCATATGATGCAATGCTCTCAGCTTTTCTGAGCTTCTCCCTGGACCATATAGAAAATGGCTGTTATTAAAGTAGCATAATGCTTGTGTACAGATTAATGAAAATGAAAGGTTTGAGTTGAGCACAATATAAAGTTCTGGGGAACTTCAGTGATCGATGTGTGTGTTGCTGGTTACACAGCAGCAGGCACACAAATAAAAAACAGAACCACAATTTGCTAAATATATCCTCAAGATCAACACAGACGGAGAAAGTTTTTGCCTGAAAGAAAAGGATAAAGCAGAAATGCCATCTACAGCAGCATATCAAGACCAGGAAGTCTCCAATGTTTAGGAAATAATTATTTACAACTGAAATGTGGAGTAACAAGATTTCTAGCAGCCCATGTTTTGTCTCAGCACATGATTTAGCAGTCCTTGCTAGGCTCCTTGTCGGGCACTTGGTACTGATATCCATGATCCAGAGTTCACTGTTAGATGGTATAAACTGCACAAAAATCCCCACGTAGCACTCGCCATGGCCCATGTAACTCTCAGAGTAAAAAGTCCTTGCTCCTAATTCTCTTGGGAGGTGTCTGGGAAGTGCGCGTTATGCTAACATTAAAAGGGTGCGTCAACATTAGAGGTGAAGAAAGGATTTTTTTAAAATTTTTTTTTTTTTTTGTCCTGCACATTAGTATCAGCATTAGTAGAGGCTGTTGATAAACACATCGAGTCAGACCCAGTGCAGAGCAGGGAATTCTCCCTGGACCCGCAGGAGAGCCCAGGATGTGCTTGGCTGCCTTCACCACAAGGGCACACTGCTGGCCTTATGTTTTTTGGTTTGTTTTTTTTTCACAGCAACACTATTCAGTCATTCCAAGTGCATTTTCTTGCATTCACACTGGAAGCAGATCAGCTGCCTGAAGTCTGCTCTCACAGAGGTTAATTTCTGGGCGGTTTCTTTCACATGGGCTGATTTAAAATAGTAGGGGGATTTTCTCTTTGAAATTTTCATCTGCACATTTTCAAATTACAAAACCAGAGAGCTGATTGCAGGTAACCTAATTTTCTTTTTTTTCTTTTTGTGGAAAAGTATAAGAAGAATAATTTGATGATTGAGTAATGGAAGATAGGAAAATTGGAAAGTTATATATTTCCTTTTATTTAAAGCCCCTTTCAAATCCCCCTTTTAGTTATTATCTGTTCCAAACTTCACCCTGGCAAAAAAAAAAAAAAAAAAAAAAAGGAAAAAAAATCAGAGAGAAATACAAGACCAGAATTAAAAGCCCTTTTCTGCAATCAACTTCAATGGTTCCTTGGGCATGCAAGTATAGTTCTTTTCGTAATACTGGAAGGATGCTGATCTACAGTTCACTTCCCCTTTATAAAGCTATTTGGTAAATTCTTTCAAATTACCTGAACACCTAACTGTATTCCTCATACAAATATAGCTCATTGCTTCTCCCTATACTCTGCCTGATGTGTTTCAAGACCATTTTGTCTCCAACAACATTAAAGCTATGAAATGCCAAGGTATTATGTAGCAACCCATGGCAGAACTGACCTTTTCCACAGCACAACAGGACAGTCTCCTCTGTCCTGGTTTGATGAGTGTTGCCTACACACCTTTTCATTCCAGGAGCCAGCTTTTTGAGAGCAAGGATTAGTGACAAACCATTGTGGCTGCAAACCCACCCAGAAGTAATAATGAAGCTGTTTTCCTCACTCTGTCTGATATCTATTTCAAATACCGAGTATACCAGAGACTTTTGGACAGGTTTCCTGGTTTTATTCATCAAGATATATCATCCACTCTGCTTAGATTGTATTGGTTTAGGTTAGGTCCACGTGCCTCAATTTTTAGAGAACTCATTTGTTTCTTCTTCTCAACAGATCCCCAGTATTCTTTTCCTCTTTTTTTTTTTCTCTTTTTGCAGAGAAAACAAGAATATACAGAAATATTTTTTTTTTAAAGCTGTCATTTTCTGCTATTTTTCTTTTAGCAATTTGGAATAGGATGGGAAGAGAAAGATGTGCCTATTTCTCAAACCATTCCCAAATTTGAGAACAGGGTCAATGGAAGTTGTCTCAGTTAGAACTCACCTTCTGCCTCATTACTTGTGAAAATTAATTATTTCTCTGGGAAAGTTATTTTGAAATCTATAAGCACTCCACAGAAAATAAAATCTCATTTCAGTAGAATGATGATACAGGAAGACGAATAGCCAAACAAATACACTGCAAAGCATAAGTTGCTAAGAGAGTGTTGTTTGTTCATGACCTGTGAGCTGTTGATGTAATTCAATTAAGTTTATTTTGTTTTTATTGATCCAGAACAATTTCATAGCTTTCAAGTTGCAAAATCAAGACAAGCATGTAGGATCTGTATTTTGACTTTGCTTATTCCAGGCCCACATCTGATTTTCACTGGTACATTATGGGTAGAGTAAGTTCACCTAAGGTCAGTTCTGTGCAGCTGAGTCTAAGTGCCCTCAGCTTCAGGCTCTGCCACGCTGAATGCAAAATATGTTTTTAGAGATTGCAATCCCATCGGGGAGGGGGGTGTGGGCATAAGAGAACATAAGGGAATTTTCACAGAGTGGTTAGCAGACAAAATGTACCTCCTGCCAGCTGAAATTCTGTCTCCTGTAGATTCAGAGCCGGACACGCTGGGCATTACAAACTCAAAAGTCATAGCATGTACAAAGCCTAAGAGGAAACCTATGAAAGCACCACTTTTCTTTCAAATAGATTGTCTGCCTTCTCAGAAATGGTCAAGAGTTGCTCTTTGTAGTGCCAAAGTGTTTGTCATGGAGGGCTTTTTTATGGTGAGGCTACTAGTGTGTTTTCTCTTGAGGTTATCATAGAGGTGTGATCACTACTGACACTGTTCTTTTTATCCACACATCTGTTCCTTTGGATTGTGCACAATAGAACAAAATTTGACTCTGTGCCCGATGAAGAATTCAAGGACAGTACAAAATGATGGCTTACAACGAGTACTTGATAATTAAAACTATGGTTTTGTGTAACTTGGAAGAAGTTGAGCGCTATTGTTAGGACAAAAAACCCTTTCTTCCAACTTTCAACACCAGATCAAGCAAGCTCTTTTGCACCTTGATAAATGTAAAGAAACAATTACTTGGTTGCTTGTTTTTACTAGCTGTATATAAATAAACTGCAGACATGTTCATAGAGCTACCACAGAGTGACACACAGTATAAACTGCTCACTTAAGTCAGAAAGTATCAGAAGCAGCATGACTCAAAAAGAAAAATACTTTGGGAAAGAAACAAAAAAACCTCCTCTGGCATGTGCATGCAGCAATGACAAAAACAGAGGCAGAGGCAAATACTGACGTTTGTGCTCTGCACACAGTGGACATTACAGAGGGGTGAAGTGGCAGGGAGCAACTGCAGAATTCAATGTGAGACCCTAACCCAGAAAAAGTGACCCTATGTGAGACCCTAACCCAGTTTGCTCTTAGCTGACCTAAGCCTGCAGGAACATAGAGCTGCCTTTGATGCTTCATTGCAATGCTCAATTTAATGTAATATGAAAAAACGCAAAACAATTTTAAAAGCAGCTATTTCTATTTTGTCTTTAATTAGTGGACTTATTCCAGATGCAGCAGAGACCATTTCAGGCTATTCATCTGCATCTTTCAGTAAGCCAGTAAAAATCATACAGGGAAAAAAAAAGCTCATCATTTGTGGAAATTGTTCTTGTCTAACATACCAAGAGCTATTCAGTTCAGAGTACAGCTTGTTTTTCCCCTGACCCTCTTCTGAAGCATCACCCTTATTTATCCTATCTGGTTCTGCCATGCTGAAGCACAGTATAAAATTAACTCCAAGCTGAACAATTTCTACTGTAAATAATTCTGCCTGGAAAGTGTGTGGGGCAGATGAAAAGCATTCTGTGGGATCAGCCATAATGAGACATTTCAGGTGGGTGAGATGGGGTGGTCATGGCTTGAACATGAAGTGTTCATTTATGCCTGGGGTTTCTGCTGATGGGCTGACCTGGCAGCAGGAGAGTCTCAGCTCCTTCACCATTAGATGACTCAGATTATACAGTTTTCAGAAGACTTTATAGAAGATCTGTCATAAAAATAAAGCCAAATTGGTCAAAGCCATTTTGGGAGAGAAGAATGCCCTGGAAGGATGATGGAAAAAATGGACTTTTTCTCACAGTGTATCAATAACCTATTGATGTTCCAAAAACTGGTAGCTCCACAATATAAGCAGGAGAATAACTGTGACCTTTTGTGAGTATTTGTATGAACATTGATTTGATTTCTGCATATGAGGTTTTAAAAACTCTAATAAAATGTTTAGTCAGTGAAGTGTTTTTTTCTCCTCCCCTCCCACTAAAAATAAAATTAAATCTGTGCATTACAAGAAATGGGCAGACATACTGCAGTACTCAAAGTGTTTACTATAATTTCTCTATGAGTATTAAACTTTTGATAACCTCATTATTAGTAATATTCAGGCAACTACTTTGAGTTACTTTGTATACCCAATCAATTGCTTCTTCCTACTTTCAAAAAGTTATAAATAAAACAGATAACTTGGAAACTTGGTAACTTGGAAAACAAGATGTAAAAAATTCCAGTGTATCTGATCAATTTATCTACTTCATCTCATACTGACATTTAATTAATGTGTTTCTTCTCCACATTATAATGATAATAATTCACATCTGCAAGATATGAGGGTGCTAGATATAACCATAATAATCAGATAATGTAAAATTGAAACTGAAATTAACAAATATGCTCAATGAGGGGGGTTTTGTGTTATTAATGTCTATATTTAGAATATTGTATAAGGACTGAAAAATATAATCACTAGCCTATAAATTTGGTAAGTTGCCCAACTTTCAGTCATCACAATGCTGGATTTAAAAACTGGATGTTGTTTACAAATTATTCTGACTTTGGGGCTATATTTGGGATTGAGGCAGGCTTTGATAAAACTAAATACACAGTGCTAACATATGTGAGGCTGCTTCAACTATTTCCCAGCTGATTCCTGAGGAAGTGCTCACCTCCCTTGGTGTAAATGTCAAAGGCTGTTCTGTGACCTTGTTATGACATCGCTGACTCCCATTCTTCCTTACCAGGATATATAAACAACTCAAGATTTATCCTCTAGAGCCAGAAGTATTTTAAGGCATATACTTGGATCAGTGCTGGCTTCTCTTTTCTTTTCTACCACAACATCTGGCTAAGGAGTTCCTGAGCCTGCTCTTTAAAGTTTGAACTGAATCTGAGGTGGATAACATTGGTTATTTAAGACTTGTTTTGCATCTTCCCAATAGTGTGACCCACTGGTGTCAGCTTTGGTGGACAGAAGTGCAGCTAGACTGGCTCGATTTCTCCACAGCTCTTTAGAGCCCCGAGGAGCAGTTTTATCTGTCAGTAGCTGACACATCCTATGCAGTACTGCATCAGCTGTGCCAGACACACACCTTCTTCTCGAGGCTATGAGGAAAATGCTGGGAGCCTGCACACCTGCTTAATCCTCCTGAGCTCAGGAAGTGCCATGAATCAAACATGTCAGGCCTGGATCGGGCCCAGGAGGCTCACTATTGTTATCAGAGTCATGCTCCACAGTGCCTAATGCTAGTGAAAAGATGAGCTTGAAAACATGGCCCAGAGAGTGGGAGGGAAGGCCTGCAGGGACAGGTCAGGATTACTCAGGTGAGGACTGAGCCAAGGCAGACCAAGTGCAGTTCAACAAGGGAAAGTGCCGGATTGTGCCCCTGGGATGGTGCAAGCCTGGATGCAAGGACAGACTGGGGAATGAGAGGCTGGGAAGCAGTGCCAGGGAAAGGGACAGGGGTCCTGGTCAGTGGCAGTGTCCTGGAGCCAGCAGGGACATCCCTGTCCTGGGGACACCAGGCCCAGCATGGCCAGCCGGGCCAGGCAGGGATTGTCCTGCTCTGCGCTGGGCCGGGGAGGCCTCACCTGGAATATTGGGTGCAGTTCTGGCATCACAACACAAAAAAGGCATTGAACTGTCAGGGAGTGTGCAGAGGAGGCCATGGGGATGGTGCAGGGCCTTGAGGGGAAGCTCCGTGAGGAGCAGCTGAGGGCGCTGGGTCTGTTGAGATGGAGGAGAGCGAGGGGAGGCCTCACTGCAGCTCTGCAGCTTCCTCATGAGGGGAACAGGAGGGGCAGGCACTGATCTGTGCTCTGTGGTGACCAGGGAATGGCCTGAAGGTGTGTCAGGAAAGGTTTAGGTTGGATATTAGGAGAAGGTTCTTCCCCCAAAGGGTGGCTGAGAACTGGAACAGGCTCCCCAGGGAAGTGGTCCCAGCACCAGTCTGACAGAGTTCAAGAAGCTTTTGGACAATGCTTTTGGGCACATGGGGATTCTTGGGGATGCAGGGTAAGGAGCTGGACTCAAGGATCCTTGTGGGTCTCTGTTGCTGTTGAGGTGGTTATGACACAAAGTAGAGATTATAAGTGGTTTTAGTTGGTAACTTTTTATTATTGAACATGGCTGACTTTTATATACTTTTAAATTGTTTATGCTTTTTTTATTTTAACTATTGGCCACAATAAGTCAACATAATATTATTGGTGAAAAGTTATAGTGACTTCAACTAACTTTCTAAAAATACCTCATCTAGCTGCAAGGTTCTCTTATTTTTCTTCTCTCGGTCTCCTTGGTTACAGCCTTGGAGAGAGCTCCTTATCAGTTTCTTCTTACTTCTCAGCTTCTTCTTGCTCCTTTAGCTAACAGGCCCACTGTTAGCCCCTTCCACAGGTCTCCTCCAACCCAGCATATTCTATGATTCTGTGACAGGACACCAGAGCACTGAGGAGGACAAAGCAGGCACTTCACTCCTGCCTCTGACCCCTGGAGGGATGAGAGCTGTGCCGTAGAAAATAGCTTTGGTTCAGCACCTTCTCTGAACATTCATTTCCTGTAATCTGAGTTCATGTTGGGCTTTCTATTGTCTTTTTAAGCTTTATTGAGGATGAGATAAAACAAAATTCTTGAAGGGGAACCTTGGTGTCAGGGACAAAGGCAGCTGCTGCCACAGGTGAGTACATTGTCCAGGGTGGTAGGGGTTGCTTATGTGCTATGACTGGGAGATTTCTCCTCATGATCTCCTCGGTTTTCAGCCTCATCTCAGATTGTAAAACAAATAATGGCACATCTGGACTGCAACTATGGGCTATTTAGTGCTCCCATTCAGATAGAATTTCTTTGCCAGCTTTTGACATTTACAAGACTAACTAAACTTCAGTCTTTGCTGAACAGAAAATTCCATATTCAAGCCCAAACTATTACATCAGAAGTGCAGCAATTTCAGTAAATGCAGTAAATCTGGCTTTATTTACCATATAGTTCAAGGTTTCAATAATGAATTAGACCAAAAAAAAAAAAGATATACTGATGTAAACTGGTGCAGTTGCTTACTAGAGTAACTATGACCTAAATTACTCTTGGCAGTAGGCTGAACATGGAAGGGATGTAGGAAAAATTCTTTGGCTCATGCAGATTGGTTTGATCACCCTTCCTGGCAGTCCTACTCATGTAGTGATGATAAAGGTGGCTTAGTTCATCATTAATGTAAGAATTAAAATATGATGATAATCATGTCAGTTACAGTTACAGTTTAGAAACATGTATTTCTGCTAAAGAGTGAAAAGCTGACCACTTAGGCTATGGAATAGTTGCATGACAGTGTACAAAGCAAATTTGTGTGTGGTGGCAGCAGGCTGCTTGATTTGAAACCACACATTTTACTGGGTGCAAAACTTAAGGAGCAGCACATGATTGCCACAGGTCTCTCCGTGACTGGGTGGTGTGTACTGGATCTCCCTGAAGAGGCCCTCTGCTCAAAGATGCTTCTAGGAATAGGGTTAATCCTCTGTCATGAGAAAAAAATGCAACAGAAAGACAGGGAAGTATAGCCAGAAAGAAAGAAAAGAGAAATTATCAATTTCACACATATTAAAAGAAGTATGACATGCCCACATACAAAAAAACAAGAGTGAGGAGTAACAGAGCGACCTCAACACAAAGAAACCACATGAAACCACGTGGTTACACTGAGAGATCCCCTCCATCACGGAAAAAAATTTACTTTTGATTACCAGAAACCTGCCACTGCCTAAGCACTATTTTAAGCTCTACCTGCTCTTGTAAAATGGAAGCTCAGGATTAGTAGAGTTGCTGGTTATTTATGATTTTTTGTTTTGCCAAAATCCTGCAGGGTGCTGAAGTGACAGAAGTCCTGCACTGTCTTACGTAGAACAGGCTGTTTTAGAAAGAATAGAAGTTGCTTCCTATTTATTTGGGTGTATCCTTTCAGTGGAGGAGAGACTGTTTCCTGTTCTTTTTGTTACAGAGCTGTTTAAGCTAACCACGCACTCTTTAGAGCATATATCTTCAGGCTTTAAAAACACAAGCTTGTGAGATTGTTAGATGTTTTTCAAACCACAGATGGTTATTTGAATTGGGTTTTGTGGGTTTTTTTTCTGTGGTAGCAGTTTCTGGCACACCCTGTCTGCAGTGGTGATGGCAGAGAAAGCACAAGGCGCACAACACTGCCTGTGCCATGTTAGTAGGAAAGGATGCTAAGCCTCTTACATTAAAGGTTTATCTTAAGGAAAAGTTCCCACTTGGATTTGGGAGCTGCCACCCAACAAGTTTATGACTTATCAGTAAGCGTGTTTTCTTCCCTGCAAACATTTTATCTCAAGTGGCACATCTTGGAATTAGAGATTCATGGAACTGTCAAGATTGGAAAAGGCCATTAACTCAGCATTACCATTTTCACCACTAAACTGTATCCCCAAGTGCCCCATCCACGTGTTTTGAACATTTCCAGGAATGGTGATTCCCCAGGCAGCATGTTCCAATGCCTCACCACACTTTCAGCAAAGAAATTTCACCTAATTATCCAATCTAAACCTGCCCCCGGCCCAGCCTGAGGCCGTTCCCTCTGCTCCTGTCCCTGTTCCCTGGGAGCACAGCCCGACCTCCCCGGCTGTGCCCTCCTGGCAGGAGCCGTGCAGAGCCACAAGGGCCCCCTGAGCCTCCTTTGCTCCAGGCTGAGCCCCTGCCCAGCTCCCTCAGCCTCTCCTGGGGCTCCATTCCCTTCCCAGCTCCGTTCCCTTCCCTGGCCACGCTGCAGCCCCTCCATTGCCTGCGTGAGGGCCCAGAGGTGCCCCAGCCCTCGAGGTGTGGCCTCAGCAGGGCCGGCACAGGGACGGGCCCTGCCCCGCTCCTGCTGCCACCCTAATCCCCTCATCCTGGTCCTCCGTAAAGACATTAAACAAGGCTGGCCCCAATACAAAGTCCTGAGGAGCCCCAGGGGTGCCCAGTCCCAGCTGGATGTCACTCCACTCCCCACCATTCTCCAGCCCAGCCATCCAGACAGTTCTTTACCCAGGGAACACTTGACCACTCCAGGTCATGAAAAGCCAATTTCTCCATAAGAATCATGAGGGAAAGGGTGTCAAAGACTTTAATAAAACCCCCAGAGCCTCTCCCTCATCCCCTAGGTGGATCACATTGTCATAGAAGATTAGGTCAGTCGAGCAGGACCCACCTGACATAAATCCAAGCTCTGGGCCTCATCCCCTGGTTGTCCAGCACATGTTAGCACTCAAGCTGATTTTAGCAGCTGCTAGTCAGAAAAGTGTTAAAAGACAGGCCCAGCTGACACAAAGGGTTTCTAATTAAAAAAAAAAAACCCACAAAAAAACCCCAACCCCCCCCCCCCCAAAAAAAAAAACAACAAAACCCAATATGCTTAAATAAAGGGTAATATACACCATCATCCAGCTGGGAGGGAGATGTGTGGGTGGCAGGGAAACAGTGACTGACTTACTCCATCTGATGTTCCACGAGAGCTGGGAGACTTTCTGCAAGATGATGAGGGTTAGTTAGGAAACCTAAGAGAAGGATGTAAGAAGGAAGAATCCTCTAGTAAACTGGGGGATATGAGAGCTCACCACCACTGCTGCAATGGGCTGTGGCTGGCCAAAGTCTCTGACTCACAGCAGAGTTGCTGTTTTTGAGCTGGGACAATGTCAGATGTCTCTGATTCTTAGCAGAACATCTTTAGTCCTGGAAGGACAGAGGGAAACATGGGTGGCATGGGCAGACACCTGCATGTAAACTGAAATTTCTGGTGTTCTGGTTCTTTGTTCATGGAACTGCCCACTCAAAGTAGGCAGTTGAGGAGGAAAAAAATTGTTTTGGGATGCTCACTGCTTTTAAGAGGGAATCTTCTTAAGACATGCAGAAGTGGTTTACAGTTGCTTGGTTGTTTGATTTTTTTTTCATAGCATCAACAGAAGAGGCAGGCTCTAGGAGAAATTGCAGTCCCAAATTTGCTGCAGTTTAAGGGTGATGAAGGTCACAGAAAATGGTGCCTTGTGGTAGAGACCAGTCAAAGTCCAGCTCTTGGAAGTAAAAGGCTGTGGGGTCCTGAGGTCTGGTGGGGTTTGCATGTTAGGACACTGCATGTATGAAGGAAAACACCAAACTGAATCTAGAGATCCCGTGGGATATGTACCACTAAACAGAGCCAGGCTTTGCCCAGCTGGAGATGAAAAGTAGTGCCCTCTACCTCACAAACTCTAACAAAAAGTCTGCTGTTCTCTACGTACAGCTAGAGCTGATAGAGACAATCTGCTGACTGCCTCACTGGGACCTGTGTTTGGCTGTTCTTTTGCCTAATCATTTCAGGTTTGTTTGCCTCCTACTTCTGTGTGCTTCACACTTAATTTACAAGTGGCTAAAAGCCAGTTCCTGTGAGAACTTAGTCCCTTTGCAGACGTTCTCAATTATTTATGCCTTTCTTCAACAGTGAGTCTATTGTTCTTGTGCCCTGTCTGCAATGAATCCTTGTCTCCTCTGTGTGAGGAGTATTCTCTGTTATACAAGGATGCTCCATTATTTTTTTGCAATAGCTGGTCTCGAATTACCACGAAGCTAGACAGTTTTTGTAGATGATGATTTAAAGAGATCTTATTTGGAGCACATAACTATGATGCAGTGGGCAGAGTAATAACTTTTACAGGAAAGAACATGCATGGGGGAAAGGAGTGACTGATGCCCCACTAAGCTGCAAACATGTCCTAGATTATTCATAAAAAATGAATATAGTGGTGGAAATCCCAGTTGTTTTAGGGATAGAAATGATGAATCTGTTTTCTTCTGCTTTCACCTGTATGCAGTATCTGCTTTCACTTATCCTCATAATATTCTCCACAGATGACTAGGCCTCTACCTTTCTTAATTACTTTAATTAATATGTTTTCCTTCTCCTGTCTTGAAAAATGTTGTTTTGTTAAGCACGAGGCCATTCTGCCCATGCCTACTAGCAGGCAAGTTTATTATTGATCACACGTGGTACTTCTGCTGTGCCTTTTTCTCAGAATTGTCTGTTGAGATTTTTGCTTGATCCTGTTCAGCACTGATTGCTACACTGTGCTCCAGTCAAATGTAGAACATTCCTCTTAGCTATTGTATTACAACTTCTCCCATTTCATTCTTCTTTTTAAATAGTTCTTTTGGTCTTACCTGTCTTATTCAATCTGGTCTCCTTGCTTGTCTTCAGATAACTTCCCTCAGCTGCTTTTTAGCTTTTGTTACAATTATTAAATTGTATCTAGAAGACATCTATTAAATGTCTTCGCGATTGAAACATTTATGCAAATTTTCTACTCTGTTCACATTGAGTCCTTATCTAACCAAACCATCCTTCCTTCTCTTGTCTTTCTCAGACTGAAAACTGAGGGAGAAAAAACTTAACAGGACATCCGTTTTTTCACAAAGGATTTTAAAAAAAGGAAAAATCACATGCATGTCCTACTGGACAATGCTGAAAGTCATCCTAAGAGAGCTTTAGGCAAGGAATAGTGATGCAGATGGCAGAAGGTACAACAGGATGGTAAATGAGCACAAATATATTTTAGGTCAGAGGTTATCTTTCCCTTTACATTCTTAATTTTGTGTAGTGAACTATTTGTAGTTATCTAACCATTTCTAGCAGAGAACCTCTTATTTGATTAATTCTGCATATTGTTCAAGGGAATGTGCTTTGTATGGGTCTCTTGCTGGCTATGCCTTCTGTCTTTAAATCTCTAAAAATAATTATGAGAGAATCCTTTTTCTGCAGCTATTACTAAGTTAAGTGAGTCTTACAGAGATAAAGCAGAAGGGGAAAATCATTATCCATAGTCATCAAAACCAGGCAGAATTTTTGGCACAGATGTATACACTTATGCTTAATAATAGGGTTTGGGTTGGAGGGGCGGTAGGGGGAGCCTGGTTCTTCAGCTTTTGAAGCCAGTAAAATTGTCCCAGAAGCAAGCTTGGTTCAATCTTAGTGTGGTTAAGATGGAAATTCTCCATCCTAGTATTCTCAGTTTGCTTATTTTGCCATGTGGAAGTACGCAACTGCTGAATTTGAGTAAGGATATATATGGGTTAGGTACCTTGGCCTTCTTCTGTCCCAGAGCACAAAATTAAAATGAAGAGTCAAAGCACCTTGGAGTAAAAAAACAATCAGAAATCATGTTGGGATGCTTCTCTAACAGTTTGACTATTTATTTCTCAAGGTTGGGGTCTGGGTGGACAAACTTAAACTCTCTGCTCTGTTGGCAAACAACAGGTGACAGTTTTGAATTACAATGTCCCTACATATACAACCTGGTGTAACAGATCACATAACTTTCTAAACATTTAAATATTTTTTTACTTTCTAAAAGCAGCAATGCTTGACTGCAATATAATTCCTTCTGGGACCTCTGCCTGTTGAAATTAGCAACAATTTTTGGTGATTTCTTTTAAGCTTCATGCAGGGTGGTTCTCTCACTGTCCATCTATGGGCCTGTAATGTGTTGGTGCTTTGCAAAGATGTGTTTACAGTTTTCATAAATACACTTGTTAGTGAAATGGGAGAGCAATGACTGCCTAGAGCTGTGTCTGAGGAGAAGTCTGTTCATAGGAAAAACCTTGCCCACTGGTGAAATTACTGTGTCAAAAATGTTTTCAAAGGTTGAAAAGGCACTAATATCAATGCTGTAAAAGCACTGCTAATGATGTTTGGTATTTTCTTGCCCACGGCCGATAAATTGTGAACTTTCTGTGGTAGGCTCAGTCTGTTTTGCAGCTGTAAACTGTTGTTTTTTAGCTGCTGAAAACCTCATAGTGAAAACTTTATGACATGATGACATAAAAAAAAAGAGGAAGGAGGTGAGTGTTGCTTTGTCCTAAGTAAGTGAATCAGAAAGTTTCTTCTTCTGCACCACTAGATTTTAGTAGTTTTTTAACTTTATTTCTTTCTAGTCATTTAGGAAACTTGGCTATGAAAGCAAGGAATTAAAAAGCTGTGATATTTTTCCCTATAAGCTGGGTAAAAACACTGATCCTTTTTAACTCAGACTGTAGATTTGCTTCAACTGCAGTAAAAAGAAGTCTGTATGCTAGGAACCTTGAGATCCCTGTGTTTTAGGAGGTCAGGAAAGCAAACTGACCAAAAGAACTCCAGACTCAGACACTAGCTCTTCATAAAATTATATAATTTGCCCAGGTTTCATGCATCTTCTATTATATAATTCTGTGTTTTGAAAATGAACTTCAGCCTGGTTGCCTTGAAGCTGGGGAAGAAAACATTAATTAGCAAGAACAATGTAGTGGTTTAACAATGTAGAAGTCAATGAGGTATTAGTTCATTCAAATCCAAACAAAACCCCTGTAAAGTCAACCAAAAAGGGGTGGAAATGGGTGGGAAAGGGTGGAAAACAAGGCAATGATTTATTCTTATAATTTGCTGTGAAGACATGGAAAAATACCGTGCCCAGCACACGCACTCAGCAGAAATCTCTCTTTAGAGAGAGACACAGGGGAAAAAATGTTGTCTGCCGAGCTAACACATTGCTTAATCAAGATTTCACAAGCAGAATTCCTCCTTGCCACTTGGAGAGTGATTAAATTTTGGCTGAACACATCTGACTATTGTAGAAACCTAAGCTAAGAAACTAAGCTTCTGCAATTATGTGACCTGTCTCCCTTGATTATTAAGACATTTTAAGCTTTCCATGGATTTCAAAACGGGGACAAGAATCTTGTAGATGAGTTTCCACATAGGCAGAAGGTAAAATAAATAGAACATGCTAATTATGATATCCCATTTAACACCACATCAATTTGAGTTCTTTTCTTTGTAGCCATCAGCAAGACTTAATCACAGGTATGTCGATCAGAGGGAGATGTGGATCATTTAGATCAACACTCCCTTACTGTCTTTTCATCTGGGAAGGGAACTCTCTGAAGGCAAAAAATCAAAATAATCAGAAAATGCTGGTGGGCAGTAGAGAGTTACAAGTCGGAATTCCTGAGGTGCAAGTAAAAATGAGAAGTAATGATGGCTCACTTAGTTTTGCTGTTTCAAAACCACATCTATTAAACTCAGTCTTCTGCGTGGAAAAGCAAATTATGGATGCCTTTGCAGGTTTTAAACTGCTAAAAGAACTTTAAACCTGACTTTGGAGTCACTTTTGGCCTATTTGATCTCATTAAAGTATGAACCACAGCCCATGTGTTCTCAGCTGGAGCCTCCAAAGTCCTCAGTGAAAACAGACAGCACTGGAAGATCAATCTTAAAAAATAATGAGTTTCACTCCTGACAGAAATCCTAGCAATTGTACTTTATTTTCTAGGTTCACAGAGAAAATTTGCACTCTCTCTCTAAATCAAGTGGGAGGGGGAGCACTTTGAAAACAGTCAGTTTCTCATTGCTAACATCATAAGTAGTGACTAAAATGAGTTAGAAAGTTCTTTAGTCTTTGCTCATATATCACCTGTAGTAACATGACCTGAGCTTAAGAAAATACCTGGATTAATTAATTAGAGAAATAGAATTCATTTATTGGAAAAACGAACTAAGGGTCTACAGCCCTGAGCAACACATTTGTCAGACACAAAATTAATGAATATAGCCATAATTTTTGAGAATGAAACAGTCTGAGATGTAATTATTTCTTTCATGTTCTGGACTTAAAACTGCAGAGGTTCAGAATGGATTCCACAGCAGGTTAGCTGTTTTTCTAATATTTAAAAGTACATCTTCCAGAGAAGTCAGTTACTTCAGCCATATCTGTACTCTTCAAGCATTTTTTTAATTTTTCTGCATAATTTTTTTATTTGGGAGGTAGAGATAAATTTTGCATGTATCTTGATTTATGTTGTCAAGTATAATTTAGATGTGTAAGCAAAATCTGAAAGTTTCCATTCTCTCTCAGCCATCTCTCTGTTTTTATTCAGACCGAGCTAAATAACCCAGATCTTACAGTACTGCCGTACTTTTGTAGTAGTGTTCGTTGTACTGATTCAAACACAGCAAGGTTTGAAATAAACATGTTTGTAAGTTAATATGTTGGTAAGTAAATATGTTTGTAATGTAATAGGGCTAATTGTGAACTCTCTGTGAAAAAGTTTCATCGGAGATGCTAAAGAGACTTGATGGGTGATGCTTCTAGGCTCTAAATGCCATTTAAAATGCCAGTCTTGAGCTGACAGCTTGACCTGCTTGCCTCCTGTGAGCCACAGATTGTGCCAGCATGTCATAGATAACCATCTCGTGTCGGAGCTGGGATCATTATTGGCTCTTGTCAGGTGGTTTGCATCCCGTGTCCCTGATAAGTGAAAGGGCTTATCAGTTCTGATAGCATTCTCTTGATAGAAATTGATCAAAACACTGTGAATAGTGGCTGCTGCTTTGGACTTGTGGAATCTATTTTAGAGCGTCATGATGATCAGCTCGGGCAGACCACTAAAACATTTGTGAGAGGACATTCCTGAAGGAAAACTTCCTTTCTGTGGAAGTAGAGCTATAACTGCACCAAAAGACTCTTTGGTATGACAGTAAAGATACACCAGAATCCCCCAGAGAAGCTTGGAACAAGCATAAAAGGTGCCAGAGGAAAGCAGGGGTAATAAATATTGAAAGCTCTGACATCTGCAGCTCATTGTGTCCCATGAAAACAAGGCTAATCTCATCACCAGAGAAGCCACAAAAACTGGATTCCAGCTTGTTGAATTGATGGGAGATTTCATCACTGCATTCAGTGGGAAGAACAATATTGCTGAGGGCCTGCAGTCTGTTAGAGTCCCTCTGTTTCTGTCCAAATGTGCTTGGTGGAGCTCAGGTGAGGAAGGCGTGAGGAATATTCTAAGGGGCATGTTTGCTTGCAGCCTCGAGTGGAAAAGTTAAGACTTTATGGTCTCTGCCAGGATTTTGATAAGTGACTCACCCCAGGAGAGCCTCAGGGCACGGTAAAGTCTTCTGCTGCAAGTTTATAGTTACATCTTGTCGAACATCAAAAATATTAGGCGCTGTTTTTGCCTTATCTATGGATTTTTAGTGATGCTACTGAATTCGTAAGAAATTAATAAACCCACATGAATTCTCTGTGGGTTTTGAATCCATTTTGTGCAAGATTCATAGAATCCTTTTACAGAACAGAGGCTCTGTGCACTCATACGGCTGTATGTTGTTTGATTTCAAGGCTGTGAATTTATCATCCTATTTATTAAATGTCAAAAAGTGCCTCATCAAATAGTTTTCTTAATATGCTGTCACTTCAGATTCCTGACAGAAATTATGAGACTGTTGGAGGGAAGTCTATTATCTCACAATTCACCTTTGTTTGGGAATGTCAGTGTTGATCCATCACAGAATAATTATTTTGAAACCCTGAGGTTTTTGAAAAGCATAATCAATTTCAAAATGCTGGGTACTCAGCAGTTTCCGAGGTTGTGATATCTTACTTGATTTTTCAACAAACTGCACTTCTACCTATGACTTATGAAATGTTAAAATCAGTTTGATTTTCTGTGAATTTGGAAGATTAGGATACCCTTATGTAGGACTTGAAACCCAGTCGATTCAGAATTATAGGTAATGATATGACTTTGCAAGTGCAAAATTTGAATTTCGAGCCTGTGATCAAATCCAATTGCACAGAGAGACATTCCTTTCCAAATTTGGTTTCCATGTAGTCACTGTCCTTCTGAAAGTGAGCTGTGAATCTCCAGGGCCTCAGCAAACTCTGGCACTATGCCCTCCATTGCCACACTAATTATGAGTTACTCCTTTTAGTATCCATTTGTGTCACATTTAACATAGGTGTGGCATGTAGGTCAGCAGAACTGCCTTGCCCCCGTGGGGCCCAGAAATATATTTTTTCCTCAAAAACTGTTTTGTTTTTGGTTTTTGGTGGTTTTTTTAGGATAAACTGATTGCTTAAAATTTGTCTCAAAAACAGTGGGAAAACAACAGCAAGGTAAAATTTTGGGCTACAGTCTTTTTCAGCCAGTAGCCACAAAATTTTCAAAAATATGTTCAGAAAACAGAGGTTTGACTTACTTATGAATGTTAAGAAATATTTTTTCAGAGCAGAAAATATTAAGCAAAAAATACCACCCTGCTCCTCAATCCTATACTAAGTTAATAGACATCTATATTATTAGTTTGGAGGAGGTAATATAACAGGGTTGAAATGAAAAAATTTATGCTTGAATAAACATATGTTGCCTTTTCATTCTGATCTGCTTTGAAAATTCTTATGCTGCAGACCAGTGGGTGAATCAAATGGAAAGACACATACCTCTGATCAGCCAAAAAGGAGGCTGCACTCATTAAATATTCAATTCCAAGTAGGCTCTCCCTGAAAGCAAAATAATATAATACTGGAGCTGTGTTCACCATCTTTGCCAGCTATGAGTGAGTGTGGGCTGAATCATGACAGTTCTCCTCATTGTTATGAAAGCTCAAAACATTTCTAAAGAACTGTTTTCCATCATGAAAATTGATGTTCCCTCAGTGTCTTCTGCTGGCAAACCATCACTTCTGGAGTATTCTTTCCCATAGGTTAAATTTTAAATAAATCATGACACTTTGTCAGTTGGCATCAGCCTTGCTTGCAGGGTGCCTGTTTGGAGCTGCATTTCTGACTCCTCATCCCTTTTCTCCCATGTTTTTACCTGCAGGATGTACCCCACAGAGATATGATGCCTCTTGTTTCTCTGCTCATCTTTCTGATTCATTTCCACCACACGCAACAGAACTTGGTTTTTATTACCTGGCAAGAACAAAAATATCTTTCCAACTGGCCTAGCTATTGTGATCATGTCCTTAGCAATGCATGGGAGATGGAGAGGAGCTGAGACATCTGTGAGGTTGAAAGCCACAGCCTGAAGTGATTCCCTCCTGCTTGTGAACAGATGGGAGGTGGTTTCTGTGCAGGCTCACAGAGCAAAGATTCACACAAGATGCCTAATATTAGAGAGCTTCTTTTAAAAATCATAGTTCTTTTAAAATCGTAACTCTCATGAAATCATTACTCTTTCAAAATCATAATCGCATCTTCTTTTAAAATCTCAGTGACAACATAATTGTCCACAATAGGATTGTGAGTGTATTTGCAATGAGTGTAAAAATTACACTATTTTGAGAGAAGCAAAGCAGACTGTTCACCTTCAGGTGCCACTTTGATTAGGAGAACAAGCATTGGGCATGGAAATAATTTTTTTTTTTTTTTTTTTTTTTTTTTTTTTTTTTTTTTTTTGTGTAGGAACTACTGAGGCTACCAGTGCAGTGAAAGACAGTTTTCTTGCTAAATGTTTAATTATTAAGAGGCAGAGCCTTGTTTTGGCTGCATAACAGTTGCTGTCTCTTCTTGGGGGCTGTCAAGAGATAAGAAGCTGCCACAAGGCTCTAAAATGATGTTGGAAGAAAAGGTGGTTTGTTAACCAGGCAGATCTGGCAGCAGCTGCATGTGGCAACCATGGGAGCTGCAGTTCCAGTGTGGACGGGCTGCGGGTCACTGTGGCACCCACATCAAAAGGAAAGGAATTATAAAAGGGTTAAAAAAAGGGGTTTTAAAATGGTTAAAGGGTGCACTAATGATGCATCTACTCAAGTCATTGGAAGTGGCACCCCTGCTAAGGGCATTGTGCATGAAAGATGTTGCTGATCAAATTGTTAGATATGGTTATTTTATATAAATGTATAAATATAAATAAATAAATAAATAAATAAATAAATAAATAAATAAATAAATGTATATTTATATAAATTTATTTTTTATTATATATATAAATATAGGAATAAATATATATTATAATATATAATATATAATATATAATATATAATATATAGTATATGATATATAATATATAATATAATATATTATAGTATATAAATAAATAAATGTATATATAAAATGTATAAATATAAATATACAAGTATATAAATATATAAATATATATTCCCATTTACATTTATATTCACATTCACATTTATATTCACACTTACATCTACTTTATATTCATAGCTACAGTTATAGTTATATTTACTTTATATTTATATTTATGTTTTATTTTTATTTTTTATTTTTATTTTTATTTTTGTTTTTGTTTTTATTTTTATTTTTATTTTTATTTTTATTTTTATTTTTATTTTTATTTTTATTTTTATTTTTATTTTTGTTTTTATTTTTATTTTATTTTTAATGTATAGTTATATATTAAACCATAATTTTATATATAAATATGTCTCTATAGAGTTATAATATAAAATAGCATAATTTTAATGTGCTGCAGAAGACCCAAGAGAGAAAGGATTATCCTAGACACCTCTGATGTCCGCATAATGTGCTGTGCTGAAAATCAGTCTGAGCTATACAGCTGGGCTTTGATTCCATTGGGTATTGCCATGCCATAAGGATCTGAGCAGTCATAAAATGATTTTTCAAAGTATCCATTATGTTTCACATAATCTAAAATATCTTTCTAATAAAATAGATATTTACAATTTTTTTTTTCACTTGCGGTTGTGACACTGCAAAAGACCATTGGTTTTATGAGATATCTTGGTTTTTTTGAAACAGGCTGTGAGATTGTCCAGCTAACTGTGTGCTTTACCAAACCCATCCCACTGGGTGTAATATTTCTCATTTACCTCATGGGCAGAAGGCTTCTGTGACTATAACTGTACTATTCTGGGACACAAAAGTTTTATTTTTAAATGCATATGAAAAGAAGTGGAACACTCTTTATAATTTTCCCTTCAAAACCTGAAATTACATCTTTGTCAGCTTTCACTTTTCTTTCACAGAAGACACAAAAACAATCATTAAAACAATTTCCATGAGAAGATTACCATTCCTGGATTTAGTAACTGAATTTCAGGTGAGAAAGGAAATTACTTTCATGGTAATAGCAAAATGTAGAAATAGAACCAAAAAAAATCTAAGTCCCTGAAATTTGGGTCAGCATAAGCAGAAGTTTACCAGCCTCACAATCCTTAATTTAGTAGATGGGAGCACTTTATTTTAATTATTTTCTTGTGCTGTTTGTACCAGTGTAAAATCAATAAATGAGAACTCAGTAGGAAAAGAACTTTTGGATCAAGACTATACATTTACATTACAGGTTTTATGGAAAATGGGAATGTAACCATTTCATGCACATTTTTTATTTCTATTACTTCTCCCTTTTTGTTACTAATGCCCCCAGAATTGACATTCAGAAGAGTTTTTTTGAGAGGGGGAGATTATTTATAAATTAATTGCACAGTACTTACATGGCATGTTTTGTTTAAAAACATATTTGAAGAGGTAAATTCTTTATATCTCTAAGGTATAATTGCAGCTCATATGAATTTGTTCATTCAGAGATGAGAAAATAACATGTTGAGGAAGTTTAGGATGTCTTTATGAATTGCAATTTGTGAGGAGAAATTAAGTAAATAAATTTAAATTAAGTTTCCTCAACCACCTCATTCATGCTTACATTGGGCACCACCAAGTGCAATATATATCTGAATTCCTGTAGTATTATCTTAAGGGACGGTGTGGTTTTGGATTAATAAAATGTGTTTGGATACAAAACCAGTGGAATGTGGCTGTGTGTTTGTGCATAAATAAATATATATATATATATATATATATATATATATATATATATATATATATATATATATGTATGTATCCATGTATTCACACACATAAATTACACATTGGAATATGTAGCTCTGATTTAGGCAGAAATTTTGCCCTCTCTCAATGCAATGGAGCTTTTTGTGTTGATTTCAAGAGAAGCAGAACTGAGTCCATCTAAACTAATATATCTCTTTACAATAGAGCAGGGGGTAGGGGTTTAGCAAGACAAAAAGGTTGACCAATTTGTAATGGTAAACAAGTATGATTTTAATTATCTGTTTGTTGAGGTTGTGGGTGGATATTTTGGTCTTGCATTCAGCCTTTTCTCTTCGGGCATTAGCCACATTTCAAAGGGGCTATTGTTTAAGTATATTCGTGATGCAGTTGCTGACAAAAGGAACGCTGTATTTCACTATTTCTGTGCTTATTTACACTCTGTGTAAGCATATTTTCGTCCTAGCTGTGGCATGCCAGGTCAGTTGAATAGGAATTTCAGGGTCTGCCTGGAGGTGGAAAGCATAATGACAAATCATCATCCCGTGTGCCTTCCACTTGCTCTGCCAGCTCCATTGCACACTTAGTGCCGTGCTGTCACTGGCAGCTGCAAAGACAAAACCTCCCCCTCTCCCAGGCAATTCTACCCCCGCAAAGCTGTGTAATCGTTTATTTCAATTAAAACTTTGATCTGGGACTCCCAGTAAGGTCCAGGTTTTACCCAGTTTCCTTATATACCCTAATGTGGTGACCAAATCCCAGATACCTGTCTGTCTTGAAGAATCTCTTATTCCAGAATGTAAACAGAAGGGTAAATCTGTGCAAAAATTCAGTTCCACATTTTTGACCGGCCCTTTTAATAGCTTTGGTTGGTGGGTGTTTATAGATATCCATATTTCAGGGAAAGTGCCAGGTGATTTTCTTTAAGCTTGGTCTGAGCTGTAGAGCAAGATTCTCTAAGGTTCTGTAGCTCAGCCCCAGATTTACCTTAAGTGCAATTGAGGCAGTCCAATTAAGCACAATTTAAGCACATCTTTGTAGATTCTGGCAGCTTTTTAATGCATTGTATTTAGCATAATGGAACATTGTATAATTTCACCTCTTTAACCCGAGGGCTGCTTGAAGGAAAGAGAATTACTTTCACTGCAACATCTGCCAAGTCTATTTGGGGAAAAGAACAGAGATCTGTGTGATGGCTCTAAATAGGCCTTGGTGTTTACAAGCAAAGAGAATTCTGCTCCTGTCTGTCCACCACCTCTGAGTGGAGAGTAAACCCAGCTAAGGGAGCTCAACACACCTTCTAGTTCCATGCCACTTCAGTATTTAAAGTAGCTTACAAATAATTTCCTTAGTACCTTCTTTTGTAGGAGGTCTGCTACAATACATGGAGCATATTTGTGAGAGAGGAAAATACGTACCAAGCCCTGGTAATTAAATTAAACAGGAATTAAATGTCTGCAAGGTGTTGCCAAGATGCCACTGCTATTCTTGTTTTTGAAAGGGAAAGCTGGGGCTAAAGATGATCTGCTGTCTTCCTGCAAGACATGGATCAATCCAGTACTGGGAATATTTGTTTTGATTAGCACTAAGGACATTTTGGTTGTTGTAGAAGAGATTTTGAGGACTAGGTTTTTAATTGGACGCGTTTAACTCCTTCCCTGCTTACTATTGTCTTCCTTTTTTTTTTTTTCTGAACACATGATTTCATTTGAACTTTTGTAGATTCTCCATGAATAAAGAAAATACATTAATAACCTTGAAATAGTCCACACTGGCCAACTGTGCACAATACCATAAGGATGTGAGTTTTAGGAAACAAAACTGAAACTAAACAAATTTATGAAGGAGGAAAGTGTATTATGCACTGATCACATGCAAAAAGTTACATTTTTAGCTTAAAATTATAAACTTAAGTACGTGAAAGGAAACTGTGACTTGTGCCTTAATGTGAAAGTGGAACACAAAGAAAAATCAGTTCCTAATGTGGAATATTTGCAAACTACCTGCTCACCCATTAGCTGCACCAATTATACTCAAGAAAGTGCTTGTCTCCTTTTAGCATTACTTTGATCAGGCTATAAATTTAAACAATGGCCTGAAATCAAGGAAGTTCCCATGTCCTATCCAGTTTCCTTGACTCACACCAGCACAATTATTCCTAAACTGCTAGAGACTTATTCAGAAGGCTCAGAGAAGTGTGGTGGTTTAAAAGGCACTTTTTACAAAGTGTGCCTCCAGCAAAAATGTCCCACTAATTTAATTTTTTATTGAAGCTAAGAATAGTTTAGGTATAATCCTGCCTAGGGGCAGGGATAAAGAAAAAAAATCCCATCTCTCTAGCCTTTATTTTTACCTGTGATTCTATTATTAAAATGTCCAGGTTTTCCTGGAATTCAATATGCATATTAAGATGCAAACAACTTGAAACCTAAATGCTCATTTTACAGCAGCCCAGACTTTGAGGTGTTATTCACTCAGGTCTCAGAGGAAAATGGCATGATGTGCTGAAGCAGTTCAAGTACACGTTGTGCAGATTCAGGGTTAATAGAGAACTACATTGATTTATTTTAAGAAAATATGAAAGAAAAATATGTTTAGGCTTTCCTATGACAGCATAAGAAACATTCAACAAAGATTTTTTTTCCAGCTAAGGCATCCTTCTTCCAGTAATTCTGTTGGGGGAAATAAGTGCAAGAGGTAATATATCAGCGGAAAAATTCTGAGAGGGATTGTGAAGTGTTCAACAAATTTGTTAACGTCTTGTTTAAATTAGCAACACTGTAGAGTCACTACTAAAACAACACAAACAGAAACAAAAAGCTGCATCCCAGGACCCTGCTGACTTTCTGAGAGCAGCGTTGTGTTCTTGTTCCATTCTAAACTGATGCATCATTTAATTTCCTACCACCAAATAAAACAAGCCAAACAAAAAACAAAAACAAACAAACAAATAAACAAAACCAAACAAAAAAACAAAACCCCACAAAAACAAAAAAAACCAAAAAACCAAAAAAAACCCCAAACCAAAACAAAAAACCAAAACAAAAAAACAATTAAAAAAAAACCACAAAACAAAACAAAAAACCACAAAAAACCAAACCCTGCTAAGTAAGTCACAGACAATCTGCAGCAGAGCTTTTGCAGGATTACAGTCTTCAAAAACTCTCAGCCAGAGAGTGGTTCATAAGGTTAGAATAAATTAACACAGCCAGTATTTATGTAATGATTAGATCATGGATTGATAAGATTTGTGCTTGAAAGAGGCAGCAAATCAGAGCATGCAAGTGGCTGCTGGAGCAGTAAATTTTTAGCAAACAGCCATGAGATGCAGCAATGTTCTGCTAAAGCCTTATGGTCGTTGAACCCCCAGAAGATCATGGGAAACAATATTTCACTGGCATTCATGCCAGTGCCACTCCATTGTCTCCAGATTTTCCCACAGACCATCAGCAGAGTAAAAACCCCTAAAAGTTTCAAGATTTTTCTCTTTTTCTTTTCCCCGCTAGCCCGTTAGAGCAGTAAAAAGGAGGCCAAGGAAGGCCTCTAAACCTAAGTGGGGAAAAATCTTGGGAATAAATCTGAACTCCCCAAATGCACTGCCACTCTGAAAGCTTCTGCTTTTCTGGTTTGCTGGAAGCTGAACAGCTGTACTCTGAGGGACAATTAGGCCATGGAAACAAACTGTGGAGGGCTCTGTGCTCTCTGACCCTTTGATTCATTTGGGACATTTCAAGTCTTTATCTGAGCCTGAAATTTTAGATCTGAGTGTTTCATTCACTTACTCCTTTCAGAGTGGTTACTGCTTTATGCATAGGCAAGACAAGTTTAGCTCATGGTCATGAATATGAAATATCACCTCATCGTGCCTTCACTCACCACCTTTTAATTTGGCATATGACCTTTCTAATAATTTATAATTGGGAAATAGTATCCTAGATACCTGAAGCGATCAGGCTGCTCAACAATGGAAAAGAATTTGCTTGAGACTCTTTCTCTGGACTGCAAATGCTGCTGATCACATGACAACGAGTGTCTATGCCTCTCATTTGATCTAAATTGAGTCGAGGTTGATACTAGCTTGGAAAGTAATTTTGGAGAAGTGATGGAGTTATGCTGAGGAAAGATTCATCCACTGCTCGTAACAATTGGGTTTTTCAGGGCTGAACAGAGGCTGGTAGGATTGCTTCAGATTTTGGAAGTGCATGTTACATGAGGTGAAATATTTTCATCCACTTCAAAAGTGCCAAACCTGAATTTTCCTCTTGAATAGGCAATGGGCTATTGCATGTAGGTATGAAGGATAGCTTTACATTTTTATGCTGGAAGCTCAATTGCTAAATCAGGGTTGGCAGTTACTGTACATTGGCAGAGGTAGTATTTTAAATTTTAAAAAATCACTGAAATTCCAGAAAACAACATGAATAAATTCTGATAGTCACTACAAATTTTCAGCCAAAACTTATTAAAAAATACCTAATTGGACTGATACGTGGAACTGACTTAGTTTTAAAAGCAGGGAGCTCACGGGATGGAGATTTGCTGCATTTTGGAGTCTTGTGCTCCATTCACTTAGTTAAGAATGGAAATGGTATTCAGCTGCTAAAGGAAAGTCCCCTCACTTAAAGCCATGTGGTCCTGGCAGGATACCTTTGTCCTGAAGAGTGATCCTGCCCTTCTCCAACATGGATAACAAGTCCAGGACAGTGATTCTGCTGCAGCAGTCACTGTGAGAGAGACAAAAATAACAGGACATATGTTCAGCGTATGACATTTGAGACTTTGAAAAGTCACTTGTCTTACTTCACACTTCACAGCCTGTAACTTATTTAAGAACTGCCTTCTGGCACCTCTTCTCTGCTTTCTCATCATTTGAAAATGAACACTCCCTTCTGAGGGCAGTCACTGCTCACATCCTCTGTGTTCCGGGCTGAAATGCTGTCCTGCCTGGTAAACAATCTGCAAAAATGAATTGTTCTCATGGGAAAAAGTCAAGCTGGACAGCTCTGTGACAGACTTATGGAGGTTATGGGAAATCTAGATTTTAATATGTCACTAAACTTTTCAGCTTGTCCCTTTGGTGCTGCAGAGCTGACATAGTTCTATTGACTCCTGGAGGACAGAGCTGATTGACATAGCTGAAATTCCTACCTTTAATTTTCCTTACACTGTAATCCCCTGCTTTAATCAGCTTTAAACCTATCGTGTGGTTTTCAGACCAGTGAAAGAACTTCTGTTTTGCTGTTTGCAATGCACAGAATCTGTATGTTTGGAGCAGCATCTTCTGTTTCTACTCATCATGACCCCTGTTGCTTCTTGAGCAAAATTTGCTCCTTATAGGGGGAAGAAAGAAAAATGGGAGCATAAAATAACCTGACTTTCATAAAGGCAGCTCTTTACCTCCTGCATCTATCAATAAATACATCCAAGTATCAGGCCCAGCTTCCCTGATGTGGGTGCGTTATGTAACCTAGACTGGGTTGCTCTAGAAATTGTGATTGCATTTTATTGTCTTGTGAAGTGGCTGGTTTTCAAGGGCTTTGTTTGTTTTATCAGTAGAGATTCTACAAATCAGTTGTGCAGCACCACTTGTACAGCTTTTCTAGGCTTTATTCTGTTGAATTTTAAATTTCACTTCACTCACTGTTTTCATTGTAATACTTGGGTTTGCTGTTAGGACCATACAATTTACTTTGAAGCCTAAAAAACAAGAAAATTGAGAAAGATTGAGAAAATAACCATCAGAGAAATACTCCAGAAAGTTCAGAGATCAGTGAACACACAGTGAATGTTGTATTCATGTACTTCAGGGTGGCATTTCAAAGGTGAGCAAAAAGTGAGCACAAATGAAAAAGAATGGAGAGGAGTCTAAATCCTTTGGCAGGGAGAGTTAATTGTTCAAAAGTGGTAACAGAAATACAACAGAGTGCCAGTTCATTGCCCTACTTTTCTGGAACCTGAAGATACAAGCCCCAGTCACTACCAGGATTAAAGTAGGCTGAACTTTTCTCTCAGGCCAATTGTCTCTCATCAGGGAAGCAAGAAGGGCAGAAACTGGGGGGGAAAAAAAAAGAGGTTTTGGTTGTAAGTGTCAATTGCTTTGATTGACCCCGATTTTGCCTTTTATTATTCTTTTTTATCTTATATTCTCTGGAAATTGTGTATTCACTGTGCTCTGTTATCTTAAAGGTTTTTTTTTTTTTCACAGTTATGTTTTAAATTATGTCTTATTTCACACTATTCACTTGCCTGATGAACATTTTTATAGGTATGAAGTTCAAATGTAGCAGAATCTAACACACAAGGAAGATGCCAACAAATAATTTAACACTGCAAGTCTGGCTTTTATAGTGCAACCCTGGGTATATCAATATAATATAAACACTTGCTCCATAAATGACATTACAGTCATAGAATCAATAAGATAAATACTCTTTCCACCATAAAAATAATATTTTAGAGGAGATCTGATCTTTGCTAAAATTAATTATGAAGCTTTGCTATTACTAATAATAAAATGTCATTAACTGTATTCTTTTAGGAAACAGTGGTAAGTGTGCTTTAAGAATGAAAGTCTAGTAATAGTCGCATGAATACAATGGAAATCTAATTAAATCTAGGATATCTGAGTAAAATAGTGTAGTTCCCTCCTTAAAATGAATTATGGCACGAGTAGAAATTTAGTTTCCTAAATTAGTTTCAGCAAGACAATAGAGAAAAAAACCTACATCATTTGTCTAGGGGACCAACAGATTTCATTCAAAACCTGTGGAAGATAAGTAAACTATTTCACTGAAGTTTATTGGCTTTGAGCAATGACTGTTGAAAATAAACCTTTGTCACTCAATCTCAATACTGACTTTTTTCTATATAGTACTTGAGAGCAAAAAATTTTTGTGGCTGTTCTAAATTGTCTGAAAAAAAAATTACTCAGGAACTCATTGGCAGTGTGATGGTTGCTGTAAAATGTATGGTTTTGTGCTTAATATTCTTCAAGGCAATGTGCTTAAAACACACAGATTTCCAGAATTAAATTACTGTTCTGTAGTGCTCAAATGCATCATGTGGTGGCAGAACTTGGAGGCTGCAGAGTCACTGTGGGTGCATCCTCCTGTTTGTTCTAGGTGGTAATGAAGTAATTTCTTGTCTAGGTTTGCCACAGTGCAGGATGTTCCTGGTCACTGGCTCAGCTTCAATTTTGGTGAATTGAGCTGGTGGGGTTACAGCAGGAGAGTGCCAAACCAGGCAAAATGGGAAATTAGTCCATCCCTAAGTCAATGGCTTTCAGCTGCTATATTTGTTCTGAGCACAAGAGTGTGCAGACAGATTTTTGACATTTGAAAGACATTTCCTTTATTGGCATAAGGAGAAGAAATGGATTTTAAAGGAATGTCAGTTGTGTCTCTTTGCAGATGACACAGCTAAGTGTTACAGATAAAGTTCGAAATCTCCTTAACTATGTTCTTCCAGTACTTCCAGATCAGGTCAAAATTCCTCCTTCACAGATCATACTGATCAAAAAATAATCCTGTCATATGATTTCCAGAAGTTAAAAAGAGTCATTAGTTTCCACAAAGCAGTGCTAACTTTTCAGCTTACTGAGTTCTGTGAGGTGTGTCATATGTAACTGACACACAGCTGTGGAAAAAATGTGCAAGTGGAACAATAAGTAAGTATAGACCTTCAATATCTCAAATTACATTAGCTGTCCATTTGCACTTGGGTTTGCCAGGAACATTTTCTCAGAAAGTAAAGGCTCGATTTTTCAGTTCCAGCCAAACCCTTAATCATTTATGTATATAATAGCAGGGAGGAAAGGGATTTAACAAAGATGTTTGCATCAGCTAAGCATACAAAACTTTTACTTTCCTCCTGCTTTGGATGCTTTCCCCTTAGATGCTTGAAAGGGGTGGATCTGCTCCAGAAATTAGATCCCTGTGCCCTTTGCTAGACCAAAAGGCAAACACCTGACAAAACATGTCCTTGCCCTGTGCTCTTGGAAAAGATTCCAGGTGCACTTTTGTGTGTGCTGACTGTGTCAGCAGTTGCCTGCATTTTGGTTATATGAGATGAATGGGAGAGCAACAGGGCAGGGAAGGAGAGCAGCAGGGATTAGTATGTCAGAAATGCTTCTGTGTCCTGATGCTGGCTGGATGTGAGCATCTGAGTGACCTTTAGCAAAGAAAAAGGGCAAGAAAGAAGACAGGGAACAGGTTCTGCCTGTCTGGAGGTTGGACAGTAGTTGGCCACTATCCATCTGTAACTTTCTTTTTATTTCTTTTTTTTTCCCCTTTTTTTTCCCTTTTTTTTTCTTTTTTTTTTTTTTTACATTCTACTTTTAAACATTTGTCAGTACCATAATATTTAGGATAACGTATCTAGCCTACTGCTTCATGCGGTCTAATATATCATTGGTGTTTGTCTAAATCCAATTTAATCTGATAAAAAAACATAACAATTTATGATGTGTCTTTGAAATGGTGGATTAAAAAAGAAAAAAAAAGAAAGCTGGATGTTTGTGTGATTTTGAATGGAGATAGAGTAAAAATAGGCAAGTTGAGGTAAAAGCAAAAGGAAAACATTACATAAAATACATGTCAGGAAATGTAAATAGCTAGATGAGACACTGCAGACTGTTAGAGGCAAGTTGGGAAAGTCAGGGAGAGAGCACAGTAAACTGAAGAAGTACATTGTGTGAAGGCAGGAATTATCTTGGGAATTACAAGCCAATGAGCTTACTTACCCAGAAATACACTGGGAAGATATGAATCAGTGTACAAGGGTCTAGGGAATAATAAAAACATTAAAAAATGGACAACATACTTGTATCAAAGTGAAAAATCATACCCAGTGCTTTCCTTAGGCAGCAAATCTGCTAAAGAAGATGGGAGAAAATTGCCTGGATTTCAGGAAGACTTTTTAACAGTTCTCTGTGAAATTTTCCTGATAAACTAGGCAGATAATTCTTCTTGAAACTACAATAAGGCAGAATTACATCTGATTGTAAAGCAGCATTTAAGTAAATTTTTAATAATTTTCTGTCAGATTAGGGGCACATCCCAGGTTTATGGAGGTCTATGGAAGATTTGGGGACATTGATCAGTTGGAAGACAACCTGGTCTTTTCCAGGTGTTGTTAACATTGTTGCTAAATGCTGTAATGACAAAGGAATGCATTTTTGATGTATGAGCAGTTATGTGGAAAGTCATAAATCAACAACACATTGCTATGGAATCAGGCAGATGAAAGTCATATAACATAAATTGTGTGCATATACGTAATAAAATTATAGTAAGGAAGCAAAATTTGAATAAGTGCCTGGGAGTTTTGCAGGCAGTAGTAAATAAGAAAAAAAGTAGTAAAAAAATTAAAAAAAAAAAAGGGGGGAAGGGAAGGGAAGGGAAGGGAAGGGAAGGGAAGGGAAGGGAAGGGAAGGGAAGGGAAGGGAAGGGAAGGGAAGGGAAGGGAAGGGAAGGGAAGGGAAGGGAAGGGAAGGGAAGGGAAGGGAAGGGAAGGGAAGGGAAGGGAAGGGAAGGGAAGGGAAGGGAAGGGAAGGGAAGGGAAGGGAAGGGAAGGGAAGGGAAGGGAAGGGAAGGGAAGGGAAGGGAAGGGAAGGGAAGGGAAGGGGAAAAAATGTGTCAAAAGTGTTGGGTAAAGGCAGAAAACCTTCCTCATGTATTGAGAGTGTTGCTGCATGGAAGTCATGAAGGGTTGCAACACTTTGTTCTGGCAATGCCTTGGGTAGGTGCAGTGTCCAGCTTAAAACATGAAATAAAGGGCTTGACATGGAGGAGATTTAGCGTTGGTTGTGTCAGAAGTGATTTGGAACAAGCATTTTTGAAAGAATTGAGTTTTCCTGGCCCAGGCAAGAGAAAGTAGCTAAAATAATAAGTTCCTCTGTGGCTCTGATGACTGGGGAACTGAGAAGTTCACTGCAGAGGCAATAATTAGTTCTCCATTATCCAGGACAGGTAACTGGCAGAGCAGAAGGATATGGATAATTACATGATAGGCACTCAAGCCCTGCACAGACCTTATTTCATCAGACTTGTAAATTGGAGCAGTGGGAAGCACAGGGGAGAGATTCTCCAATTTTCCAGACTTCTGGCCTTGGGTGTTTCTTAATTAATTAGTATTATAAAAATTGTAATTAGTATGATGGGAGAAGTTATTTGTCTGAATTTCTTATTATCAGAGGATCTTTCTTAAAAATAAGCAGTACCCACATAAGCATATTTGTACCACACTGCTCCTCTGCTGAAGGCATAATGGATTCAGCATGATATAAAGCAGTTTATGTCCCTAGTCTCCAAATATAGAAATTTTCTATTTTACTGTATGAAAAGAACAGCTACATGACAGACAGAGTCTATAAACAACAACAACAAAAAAGAAATCTGGTTAATTGTTAGGAAATTTAGCAGCAGTCCCAAGACAATTTATGTCTAAATCCTAATAGAAACATTCTCAATAGTAAATTGTTCATTAACAATGAAGTTATATTAATGTGGTATGTTCCATCTCTGTATTATACAGGATGTTATATTATTAGACTGCTTTGTGATATTAAGTTGAATAGCTTCTCAAATTTAAAGTATCACCATCAGGAGGCTGAAACATCTGCTGCCAGCATTTTTATCAAACACTCAATTTGTCAAACAAACATGGAAATTTTTTCCTCCTTTTTCTCTTTTTGTGGCAGGGAAAACAGCCTATGACTGGACTGTTGATATTATTTAGTAAGGTAGACAATATTTCAGTGTGTGGAAGGGGAAGAACTGGGTAGGGAAAGAGTGAGAGGGACAAAAAATTGAGAACTCCAGAGAAGAAGAAGAATGAGGAATGATACAAAAGACTTCCAGCATATTTGTTGATGGAGTTACAGAGGTTAATGAAGGAACATTGGAGGATCCCCACTTTTTGATTGAAATGAGGCTTCTCACTCCCAGTGGAAGCCTTCTTAGTCACAGTACACACACAACAGTTCTGCTTCTTCATTTCTGTTTCATTTCAGAATCTTTCTTCTCCTCCCAGGTCATCATTTTTCCAAGTATGTTGTGACTTACAAATGCATACCTTCTATTTTTTTCTCTTTTCTTATTTTCTTCATTTCCCTAATCCAAATCTCCTTCACCATGCCATACCAAGCACAAGGAATCTAAGGCTTTACAATTTTAGGCACACATGAAAGTGAATATTTGCTCTTTGACAAGATCGGTGTATATTTCTCTATACTGAGTTATCCCAGCTCTGTGTAAAACATGACTAACAATGCTGGAACAATATTACATGCAACAACTCAATTTTAATCACTTGGATGCTTTGATTTTATCCATAACCTGCAAATACACTAAATTTAACTCCCTCTCAATATGATTTCTTTACAGAAACAGAGTTACCCAGTGTGTCCTTCACGTGCAACCAAATTCTTCCACCTTAGTTGACTTGCAGATCACCAGAATTTCTTTGTTGTGAAAGTATCACTTCTTTCCTCCTTTGCCCAAATTGCTGATGCCAGTACCATTCCCATTTCTACTGGTCGTAGTAGCTTTGAAGACCAAGACTGAAAATCTGAAATTTTCCTTTAAAAGAGACTACAAGCAGAGATATGCACAAAAGTACAAAACTGAACTGGACTCATTTCTGAAACTGCAATTCAGTTTTGCCTAACGGAGTTTTCCACCTAAAGGATTCCCTTAAAAAACTGAGGGTTAGATGACAAGGTCTTGATAGCCTTTTTTTTTTGCCTTTTTTTTTTTGGCCTTTTTTTTTTTTGCCTTTTTTTTTTGCCTTTTTTTTTCCCCTCCCAGACGGGTTTTCAAAGCAGAAACTGAAAATGAAGTTCTAGTGGTTAAGAGTTACTTGGCAATTCCCTCCCCCCAAAAAAGGTGGCATGTTATCCCTTGCCTGTATTCCAGGCTCTGCTCCACTCACTTCTCTAAGAAACAGTTCTAAGGAACATGAACTGCATGAAGCAGAATTTGGAAAAAATTTAAATAAGGATGGATTTAAAATTTAATCAAACTCTCTTAGTAATCACCCATTGCTGACAGATCTACAGCCAGTGAAAGGTCTGTTTTATCTTCCTGCTGATGCTGATTAGTCCTTTTTAAGCTCTTTCAAGCATTTTCATCAGCACCAAGCCCTGTGGCTTTCAGCCCGTGTCTTATTTGCCACTATAGATTAAAACATTGCTGAATGTGAATTTGCTCCAGATTCATATATTCAGGCAGCCTCCATATTTAATTTAATTTATTCTCTATTCCAACAGTATGAATCATAGCCACTAAATTTTTAAGTACTATATTACTGACCCAAGTCGAGTCTGATTGACCTTGAGAATCATAGAGGCTCTCCCTTTTTGTGATAAATGCTAAATTAAAATTATTAAAAAGACTATTTCACTATTACAAAATTTCAGCTGGCCACTCTGCTCAGCACTGAACCTAGAGATGTGAAGTCTCCTAGTTCAGATAGCACTTGGTTTGGTTAATGAACATATTTTCAAGTACAGATTTGTTGGTTTGCCAGCTCCAGTGTATTTATTCTGCTCGGTACTGATGGAGAAGTATTTCCTACATTTGCTGAATCTGCCTTAAGAATGAGAGATCTGAACAACCCAGGGGCTGACCTGAAGATCTCAAACATGGGATGTTTCTGCCAGTGCACGCATTTCTAGATAGTTGATGAATTTAAACTTTGAAACATTCATTCTTGTTTATTTTATCAATATAGATGCTTCAAAGCTGAGGCAATTTATTAATTTAAACTCAAAAACTTAGCTGTGAAAAAAACAGTCTTTCAATTTTTCTTAGTTTCAAAGAAAAATAAAGTTAATGTACACCACGTACTCCTATTGAACACTTGTCCTGTGGAAAAAAAGGGTGAGAGAATTGCACTAATTCAACCTGAAAAAGAGAAGGCTCTAGGTGTGATCCTCACCCTAGTGACTGATGAAATTCACATTTCAAGGATATTATTCAGTTTTTTTATTATTATTATTATTATTATTATTATTATTATTATTATTATTATTATTATTATTATTATTATTATTATTAATTTTATTATTAATTTTATTATTAATTTTATTACTCCATATTTATTATTAATAACTGCATATTATTCAGTTATTTTTAAAGCACAATCCTTGCATTTATCCAGATTTAAGAAAATCAACATTTTCACAGTGGAGTTAGTTGTAAAGCAGCAAAGAAATCAACATTATTGTATGTGTTCCCAGAAGATCATTCTCTAATATTTAATTCTGTAACTATTTCCAAAACTCATATATTTTTTATATTCCTTCAGAAATATGAGTATGATATGCTAATTATTTCTGGGGAAAAGCTGTGAGCTCTTAAACAGTATATATATCCAGGAGGCATTTTGAAGATTTATAAAAAACCCCAATATCTAAATCTTTAGTCCTGTTGAAGCAAGAAACTTTAGGCAGTGGCATTTGGAGAACTGGCAGGGTTTTCTGGATATGCTGCTTTTGGCCATGTGAATCTCTCTCTGTCCATGAGAAATTTGCTGGGTTGGACATGAATGCTTTACAGCAGCCATGCTGTAAATTTAAATTTTAAAGCAGACACGCTTTACAGCAGCCTTAGAGTGATAATGCTGGCATTAGTTAACTTACACTTGCACGAGGTTATGAATTGTAGACTGTGAGTGAACCTCATTTTGTTTGTTCTTAACCAGATTGTAGCAGCTGGGGTCAACAGCACTGCTTTTTAACGAGCTGCCAGCACAATTAGCTGGCCTGTGGTGTTCTGAGCAGTGGAGTAACAGACATTGTGCACACCTGCAGTTCTGTGGAGGTGAAAAAATCAGGTTTTAACAGGCTGTGATTGCAAAGACATAAGTGACACAGCACTTCTTACCAAAAACCAGTATATTCCTTATCTCCTGTTTTTCTTCCTGTTTAGAAAGCAAGGCTTTCAGGGAAGCAATGTCAGAATTAATGCTCTGTCTGCTCTGCAGAACATAACAGCACGTGGAATATTAGGAAAATGTTACAACAGTTTAGCAGTTTAGAAATATTCGCCTCACTTATGAACGCATAATCAAAATGGCCAAACCCCAGCTGATATCAAGATTTTGCCAAGGAAAGGAAATCAGGTAAAAGCTGGATCTATTAATTTGCTACTGATCTACTCATTCAGTGAAGACTTATTCATGAGGGCCTGAAAAATTTCAGTGCAGGGTTTCTAACAAACAGCTGGACTTCCATTTCTGAAAATTCTCCAGAATTGAAAGACTGCTATTGATCAGCTACAAAAATCCTCAATCATTAGAAAATAATCAGTCAGATGTTTTAGAACACTGGCTTTATAAAAAAGAAAGCAAAATATGCAATAGTGTGCTATTCCTTTTGCTAAAGTAAGTCTTAAATTCTTGATGGTGCAGCTACTCAGGCAGCTATCTGCTCCCCTCCTCCTCCTCTTCTAGTAAGGCTCCAGTTTCAAAACGTGGGTATGAAATCCCAGGGCTCCATTATCCATCTTGCTGGATGGCAGAGGATCAAAGAAGCTGCCTCTGACCCAGTGCTATGGGCTGTCATGTGTCCACCTCTTCTTCCCTGGTTTCAGTCCTGCAGGGTGAACCCTGAGGCTGCACTGTGCATTATTTCTGGGAATACTTTTCTGGGTGTGCATTATTTCTGGGAATACTTCTCCCCCCTGATAGAATGGATAATTTGCCCAAACATTTACCCGCAATTTCAACAATATAGCTTTCTACATGTTATTACCCATGGTCTGCAACCATGCAAGAAAATAAAATTAAATATTGGCTGTGTTTATTTCTGACCATTTAAGTTACAGCTCTTAACCAAAGGCCAGACAGTTTTTCCTGGATTTCCATCAGCCTGAAGCTTTTAGCTCCAGGATTTCTCATTTGCTTCAGATCTCAGGGCCATACTTATCCTGAAGCCCTGAGAACCATGCTCAAGCATGACAGGACCACCTTAGGCTTCAGAAATCTCGAGGCCTTTGCAGCAGTTTTATCGGATATCCATAGGTTAAAAACAAAGCAAAGTCTGTCAACGTGATGTGGCATTAGCTTTGAACTGCCCATCCAGATAAATTGCTTTAATTACCTCTGGTAATTGTGGCCCGAGAGACTTAAGTCCTTGTAATGGTTCCTGCTGGAGATTCAGGAATTAGCAGGAGCTGTGGATCATTCCAAAGGAGGGGTTTGCTTGCAGTCTCTATGTTTTGAAGGGTAAAGGATTGAACAGTGTGTAGAAACCTTCTCTTGTCAACTTGTTTTATCATGAGATAACAGCCCTGGCCATGTATAAGCTACTTGTAGAGATGCAGCATTAATATTATGGCCAAGAAGCCAAACATGTAGACAACGAATATTTCCTGCAGTAAGAAACAGTAAGGAAAAAATGTAGGTAACATTCAAGAGAAATCTGGCTAGGGTACAGCAACTGAGACCAAAGAACAATCTGATGCATTTTCTAAGTGACTAGCAAATACATATAATTTGGGTTGAATAATTAATAACCTGGGATATGAATCGGTGCCAAGGAGGGTTTTTATGAAACAAGAATCACACTGTTACAAGAAGCTGCACCCTTTTTTTTTTTTAACAGCTCTTTGCAAGATTGAAAAGTTTGAGGTAGAAAAAAAAGAAGTGGAAGCTGCCATTCTGCTAAAATAAGTGAAAGCATGTTCACCATTTATTTATTGCAATGAGGTAAAAGATAAAAGATCTCTATGTGCACTTACACATTCATCTTACAATAATTGCTAGCATTTCATTAGGACATAGTTCCTTTGACTGCTGCAGAAATGGCATAACCATTAATCAAGCAGAGTTACCTAAAGCACTTTACGTGAAGTGATTTGGTTTTTATAAAGTGAAATTATTTTTCTTTTTTATTTCCTTTTAAATCAACACTATAATTAGACAGTAATTATCAAGCCCAAATTTTACATTATGAATTACAGTGTGTGGGTGTATATATACTATTTTATAATAGATGTATAATGTCTGTATATCCTTTGTGTAGACTAGACTGTGTATTATATATGGTCATCCACTCAAAAAGTTAAGGAAAAGGTTTTTCAGAAGAACTTACTTTGCAAAGAAAAAGCAAATCACCACTGGGTGCCACTGTTCTTCCTTCTAGCCTGTCTCATCTATCACTGCAGAATGATTTTAGCAGTGAAGGCCATGATCCAGAGCGCATTCAGACAGTGATAATGCCCACAAAGACTTCAGCAGGACGTGATGAGAATCTAAAAGAACTCAGCCCCTCGACAGAAATGTGCCTGTTGCATAAGGATTATAAAATATGGTAGCTGTTTGTGCAACAAAAACTCTCTGGAATTTTATTCCACTGTTGTGCATGGGTTTTTGACAGCAGCAGCTTCCAGGAGATCAGTTAGTAAGCTGCTCCTGAATTCCTGAGAAGGCTGGGATAAATATCTCCTGCTCACTCCAGCAGAATCATGGGCAGTCCCCACTCTTCAGGCATCCAGTTCTTCACATCCAGAGAGGTGCTCACTTCAGAGCACACATGAGGAGCTGCAATCCTGTTTTCCATCCCTTCTAAGCTGCATAATTTGCTGTGCAGTAGCACCAGCAGCCCCCTGAAGGAGGACTCACTGTGGCTGCAATTTAAGGATGCTGGCATTATTCTTCTCTTGGCTTCACTCTCCAGTGGTAATATTGTTGATTTATGAAAGACTCAGAGTACTTAGATAAGCTATTTCCTGGCTCTGTGCCTTCCTTTTCTGTCTCTGTAGAGCCCCAAGTTATGAAAGAGAAAGGGAGAACACTGTCCCAAGCTTTTCAAAGTCAGGTTAATGCTAAATGCCTTTGGCATTTGAGAGATCTTTTCTGAATCCAGTATTATCGAATGGTACAACAAAGCTAGAAAGACAATGCTCAGAAGGACCTTAAGTAACCAAGGAATGTCAGGCCAGGCTTGTAAAGATTTTTATATGTTTGATAATCAAACAGCAGGAATTTTAAAGGCTTGAAGGTCACTGGGAGGCAGATACATCCAGAGCTTCCTGGGCATTGGTGGGTTCAGCACTGGGGGCTCCTGTGTTTAAAGGAATTACCTACCATAAGCTAGATATATAAATATGTCTGACAAACACAGGAAGGAATCTTCACTTTAGAATGGTAGTCAGGAAAGCCAATAAACTGAGTGGAAGTTTACTTAAATTCATCTTTGGGAAAAGCTGATAAAAGCTCTCAACCCCTAAAAGTGCATGCCTCAACCCACTGAAGCATAACTATTTATATCAAGCAAGGTATTATTCTTTTAGAACAAGTGTTTTTATTGCTGGGCTACGTTTCAGCACCTAACTGCATTTGCTGTGATTTGTACAAAAGGAATATCAATTGAAAGAGACACTTTCTGTATCCTCTGTCCTGTCTCCTTGACTCACAGAATTGTCAAGGTTGGAAAACATCTCTAAGATCAACCATTAACACAGCACTGCCACATTCACCACTACCCCATGTCCTCATGTGCCACATCCATGGCTTTTGAACACTTCCAGGGATGGTGATTCCACCACTGCACCAGGCAGTTCCTTCCAAAGTGTCGCCACCTTTCAACTGAAGAAATTTTTCCTGATATCCAATCTAATCCTCCCTGTTCCAGCCTGAGGCCGTTCCCTCTGCTCCTGTCCCTGGTCCCTGGAGCACAGCCCGACCTCCCCGGCTGTGCCCTCCTGGCAGGAGCCGTGCAGAGCCACAAGGGCCCCCTGAGCCTCCTTTGCTCCAGGCTGAGCCCCTGCCCAGCTCCCTCAGCCTCTCCTGGGGCTCCATTCCCTTCCCAGCTCCGTTCCCTGGCCACGCTGCAGCCCCTCAATCTCAGGGTCTCTAGCTGCTCAGAGTGACCCCAAGAAATGTTGGAAAGTCTCTTTTCCCAGCTTGGCAGTTGAAGAAGGAGTCAGGGCTCTTCATTTCTCAGTCTCAAGGTTGTTTATTGTTTCTTATCTATAAAATTCTTTCTCCTGCCCTGCCCAGGTCCATCCAGCAGGACAGTTCCAGGCACTCTGCCTGCCCCCAGGCAGTGTTATGTCTTTATACTAAAACCTACATGTACAATATTTACAGTTACTTCCCAATACCCATCACCTATGTGATGACATGCGATGACCATGTGATGACAGTGAGCTTCTACTCTAAACCAATCTAAAAGTGCCACCACCACAGCAGAAGATGGAGGCCAAGAAGAAGGAGAAAGGCTGGACACACCCAGATTCCTCCATCTTGCCCCCTGAACCCCCATTCCAAAAACCCCAAAAATCTATTTTTCACCCCGTGATAAATTCACTATCATTCTACTTAAATTTTTGTGGCTTGTAATTTTTCATATAAGGTTGGCAATTGTTTTTTCCAAGGGCTAAATCAAAGGCACAGGGGTCTTGGGCCCTGTGCCAAGGTCTCTGAGCCCCCTGACAGGGTCTCGAGTCCTCCAGGGCAGCCAGAGGAATTTCCTGGGTTGCCACACCTCAATGTCCCTTTTGCCACAAGGTCCCCTCTTGCTTACTGAGGTTTAGAGCAAAAGTCTGGTGGCATTGGATGTTTGGGGAGGTTTTGTACATTCCACCCAGAGACACAAGGACACGAGTTTTAAAATGTGAGCGTAAGGGATTTCATAGTTTTCAGTGGCATTGAACTGTAGGACACAGATCATTCCATTCCATTCCATTCTTTTAAATATAAGATAGTTTTGAACCGAGCCTTTAGTATAAAAAAAAAATATGGTTTAGTCTTTCAAGGATTAGACACAAAAAAAATATTTTTATGTATGTCTTCTGTTAAAATGTGTCTCTGGAGAGTGATTGGAGTCTATGTGTCTGATAAATGTCTGCAGATGGGAATGTACTTTTGGTTTTTCTGAAAATATCTTCCATGTCCTTGTTTCTGTGTTTCCCAAAGAAGGGTATCTCCTCAGTACTGTCCAGATCAAACACAATTCAGACGTATTTCAATGCCTTCTTTTTCTTATTCTTAATTTGTCCCATCATTAAGTCTATGGGAGCCAGGTTACTCCTTGCACTATAGCAGAAGCTGAAGGCTCAGCTGTATTTATTTCAAGCCTGATGTAATTAGCCTGATATAATTCATAAGAATCCTCATCTCTTCTCTTGAACACAATAGTAAATGCAGTTATGCAGAACTGATTCACATGAAATGTGGGGAGAAAGCAGCAATTGTAAGGCAAAAAGAAAAAAAGAAAGTATTGTTCTAGGTTGATAGAGGGGGAAAAAGGATGAAACTATACATAGTAAGGCTAACATAAGGTTAAATATTGCAGAGGCTGTTAATTTTGTATGACTAAATTATACTAGTGAGATGGAGACAAAAAGATATCTTTCAAATACCAGAACAAAACTCCATAAAAATATAAGTCTGTACTTAACTTAAAATTTACAAGTGTCACAGGATCGAATAAGATTTTTTTTAAAAAATTATCATGATAAACAATCTTCAACCTGAATTTCAGATACTCAGATCATTCACTTCATTTAATTTTAATGCATTGTGGCTGGATTTTCCTTCCTTTGTTTAGATGGGCAAACTTTAAGTTAGGCAGAGTGTCTTGGTTGGTTTTTATTTAAAAATAAACCTGTGAGCTATTTAATCTGAGAGGATATTTGTTGAGCATTAATGTATTCAAATATACATTTGCAGTTGGAGTCGGATAGAACCGCCTGTCTTCGCCTTGCAATCCTTGGTGTCACTTGAACTGCTCATGTGACAGCACTCTAATATGAGAGGAGACAATAGGCATTGTTGGCCTCACATATTAATAAATAAGAGCCACAGTGTGTGCAAACAAAGGCTGCTTCCTGGAACACTGTGTCACATGATTCCCAGGGTCAATCCTGATGGCTTTGCTCTGCTGAGATCAATGGGCCCCATTCTCCTGGCATTAATTTCACACCGCTGCAGAGACATTGCTGCTGCACGGTCCCAGATTCTGACCTCAGCTCTGCTGGTGTCACTCAGATCAGAAGTGACCTACTGATCTGAGAGCCACGTCCAGCATCAGCCCTGGGCTCCCTGACCAGGCCGGTGTGGGCAGGGAGAACAGACCCACTGGGCATCTTGGCAGAGCTGTAATTAGACAGTAAAAATCTGCGTGAATCGCCACAGAAGTGGTGAGAGAAGAGCTCTGGAGGGTTATAAGCAAGTGTTCCATTTTTCTACTGAGCAGGGAATTAATGAAAAGAGTAAATACTACGTGGCTCTGTCTGTGGGGATTACTAACCCTGTGCTTTTTCTCTAAACTTAGATTTAAGTCACACTGAAGATGAGCATTTGGCTTTTTTGCTTGTTTGCTTTTGAGTGTTCTTATTGGCAAAAGGGCTCCCTGGCTCTTTGCATTGTAAGTAATAGATGGTAAAAGGTTATATTATAAAAAGAACACCAGAAACAGGACAGTTTTCTTAGAAACAGCAGGCAACCTGAGGTTTGCACCCTTAGCTGGTACTTGCCACTTTCTAAAATTTTCTAATATTTATTTTTTAGACTGCTAATGAACTCACATGAGCATTACTCCTCAAAAAAACCCCAAACCATCCCCCCCCCCAAAAAAAACCCAAACAAAAGACCAAAAAACCAAAACCAAACCAAAACAAAGCAATTCAAAAAGAACCCCCCACAAAACCCCAAAAACTAAAACAAAGAAAAACAAAGTTGAAAGTCATTGATTGCATGCCTATTATGTGGGAAAACCTGCCATAAAGTGGTCAACCAGGTTTTGTTCCTTTTGGAGAGGTTGGAATAGATGATCTTTGAAGGTCCCTTCCAACCTAAATCATTCTGAAAATGGGTGTGTGTTTTTAGGAAGAGTGCAAATGTTTGTATGATTCTACACCAAAACCAGTTTTTTAAACTTTCAGTATTATTCTCTCCTCCATTACTCCTCCATGAATCCTGTTTTAGCACTACCCCTCAACTTCCTCATATTATTTGCACATGAATCTAATACAGAGTGCAGCACTGCCCCAGGAGACATTTTCCACTTAAAATCAGTTTGGTGAGAAAAGTAGTCAGAGCCTCTAATCTTGATGGACAACCTGAGGAGAAAAACAAAGGGAATATCACTTTGGGAGATTTTACCAGGAAGGAGGAAGCCTGAGAGAAACCAAATCCTGGCCCTGAAATCCCCCTGGGGTTCTGTATTCATAAAACTCTGCCAAAATATATAGTACAGGTTGCAACTAAAATAAACCATGCTTTGTAGATAGCTGGTACTGACTAACCAGCATGTGTTAATTAATTGATCTGCAGTCAATATTAATTAACATTAAAGTTTATGAGAATGTTCAGACAATTTAATTAAAAGTGGTGGGGTTTTTGTTTTTTTTTGTTTTGTTCTTTAAATACGTCACTAATAATTCAGCACTAGTTAGAGCAAGAAAATAAAATAATAAGAGGAAGCAGTCTTTTACCCAGATTCTTATGCTTCTTCAGAATACTAAATAGCATGGGTTTCCATCATCTGCTTTGTCTCCAGCCTCTGTCTCTAATGGATCTGAGCAAACTGTCCAAGTTCCAAGAAATTCTGTTGCTCTTTAGAGACTCAGAAAGTGCATCCCAGAAGGTTTGTTTCCTTTTGGTCTTTGACCACTGTCAAACAGACAAGATTAATGCTAGGAAGAGTTGCAACACAATCTTCCTTATCTCTGATTTTATCATGAATTTGGACCTGCCTGTGTGTCCATCAGGCTCCTGAAGACCCAAACAAGACCCTGGCACAGAGTAACAGACACAAGTTGTAAGATATAGATGTGCAAATTTATGTAATTAATTAAAGGTTATCTATATGCCCATATACATGTATATTATCAGAATGATAACCACAGGCATTTATCTAGTTCTGCTTGTCTATTGTGTCTTTTTCAATGCAACACCATATCCTTGGAAGCCTTTCAATGTACTGCTGACAGAAATATATACAAGCCCAGAGAAAAGGAGAAAACTGCATATTCACTAGTAACATGAAAATTGACTGATTTATGAGTTGTCCAGCTGATTTTTCCTCTGAGTTATGTTGACTCCTCTCTCTCTATCAGTACAAACAATTGTAAAGATCAAGGTCAACTCCACATTTACATTTGAGTAGAACCATTCTTCCCTCCTCTTTTGCTCCTCTGAGTTCATGGCATAATTTTATTTTTTAAGAAAATAAAGACAACTCTAACAAGTGTATCTCCACATTTCAGGCCACTGTCTCTCCAAGACCTCAGCAAGTGATTTTCAGGTGATTATGGAATACTCATAAATACAAACCAACCATATTTTTCATTAAATGCTGAAGGCCTAAGATACTGTGCCATATTGCTGCCCTGCTGTACTGGCCCTGACAAGGAAGATTACTGAGAATACCTTGGATACTTCATGAAATTGTGTAATGGCTCCAGAATACTTGATATAAACAAAGATTAGTGCTTGGCTGTGGCAGTATCCTATTTAGGCCAGTGCCCATTTAGACTGTTTTCCCTCTATTTCTTTGTGAGTTCAGGTCTACAAAAGCAAAACAGTATTTCAGCTGGTGCATTTCTAGGGGATTATTGCTCTTGACGGGTGGTTAAACATCATTCAATGCATGCAATGATTGCCCAAATATGCACTGCCTATTGTGCTTTAGTGTTTAAATAGAGCACTGTGAGGATAAGTTTGTTTGAAGTAAGGAAGTCTTAGCAGCAGTGTTTATATGTGAAAGTGCATAAACACCATTATTTCTGTGGAGCCAGAAGTGGAATTCCTTCTCTAGAGCTGGTTCTGCCTGAACACGCGCTTAAGTTTTGTGTCATACCCAGCTGATCACAGAATCATGAAATTGTAATTATTAGTGACAGAGAAACCTATTAGGTAAGTCCCGTGGGGACCAGCAACAGACCCACTGACAGTAATCTCTCGTAATAAATGTAGTTATACAGCTAATGTAAGTAATTGGAACTTTCTATCTCTCTATCCAGTTAATTCTGCCTGAATGCAGGCTTACGTTTTGTATTATACCCAGATGATCAGAGAATCCCAAAATCAGAATTATTAGTGATAGAAAAACCCATTACGTAAGTCTCCCAGGGAGCTGCATGGCATCATTGACACAGTAATCTCTGATGATAAATGCAGTTATACAGCTAATTTTAGCAACTCGGTCTTTCTTCAAACAAATTTATTACTTCTGAGGCCATTTGTATCTGATGTCACTACAAGAGAATTGTTCTGCATCACGACTTCAGCTTTGTTAGTGAGGAAGGAACACGAACACTGGTACAGCAGTGCTGTATTTGGAGCAGAATATTGGCTTAAAGAGAATGGCAAAGATATAACAAATCAGCTTTTGTTCTTGTTTTTCCAGGCAGGATGTTTGCCTCTGCTAACTAATTACATAACCAATGGCTTTGCTTAGTCTTAAATGTCATGCTCTTGGTGGTGTGAATGGTGTACACAGCTACACTTGTGCCTTCAACACACAATATCTTTTGTATTTCTTCCTCTTTTCCTGTGGATTTTTAGGGTTGGGCAAATCATTTATTTCATGTTCCACCTGAAACTCTCCAAGGACATGTGTAGGCTGTATCTCCGCTGGGAAGTAATCACAGGTGAAATGACTGACAGTGTGTATGTGCAGAAATCCAACCTGCAGCTGGAGAGCCACTCTTAAATCAATGTGTGGCTGCCATGCACACACGGGCCTGTCCCTGGGTATGATCAGTACAACAAGCAGCTTATCTCAGGATTTCTCAACCTGGAAATCATTTTCTCATTCCACACTGCAGAAAATTATGAGCTCAATGCCCTGCCAAAATCATTCTGAAAATGGGTGTGTGAGTTTTATGAGTTTTATCACTAAAGAAGTAAATGCTCCAGAGCAGGATGGCTCTGCTCATGACAGCCAAAGGTGTCTGCACCCCTGATGTGGAACTCCAGTTCCCCGTGGCACAGTTAAGTTTAGTCTAAAATCCCATGAGCAACAGGATTTTATCTCTCTCAGGATAGAAACAGGAAGGCATTCCACCTGCCTAAACAGCATTTTCCTACTCCTCTGGCTGAAAAGTGGAGGCAACCAAACAAAAGGCTGAAGCTGACCCTCAGGTTGTACTCTGAGTGATCCTAGGCCCTGAAAATCTGGTGTGACCATGTTCTGTTAAATGCTGACAGTGGGGTTCTGCTCCTCCCTAAACAACTGAGAGCTGCCAAGCTCCTAGGCACCAATTATCTGATTGTGCCTCTGCTGTGTATGGGGTTGCATCTGCATGGTCTTTTTGGTGACCACAGAGGTGACCCCAGGGACACCTTTGGAGGTGTCCACATTGACCAGGTTGCCAGGAAAAGGCAGACCTGCCTGGTGACACCTGATTTCTCACAGTTATCCTTGGCCTTTCCATCAGCTCTCTGCATTGCCAGCTGGTTTGCTTGATCCTGTTATCAGTTCCTGCTGCTCCAACTCAGCTCTGTGCAGCAGAGTTTCCCTGTGGGAGATTAAAGCCCTCATATAAAGCCAGTGAGGAACCTAGATTCTGATGCAATCCTCCTGCAGGTGTGAAAAAACAGATTAATCACTTTTTTTTTTTTTTTAATTGAGGCTGAAGGTGTGTTGCTTGTTTGATTTAATACCAGACAGAGGAGTGCAAGTAGAGGAACTGACAGCTTGGATGAGCTTATGGAAGGGGTGGGAGGAAAACGAGGTGTCAGGTTTTGAGATTGTCGTGTCTGCGCGTTTTCACTGTGATTATCTTTTGTTATCAGTGTTCAGAAAGAGTAATTTGATGTCTGTCCTAGACCTCAGGGCATGGTGGCTATGTTGACACACATGATTTCAGGGTAAAAGGCTGTAAGAAAGGCAGAATAAAAAAAACAGTAAATGTATAAATGGTAAAACTACCATCCTCCTAACACTTGCAAGAATTGTATGTCTCTTTGCTGTGGACGGGCATCAAATCTGTATGCAAGCTACAGAATAGCAACTGTTAATTGGATGATTTTCGTAGGTAGAATGAGGAGGAGACCAAGATTTACACAGACAAATTTTACAGAGATGAAAAATGAGACCTTCAAGTATGCACAAATAATAAAGACCTTGGGTTTCCTCTTGTTCTAAAAGATAACCTAGAGCATAACATCATAATATGTTCAATAAATGGTGATTTAGCTAAAATTTCAGAATAACACCACTTTTTTTTTTTTTTTTTTTTTTTTTGCTTGTGCTGAATGACTTCCATCCCCCACAAGTTCTTTAAGGTTATTGCACCTCAGAAATCTTAACATATACACACATGGCCAATATAGGGACTAAAATGCAAGTCACAAACACCCACCTGATCCACATAGATGAGTTTTATCAAGTCAATCTAACTATATTCAATAATCTTAAAAAAAAAAATTAAAAACCAAAAACCAACCAACCAAAAAACCAAAAATACAACCAATAATCAAGCTGGTTATATGAAAAAAATTTAAATAGGAAATGTGAGTACTTCTTCTCGTTTAAAAAACTGCCTAGTTCACAGAGAAAATAATTAATACAGTGTCACACAGCTTTAGATAGATATTAGAGTTCATGTTATCTATGGAGGCTCCATCTCCAGCCAGCTGAAGGATACAGAGGAGCCAGAGGTCTGCTTACCTAGTTCTGCTACCAGTGTCTAGGAGCTGTCCTTGTTTTTCCCAGAGACAAAATTTGATGAGTGAGAACAACAACATGCACAGATTCCAAAACTGGGGGTGATAGCAAAGAACAGAAAATAATTAGATTAAGGACAAGCAGATCTAGTTTTTGTTTTTGTTTTTTTTTTAATGAGCTGCAAAGGGAATGTATACAATATTTCAGGCAGATGATGCAGGTTCAAACAGTGGCAATATTAATGTTTTTGACCACTATAATCTTTTGGCTTGGTGCAAATAAAGGAAAGGATGTGTTTAGAGCCTGAGGTAAGAGGTGGCCTTGTTTCCACAGGGATCAATTAGTCAACTTCAGGTAAATCCAAGACAGAGATACAGTTGCTTGAAGATATAATGCAAATTTGCCACATTCACCATTAAAAATAGTTTGCCAAAAGGCTTTCTCATAATGAGAAGCCTTTAGATACTTCCATGCCTAAATGATCACACTTAAAACACAAAAAGACACAATCATGGAAGAAGAACATTTAGCAAAGAAGATGGGCCTGTGGGGTAAATAAAATGGAAAATTAGGATGGCAGTTAAAGCCTTTTATTAACTATCTTATAAATAACATATCCTGTAACAACAACAACAACAAAAGCCTTTTATTTGAAAATAATCCTGGTGGAGAGGGCCTACAGAAGATCTTGTCTTCACTGCATCTGTTTCTAAATCCTGGCATTTGTATTTCCTCTTGCAGACAGTGACTAAAAGTTTTATTATGCCCCTCAGAGGTGTAACTCAAAGGATGGTAGCTATTAAAATTGTTTCCACAAAGATTCTCTGGCATGTTCAGGCCCAAATGCCACCATTATGCAGCTATTCAGTGGAATTAATGGAAGCTGTGGTAGCACAGCAGGTTTGGGTGGTCCTTTCTGACTTTGAAGCACTGCAATGTAAAATCCCTAGGAAATTAAAAGCAGCTTGTTGTGGAAAGAAAGTGGGGAGGGAGACATGGGGAAGGAGGGGAAACTTCTGTGCCTGGAAATACCTGTTCTAGGTGAGGGTTCAGGGAGTGTTTTAAAAATTCTTTTATTAGTCACACTGTCAGCCCTGGATGAGATTTGTGAACTCTGTATGATTTATATGAGACTTGTATTTGTCTCAAAAGTCACCCCCTCCCTCCCTGTGGTGGAACATCTCCCAGACTTGCCTGGAGCTTTATCTTTATCTGATATTGTAAGCAGTGCAGATTGCATCTTTGTCTGCCAACAAATGAAAAAATTATCAAAATTGCTTCATGAAATGGAAAGCAACATGATACATGATTATTCTTCTTTGTTGCTTAATGATTTGGTCATCCTTTCTTCAGCACTGACATCTACAGAGTTCTACTATTGTGCAGATCACAGGGTCTATAAATATTTAACAGTTTATCACATTAAGCTGTAGACACGTCTCCAAAATTAGAGGAAAAAATGAGAAAATATACGCTGTTTGTCATTTCTGAGCAACTCTGTGTTTCACTAGCTAATTAATTTATCACTTTTCAGGTAAATTGTTTTTACTATTCTCAAATCAAACACTTTTTTGAACAGAAATTGATATTTGTTTGTCTGATTATAGCACTGAAGGTTTTTTTAAACCAAAGGAAACATGCAAATTGAATCCAAAATGATGGCTGAACTTTTGTGAATTAAAGCTCAATTCATGAGGCCAACACATTCTTTAACTCATAAACCCCATTAAGTGTTGCTAAAATCCTCCTTCTATCTGGGGCAGTTTATTTCTTAGCTTTTTAAGAGCACTAAAACAAACTCTGCTTGGTTTGTCCCACTAACTGACAAGTTAAAATTCCTGTAAAAAAAAAAAACCCTGTGAAGATTTTTTTTTGCCCAAATATGCTTTTTTGGAGGAAAAAAAATCAAAATTTAAAAGTTTAAAAATTTAAAAGTTAAGTGGATTATTACAACTTAAAATTAGGTGACACCAATGGGATATGAGTGCTCAAGGACAGGGCTGCCAACTAGAGAGACCTAAAGAAGTGGAAGGAATAAACAAACAGGAACCTCATGAAATTCAAGAAAAACAAATGCACAGTCCTGACTTGGAATTGAATAACCTGGTCTGATCGTGCCTATGAGCTGCACATTGTATCAGGGACCTCTGAAGCTCCCTCTTGCTAGGAATTATTTAAATATCTTATCAATTGAGATTAATTTTATTCCTTAAACACATTAAGGTCTTAAATAAACAAGTTTAAATATATTTTTTCATTAAATTTGGGGTTTTTTTTAATATCTGAAAAGCCTTGTGGTAAACATGCTAATTTCAAGTCCCATATGACCTAGTTTTCCTTGTTGATTATGTTTGATCTCTCTTTATCTGGAGTGATATATGAAAGTATCTTGGCACTGGCTGTGCAGACTGAGAAAGCCAAGGTCATGCTCTTGTTTTCTCTCCCCATCTCTCCTCTGATGTGAAGGCTTTATTAACTGCCTGGCCTGCTGCAGTTAGCTAATATGCACCAAACCAGTTTTCACTGCGAGCCAGACGTAAAAGGGAAATCACATTCATGGAAGCTTTCTCTGATTTATCAGTCAAACCCGAGCCAAGGGGCTGTGTGGCCTTCTCTGTCCCTGCTGTGTCCGGCTGCCATTAATCAAGTCAGGCCAAACTCACAAACCACAGAGAAAACCAGCTGACAGCAGCCTGATCACACCAGGAAGCTGCTAAAGCACTTTGGGCGGATGCTGTGATTAAACAGGTGAAGAATTTGGACCAGATATGGAGTGGTTGTGCAGGCCCGCCAGCGCTGACAGGAGCAGCGGGGTAATGGCGGCACCTCCCTCACTTCAGCATCGCTGCTGCTGCCGCCTTGGTGCTGCCTTTCCCACAAGGGTCACCAGCTGGGAAGGGCCATCTTTGTTTTGTTTTTCTTGGTGTCACCATTTATTGCTCAGAACCTGCTGTGTTCCTACCCAGGGGTGCAGCTTGGCAGCAGAAGAGGCCTCAGGTTTGCCCTGTCCTTGCTGGGAAGGATGGACGGCCCATGATGGAGCAGGAGGCCGAGTCCTTCCCAGGGAGGAACCCCTGGAAAGTGGTTAACAGCTATTTTATTAAAGAGTTTTTAAATTAAAGAGTATTTAATTAAACAGCTGTTTAAAATTAGAGTTGTCCAAGTATTGAACACTGAACCCCTGAGAGGAGGAGGCATACTTCCAGCAGGTTGTATGCACAGCATGTTTCCATTTAAATAAAGAAGCCCATTTTTAGGAATTGCGTGGAGCTGCCATTCCACAACAGTGGAAATTTGCATACTCAAGACCAAATTTTGCACCATTTCACATCTTTGTGTAAGAGGAAAACACCTTGGGAAGAGGAGAAGCTGGTCCCCAACAGCAGCATCTCTAGGCCAAAATCTGTACAGGGATGATACAACAAACAAACAAACAAACAAACCCAAAAAGCAAACAAAAAATGCAAAACAGCAACAAAAAACCCAACAAAAACAAAAAACAAAACCAAAAAACCCCCAAAACAAAACAAAAAACCCCCAAACTAACCACCCCCCCCCCAAAAAAAAACCAAAACAAAACAGAACAAAACAAAACAAAACAAAACAAACCTGACACAAAGCCAAGCCTCAGGTTAAACTTAAAAAGCAGCACATGGTCCTCAAAAAAGGGAGGCTTAGCATGGGTGAAATTGTGTTTTACTCAGTAATGAATCCACAGACAGCAGAGCATCAGAAACACATCCTTCTGCAGCTGCACTGTCTCCCAGCTCCATGGATGAGCAGGGGGATTTGTGCTTGTGCTGCATCTGACAGAGAACTTTGTAGGGTAGTGCAGAACTGCTTATGCAGCCCATTAAATCCATAAAAAAACCCCAATATATTCCATATTTAACTGCAAATAATGCCCAATGACAGTCTGTGTGGGTGCAGGCAATTACTGTGTTCTCTGCATGGTGTGAATTCCTCCTGTCACTGAGGGCTGCAAAACTGAGTGTGAAGGAAAGCTTACCTGGAAGCCAGGTTTTTATGGGATGCAGAGTAGAATTCATGGGGTGGAAATAAAAAAAAAAAAAAGACAACTTATTCGAATAAACCTTAATTTTTAAAGAGGATCTGTGTGGGGAAAAATAAGTTTATTAATCCTAATATCAGTTCTTCATGCAGAACAGGCTCATTTCCATTTTGATTTACTGAGAAGTTATTTCAACAGATTTTAAAAGAAGATAAATATTGTGGATGTGGTTCCTGATTTTTTTTCCTTTTAAAAATGCTTTACATAAAACTAAAATGTCAATTATAGTTTTAGCCTGCTAGCTCAAATCAGACAGATTTACAAGATCAAGTGTCACAAAGAATATTTGGAAATAGTCGTCATTAAAGGAAAATCTTTATATATCTTTATAATCTTTAACTATATCTGCCAGAAATCAGGCATGCTCTAGAATAGCATAAAAGAACCAAGATCCCAGACCTTGAAAGCCCCAAGAGCTGAGAATAAATCTCATCTATGGTAGCTACAGTAAAATAAAGAAATTTGTGCCAAACCATTTTGCCTGAGCTACATGTAGTCATTTAAGGATAGCATTGCAAAACCTAAATATTTGTCTTCCTTGAGACAAGTTATGTGATATTTCCTGCAGAACATTTGCACAAAGAATCTAAAGATTCAGTATGAGCAGGAAAAAAGCCTGACATTAATCCAACACATGCAGCTCTTTTTTACCCAGGAAAAATCCTCCAAAATGTTAAAGTAACATTTCATGGCTGCAGATACAACTATTTAGCCAAGTTCCAAGGAAGACTAAATTAAACACTGACAAGAAAAAAAAAATAGAAGAAACTGTGCTTTTAAGCAGAGCTCACAACCTGGGAAAGATCACCAGGCCACATTTGAGAACAGATTAATTAATCCTTAGCTAATTACCCTGCAAGGTTCAGCTGAGCTGCCAGCACCACTAACAGTCAAGACATATCACAATGGATTGTTCTGTCTGTTTGATAAACTCTTTCACTGAACACATTGATTTCTGGCCGTGCATGTACAATAAAACCTAGGCACTCCACAGAGCTACTACTCATCTCATTCAGATCATTTTCTGACTTTTTGTTATGGCTCATTATTTTCAACCCAGTTTTTGCATCATTCTTCCTCGTTTGGGGACAATTCTGGCAGTCAAGACCAGTGTGTTCTAGTTCTTGCTCTGCTGTTCATTATCTCTGCAGTTTAAAGAGCTCTGACTTCAGCTGGCCCTGAATCTGCAAAACTTGAATAGTATTTAAAAGTCTCTGGAGGTCTTTTAAAATATAAAGTAATTCTCACAGTGAAATGCCCATACATTGCACAGGGACATAAAAATGTAACATCCCAGAATGTATTCACTTAGTTGTAATATCCCACGGCAAGCACACAGTTTGATTTTGATCTGAAATATGCACAGGAAAAAAAAAACCAGAAAAGTCATCATTCAGCAAGAAGTCAGTGCTTTCTTTGGTCTTTTCAGGATATAGAGACATCAAAAGAACCGAAAATTTCATTAAAAGAGTGTGAAGATCACACAAGTTTCTTTTTTTCCCTTTTTTTTAGTTACTTAATAATGTACACATAAATATGGGGGAAAATTGAAGTAATTAAACTTAGTGTAACTTTTTTGACTTAGCAATGAATAAGTTACACTCTCACTGAAACTACTGCTTTCTGCAAAATCAGTAAGTGCCTGCACTATCAACCAGTTATTACAACTGACATCAACAAGAATCAAATCCTTTATCAGGATTTGAATCAGGTCCTTTATACTGACATCTTAACTGCAACTTTATACTTAATCTTAACTTAATTTTGCAAAATCAGCAAACTTAAGTTTGCTGAATCTTAGTTTAAATATGTTGATGGCTTGCTTTGAGTTAAGGTATACAGTGAAGTTTAATTTGGATATTATTTCCTAAAAATCCAGTCCTTAGATTCAGAGCAGTGTTTTCGTTTTCATTTCTGGTTTTGTTAAACAGTAAGACCTTAAAGAAAAACTATTTCTTTAAAGCCTGAGATAAAATGTATCTTGCTACCTACAGAATAAGAACATACTTTATTTTTAGGAGTATAACAAAACTAGAAAGTAAACATCCTTCTTACTGTGAGCAAGGAAAGAAGTATAGTGTTCATTACATTACACCAAAAAGGAAAACTTAAAAAAATTTTAAAATTCTTTGTGTTTTAGACTGTACTCTGACTGCTACTCTATAGAAGAAAGATAATAATCAGAACAAATAATCTGTAACACCCGCAAACTCCACCACATGTTGTTGTTGGGTGTGTCAGCAGCAACTTTGAGTTACTACTTGACTACTATTGCACCAAATTTCTTACTAATTGAGACACAGCAGAAATATCAAAGATTATTGACAGTCCCTCTGGTGTTGTGGTAACATCAGTCACAAAAAGTACATAATTACAGGGATTAAAAGTCACTGGTCTGGCTCAAATTATGGTGAGAGTGTTTGGTGACATTTTAGAAGACAATGTGCAAAGTTCCTGCCTTTACATTGCTGGAGGGTAGCGCTGGCTGTTTTGATATAATCTTAAGAGCAGAACAGCATTGGTTCATGGCATGAAGAGACAATAACAGTCTTCAGCTGGCCTCTGGAACCATCACCCATTCTGTTGACATTATCTTCTGGCTGTCTGCAATTGATTTAAAATCAAACAATGGTGTTACATAATGTGCACTACATAAAATTACTGTCTCGTTATTAAAGTTCTCAGCTGACCTTGCCTGTGTATGCAGCCACTTTGTAGCTGGTCTAGAGAGAGACCTCAGATGAAGTTTTCACCCAATTCTCAAGGGCTACATCTTCATTTCTGCATTAATTAAGCTGATCTGACACTGAGTTTGGGCATTTGTGGTCTCACACCTTGAGAAGCTCCAGGGATGCTGCTGTGTCCTCAGTGGTGCTGTCACCACTCTGTTAGGACAAAAAAAAAGTGTCTGCATTCCAAGTTAACACAAGTTTTCCCAGCCCAAATGTCCTTGCATTAGTCAAACCTGGAGATATTTGGGAAAATTATAACAGCATATTGTAGTCTGTAGTCATAATTCTCCAATATTTCCAAGCCAGCACTGAGAGTGGGCTCAGGAGTATTTTGTTCAGATGCACAATTACAAGTTTAAAAATTTTCATTTAATAGTCCTTAGGAGATATTTCCTGGCAATTTGTTTAATCTCTTTCAGACTAGGTTTTGGGGGGTTTTTTTGGAGGGGCAGGATGCACAACATGCAGTGTCAATGAGTTCTGCAGCTTGACTGCATTTTGTGTGTAAAATCCACCTTCTTTGCCTCATAAGTGCAATTAATGCTTATTCATTCTTAAATTGGGCAAGACAGTAAATAACCCTCTTCTATTTGCTGTTTTGAGGGGATTTTTTTGGTTTGTTTGTTTGTTTGTTTGTTTGTTTGTTTCATTCCTGGCTTTAAAGTCCTTAATTGTCTCCCTCCTTAGCCATTTGTTTTCCAGGCTGAGATGTGTGTGCAGGAAAACTATTCCATACCTTTGCCAATCTTTTGCCCATCTCTCCATAATCTTTGGTTCTACTATATCCTTTTAAGATGGGTAAAATCTTAAAATCATAAGAAATAATGCAGCATTCAAATTCATACAATATTCAGTGTCATATGTAACAATACTGTGTTATATTTGGTAAAACTGGGGATTTTCATTTCTGTTCCTTTTCTGTTCTGTTCCATGCTTTCTTTTAGTGTTGACAAGAATGGAGCTAATGTTTTCCCAGAAACAGATAAACTATCGTTAACTTAAAGTACTGACCCTGGTCGTTATTTCTCAACTTGGAGTCACTCGCTGCACGTGTACATTAAGGACAATTTTTTCCCCCTGTGCTTTTATCTACACTGTATTTTCTCAGTTATTTTATTGACCACCCTTTTTCCTTCTCTACTTCCTTATAGCTTGTTTTTACTGACCTGAATTACTTAATTTTCAAGAGAAATCTGCCACTCTGGTATCACTGTGTTTCTTAAATAATTTATTAACATGCTGAACGGCCTGTCCCATGCCATTAGGACATTTTCCTTTTCTTTATAGGACTGTGAACCACCTGTAACCACATTTTGAGCTCTCAGCAGGGAAAGGTCCTGAAATTCTCTCAGCACTGAAGGCAACTTTTTTTTGGTCTTTGCAAACTGAGAAGTTACCAAACCCAGCTGAAGTTGCACATGGCCCAAAACTGACTTTTTTTCCTTGTCTTAAGTACTTATGAATGTAAAGGAAGGTTCACAAGTGCTGAGGCCTTATCTAGCCACCACAATATGTCATATTATCACTGTAATGGCTCTGGGAATCACTCTGCCCATAAAACACTGGCATAATTCAAACAGCCTCAAGTGTTCAGGTGTTTGATGCAAAACACTTTGAAGTTTAATCATGACCATAAACACTTATTGCTTCCCCAACGGTGCATGTGTTCAAAGATCACATATTCTGTGTGCAGTTCAATGCATGAAAGGACCAGGATAGGAGGGTTTTCCCCATATTTTTATCTAATCTATGTCCTGCAATAATTTCCTGCCTTAATAGGTCATACTGATTTATTTTTGAGTGTTGTACCCTTAAAGAAGTAGAATCCTGTAGAATTTATCATCTAGAAATCTTAGTGGTACTGGAAACTAAAAGCTTAAAAGGTGACTACAGTGCAGAGGGAGAGCAGGAGAATCAGGGAGGAAGTGGTAATTTTACAATAATAAGTTAAACACTTTTAAAAATCTTTTCAACTTGTAATAGTCCAATGTAATGCATATAATTACGCAGTAATTATATTGCAGTTACAATGTATATAATTATGTTGTAATTGCATAAATAAGGAAAGTTTAGACTATTGAATAAGTATTTTAAAAGTTTGCTTTTTTGAATTATTTAAACCCAGCACAGGAACTGCAAAGAACTGCCTTCTCTCAAAGATCTTAATATATGTTATAAATTAGGAGTCTTTAAAGTTCATGAATACAGTGGAATTGTATTTTCAACTTGAACTAAGTATTCAAATTATTTTTTTCTATTTTTTTCAGGTCTGCTGTGGTAACAAGCTGGTAGCTAAAACATGTGAGCAGAAAAAAAACCCACAAAGTTTGTAAGTTTTTACTAAACCTTAAGAGTAGAAAATTATCTACCTATTCACACCACCGTGTACTTGTTTTTCTTTACAAAAAGGAAATCTGGCTCAGGGCTCAGATTTGCAAGGTGAGCAGTCAGGATGCCATCAGACCAATATGGAGCATATATAAAACCTGGGAGGCTTATGTTTTATTACAGAGTGTAGAATTATCTGTATATCTGTAGCTATCAAATTATCATAATTGATATTAAGTCCTACTTATTGATGTTATTTTTTAATATACAGGAAGTTAGAATTGGAAAATTTAATTCTTTTTTGTGTTTGCAGTCTACTGTTGCAATTGCTAAAATTTATTTGAAGTCTAAGGACAAACTCACTAACTCACAAACTCACTAACACTAGCTGCATACCAGCTCAAAATAATGAATTTTGTTTTCCTTACATTCCCTTTTCCGAAGCTTCTTCTTCTGAAGAGCTGTATATGAAGTCAACTCTTCTGTGTCATCAAGAATTTAATGAAATTACAAAATTAGAAATTTAGAAATTTTAAGCTAAACTTAACATGTGCTAAGCCAAAGCTACAAAACAAGTTAGTATAATATGAGGGTAGCACACACTTTTGAAATTCTATCAATAGAAATGAATAAATGAAAAATTTGCTGTTTCCTAAATGAAAAGCATCAAAGTGGATGGCAGGGGTTTTTAATACAAATTATACAGGTTGTCTCTCTAGTCCTCCTGAAAGGCATGTATTCCATGGGGTATTAATCCAGGAGATATGAAAGTGTGCCATTCTGAGCTACAAAGTTGGGACTTTTCCACAGAAAACCTCACTTCAGAGAGAAGAAGATATTCTGGCTGAGAAGGATGACATGTTGATATACTTGTACCTGCATGGTCTTCCTTCACACATAAAATTCCTTCAAGGTCCTGAAGGCAAATTCCTTTTCTGTCTTAGGAGCAAATGAACTGCACATTTTTCACTGAGTGTTCAGCAAGGAGAACTGTAATAGGATCCCCAGAGCTGTGCAAGTCTGGAGCACAAGTGACAAAGTTTTCATGAGAATGGCATCAAAAATGTCCTCTAAAAAATCCCCCCAGTGTGTTCTCTGTGTGGCTTTTGCTCTCACTGCTGTGCATTTTTAGCTGAACTATCTTTGTGTGCCACAGCTCATGAGGGAAGAGACAGGTCAGGAACACCACCATAAGAGAGAAGAATATGAAAATATAGAATTTGAACTACTTTCTGCCAGAAGCACATTAGAAGCTCCTGCAGAGACGCAATGATGTCAAAACTGGAACAAAGCACCTTCATTTCAGCAAACTTCCATATCAACAAATATTACTTTTATCAGTGTCAAAAAGCCCCAAACTCCACTATCTGCTGCTGCTTCCTCATCTCTACCCTCTCAAGTGGAAAGCTAAGACTACCAAAAACTACTTTTTGGGGAAATAAGCCCTCTTTGCATCCAGAGGTCGTTCTCACTTTTCTGTGAGATCTCGAAAGACCTGGATATTGTTTCAATTGCCTATAAATAAAATCTGGTTTATTTGCATTGAATCTATCGGATTACATGCATTAAACATATTAGCAATGCATGTGGAAATTTGTGGGCTAATGACATTCAGATTTCAGGCTCCTAGCAACCTGCTTTTCTCAACCCCTCTTCTTTGAAGGTTAAGCGTCCCTGCAGCACTATTTTACACTTCTTGAGGATTTGTGGGAAGGAAAGCTTTTAGCCACTTTTAACCACTCCTTTAAGTAGCAGTACGTGAAACCATGGCCATTCATTTCAGTGTCAAAAATGAGTAAGTGCTGACAAATAGACTCTTTTGTTTCCTTTAGGACATTTATGCACAATAGGTTCTATATTTGTTTTCATACTGTAATGTTTTGTATACATAGTGTTTATGCCATGCCTTTGCTCTTTTTTACAGGGTGTGGCTGTTGAAACTGATCCTATGTTGATCTTGTAACTTCGTGGAGTGGACAAAGTTATTTTTCCAAGCATTTTCCAAAGTCTGGAAGCCCTGGTGGACAGGATTGCCCATCTCATTCATACCCAAAGGGCAAGCCCAAGAATGTCGAGGAACATCCTGAAAGTTTGGGCATTTATTTATAAACTGGATTCAGCTGCAGCCAAAGGAACTCAGAGCAGCACAAAGTGAAAATTTTGCACTGAATTACTTCAAGAAAAGGGGAATGTTGCTTTTGGAACAGAGGGCTATTAAAACTGTGCCAGTTAGAAAGCTGGATTTTGCATTACGTTTTGTGCTTTAGTGAGTAACACCTTACAAGTTTGGAGGGGCTGAATGCAGGGTCATATGTAAATAAGGCAAATGCTTTTCCCCCCCCCACATAATAGCTTTTTTAGCTTGGATCAGACACTCTGAAATCACTTCCTTGTCCATGGACACAATCTGTAAATTTTCCCTCTCTAATTTACGTAGGTGCATGATTTTGGTTCTGCTTTTGTGTAGTTCCATAGTCATAGTCAAGGTTAAACACTGTGACTAACACAAGACTAAGACTAAATAATAAAACTAGACTAAATAATAAAACTAAAATCCAGCGTGGGTTTACAAACTGGGTCTTCAAGCTCCTTTGCCTATTGGCCTGCTCTGACCAGGAACACTTAGAAGAGCTGTGCTGGACTCTGGAAAGCCATTCTTGGCTTTTCTGACTTCACTTTAAGGACATTTAGAACAAAAGGAAAGCAAACAAGCTATTTCCAAAACATGTAAAAGTTGGGAGTGAATGCATCCTGCAACGGAGACTCTTGTGGGGGAGATGGTGGTATTCTTCCCTCTCACTATTTCATGTTATGCATTAAACATCTATATTGTTTAGACAGGAGACAAAAATGGGAAGAAAAATATTGGTATATATCTTAGCAAAAGATCCAGATAATTATCTTCCTCACTGAAAAGCTCATCAGTCTTTTATTGTTTGAGTTGCTTTGGCCTGCAAATATTTCCAAAATACACATGCTCCCAGAGAAAGGAGGGTTTATGTATTGGATCAGCATGTTTTAAAATTAATTTTCTTCTGATGACATAATTTACATGAATTACAAAAATCCACTAGAATTTTTCTGGAGATGCAACATTGCCACTTTCATCTTGCTGTAGACAAGATGAAACAACTAGACAATTTCAGCTTTAGAAAGAGAATGTCTGCGCTGAGTGTTGAACTGGTCTGCCTATGAATTTGGCAGCTTTCCTTCCATAAATCCCTCTTTGGGAGAAAAAACCCTGAATTTTAGCTTGTGATAAACTTACTGGAGAAAAAAGTATGGAATATAATCCAGTGCTGGAGTTTCTGATTTCAGGCTTTGGATGTGTACTTTCCTCATTCCTCACACAGGCCGTTTTTAGCCCAAGACCTTGAACTAAAAATTCTGTTTGCTTTCAGAATGTGGGACTGTACCCCACGGCTTGATCAATATAAAGAGCTGTGATGCTGCAGCAAGGAAATTCCAATGAGCCTGCTCTGGCTGCCAGGGTGTTGCCATGCCACTTCTGTGTTGCTGGAAGGTGCCATTGTAAAACACTCATATTACACAGGCTTCCAGCACTGCTGACATTTGATTTGGAACAGCAACTTGTGAGAGAGTCTGGGGGGAGCTGAGTAGCACACACAGCTTTTCCCCCAGCCCTTCATCATTTGACACAGAGGGTGTCCAAATGCAACCTAATCGCTGCAGTAAATATTCACCTGTTTACCAGTGGATGTTGAGGCTCTGCACTCTGTGTGTCTGGATGCTACTCCAAGCAGTTACTGCTCAGTTTTGCACAGCTGCAAATTACAGAAAAGCCCTCTGAGTTATCAGATTATATAATTTCCTCTAATGCACTGCACCACAGTGTCTGAAACATGGTGCAGAGGTCCATGCTTTAGTAAGGTGATGATTTTGTGATTCTGATTCTTCTTTTCTTTCTTTTTTTTTTTTTGTTTGTTTGTTTGTTTGTTTTTTGTGCTGTTGAAGAGAGGGAAATTATGGGGGAAAAAAAAATCATTTGTTCTGAGTGATCTGTCCTGTATCTTTACTGCACATTTGGCTGAGTTAAAGCAGATTCTTGCCACGGTATTGTACAGCCAGTGAGACAAGTTAGCCCAGTTTGCAGTGCCACTTCACCTGGATAGGAGGGTTTTATTTGACAGGGCAAAGACAAAAGAGCAGGATCTCTGACAATACCACCAGACTGAGAAAAGCTATTCTCACAGCCTCTCCTGGGACCACAGATTACAACTGCTGTATTTGATATAGCAATCAAATATATTTGACATAACCTGCGCCACAGCTGAGCAAACAGTGAGCAAAGTGAGCAGCAGAAAATCTTCATCAAGCAGCAGCTTCAGCCACAGCTTGGTTCTGCCAGTGCCAGGAAGGAAGATGGTGGAAGAAAACAATTTCCCAGACACAGCTGTCACAGGTTTTGACATAAAAATTAATTGCTGTGCAGATACAGTGATGCCTAAGCCAATTTCTCTGTGACTGCATATAGGATATCTATTGATTTATGTAAATGTGGGCACTTCACCTGTGGCACCCATGTTACAATGAAAAGCTAGAGCTAAGCTCTGTTTGTGGAGGAGACTGCAGGAGAGTATGGTAGGGTAGTTGTGAGCTTTACAAAGTGTAAGGGCGACTAAAAATATTTTTATATGTAACACCAAAAATAGGGACAGTCTGAATTTTTGAATTTAACTTTGTGCTGATTATTCTAAGCAAACCAAGCCAGATCTAACATCTCATGTGCGTGAGCTGATATGCAGAGGACATTATCCCAGCTGCTTCCTTCGTGGTGGCAAGGATGCTTTGATTCATCTCAGTCAGGTTCCTGCAGTGCTGCTGCAAAATCTGACAATAGCAGTCCCTAAGCACTGCTTTTCCTGTGAGGTTTCTCTTTGGCAGACACTCAACAGCATTGACAGGATCCCTGAAACCCTTCAAAAGCAACAAAATCATAGGAGGCAGCCTGAACTGATCCCATGGTGTAACAGCACATGTGGGGGATTAAAATAAACCAAACCAACCAAACAAAATCAAACTGTAACATTTCAGGGAAAATCTTGATCCTGATCCATTTGAAATCATGAAGGCTCTTCTGCAGATGTCACTTGGAGGTAATTAGAAGGTAATTAGAAAATAATTAGAAGGTTTTTTTTTTTTTTAAATTGTCCAACTGCTAAATCATGTGTCCCATTTTATTCCCCTATTTTTTCTTGTGTTCCTTAATCCTGGTTCTCCAAGTCCTATTGTATAATTATTATATACTCAATTTTTGTCTGTTGCCCTTTTTTCAGTAGAGATGACCATAACTTTATGAATTATTTACTTTAGAATTCTTGTTTTCTGTTCCCAAAACAAAATAATTCCATATACTTTGAGCACAACTTCGTACCACAGTTAAAAGTGTACAGGAACTTGCATAGGGTATTTTTTAATAGTGTTATGTCAACACTACTTGGATTGAAACCTTCTATTGCAAGCAAAAATATGTTTATTCAACTTACAGATATCTTTTTATGTGTAGTTTATATTAAACACATTCATGACTTTTCCATGACTTTTGACTTTAGTGTTGAGTGTGGCCTCTTTGTTGTTTGAGACCATCAAAACTTCTCTCTTTTTGCCAGCAGGACAAAGAACCAATATCTTCTCTACTCCAGCTTGTGCATTCATGTCATCTGAAGAATGCAAGTTCCACCAAATCAAACTATTTACCTTCCTAAAGTGCTACACTGTGCTAAAGTGCTTTACAGGTCAGTGTGTGTGATTACCTTTGATCTCTACTAACTTAAAGGAAAAAGCAAAGAATCTATCCTCCATGCATTCCAGAAAAAAAAATCCAAAAAATGACCAGCACTCTTCCATTTGAAAGTGTGTTTGCTGTTCTATGCTGTTCCTTTTTTAGGAACAGGAATTTCTTTAGAAATCAGGAATAAATCGGATCAAAGCCCTTTTTTTTTCTTGTGACATTAGACTAAAGCTCTGCCACTCACAAATTATTACGTGTCTTCATCAGTGCTTACTGTATTTAAAAATTGCATTCAAACTTTTGTCAGTAGTCAGAAATCTGCATTAAAATTGTGAGGGAAATGAGTAAAATGGTTTCTGTGCCATTCTGCTCTATTAATCATGATTAAAGACAGACAGATCTGTACCTTTTTGGAAGGTTTGGGGAAGCCGTTCCACACTTGCATGGTCAAGGCTTTTGTTATGTAATACGAATATAAATTTGTGTTTTTCTGCTAACCCAGCAACAAACCCAAATAACATGGAAGTTCTTAATTAGCCACATTAATAATAAAATCTAGGTGTCACTGAGAGGCTGCCTTAGGTGTGACTTAGTTGTCAGTCTGATGAGGAACTAGACTTTGAATTCTTTGAGCCTCATGAAATCTTTAAAATGTGATGTAGATGGGAAAGGGTTACAGAGACTGTTGATATCCAACCCTTCTGCTCCTAAAAATTTAATCACTGTGAAGGAATTAGGTGAGGCTCGAAGAACTTGTTTGGCTGCAAAGTGTCATCAACACAGCCTGAATTGTAACTTTTTTGTGCTGGACCCAGACAAGCAGAGGTAGATGAAATCTTTCATTAGAACAGGAATGCACATAATTATGCAACAGCTTCTGTCAGTGACCTGACCTTTTCAGCTTGGTTTCTGTCTTCAGCTCAAAAGGTATTAGATGTTTTCCACCTATACATTAATGTGCCATTTTATACTCATAGTGGGTCTTCATGCTGTTTGCCGTCTAGATAATTAATGTGGTGTCCTGGCTGTGGTCTGTGAGCACAGGGGAGTTTCAGTAAAAAACTGAATAAAAAATGATAGCTCTGGAGCTGGTCACAGTTTATTATGCACTGAAGAGATGAATTTATAGCCATTTTCTGTCCTTCCTACTTAAAAAATCAAAGTGAACATAAGAGGAAAAAATAACCAACCAACCAATGAACCAACCAATAGCAACCCAACAAAAAGCCAAACCAACAATCAAACAGCCCAAAAAAAACCCAATGAAAAACAAAACAAAACCAACAAAACTCAAAACAAAACAAAAAAACCACAACCAAACGAAAAAGGCCTCACCAAACAAACAAACACAAGAAAAGAAGGTGAACTGTAACCATAATTATTATATATAGTATATATATGGTATAGATTAAACTGTATGTGATTTGGTTCTGATTTCTTTTCCCCAATTCATCATTCACTGAGTTATTTCTTAACATTTTTTTTCAGCAAACAAATTCAATGCTTTTTGGTTGTCTAAGTAAAACAGATTCAGGGATTCACAGTGGTTATACCACCTCTTTCTATCTCAAGAGTTGAATTTTTTGACACAACAGCCCCTCCAATGAGGTTTCAATTAACTGGAGCCATATTCATATCCCTCAACCAGTACAAAAATTAAATTATGAGTCTACTGATGAAGGACTTTGTGTGTCTTGGAAAACAAACACCAACTCCCTCATCAATGTAAGAAGCCTTAAAAGTGAAACTTGCTGGTGATGCCACAGTAATGGCCTAGGACTGATTTTCATGTTAAATGCACTCAAAATATTTTGCTAAGGGAAAAGAATATGCTTTGCTGCCTGTAGGCTGTAAATCTGTGTAAATCATAGGAGAAAAAAGAGCCACCCTGAGTGCTAAAATTCTTGGCCTTGATTCTTTCTCACTACCTTTGGGAAATAATTCCAGAACAATTGGAAAAATAATTCCAAAATAATTAAAAAAAAAAAATTCCACAACAAATTCAGCAGGAATCTCCCTTTTTCCTGAAGAGTTGAAGAAGTGGCTGAAATATGTTACTGCAGCACAGAAGACAAATTGCCAGAAGCAGGAGAAATATTAGCTGTGCTAGTGTTTGCAAGGATGCACTGGGTGGGTGCATTCTCATATTACATATTATCTGTTAGTCTGATAGAGTCTGATAGATCTCACTATCAACTACATTCCTACCCAGTATTACTCTTTGTTTCAGCAATTTCTGTCATTTACACTGTCATTTAATCAACTAATCTAACTACATTTATTGCTGCTTAATGACTGTTTTGCTAGTGCTTAGTGCTTGCCCAAAACGGTATTGTTTCTTCACTGTAAAGCCTTTAAAATTGGTGCCAAGTTCAATGTGCTGCATGGTTCAACCTTTGCTTCATCTCCTCATTCCCCTTCTCCCATTGTACACCTGTAAACAAAATCAGCTGTCCAAAGGGATATTCCAGACATATGAATTCATGCTCAGAAATTTGGTTAATAAATGGTCAGTTTCAAGATCAAGCCATAAAAAAAAAAAAAAAAAAAAAAAAAAAAAAAAAAAAAATTGAAGGACAATGTGTATTTCTACAATTTTAATTGCAGTTACAATTCACAGTTCCCTTTTGGCAGGCTGGCGAGGACCTAAATTGACAGATTTCTTGGTTATTTTTCTTCCAGGAAAAGGGAGGCATCTTGCCATAGTTGTCCCCAAAAGCATGGATCTTAGGTGCCCAGTTTTTATTTTATGTAATATCACATCCTGCTCTGTTTTCATGCCACAGGGCTGCGTTTGCTTCAAAAATACCACATTTCCTTTGCTTTTGCTGAAAAGCTGGAATACCAGCAATGTTTTATTGGGCTGAAAGGAGAGCTGCATATTTGCTGAGGATCCTTTCACAGACTTTTCCCCAGTACAGAGGTCTTCTTCCAAGCTTAAGGACTGAGCTTCACATTTGGGTGGGAAGGTTGAAACAGGTTTTAAAACACTTGACTAAACCAGGTCTAGTCTAAACTGTGCATTCAGCTGTTCCTTGCTCCACTCAACAGCTGCTTGACCCTGTAGTGCTGCTGCTTAGTTTCTTGATTTCTTCTTTCTACCTTTATTAGTGTAATAAAATACTTCCTTGATGATTCCGAAGCCTCCAAATTGAGTCTTCAACCTCAGGCCTACCACAAGAAGGCCTGGAAGCTGCCAGGTATTGACATTTTAAATATTCAGTTGTGCTGTCCACAAAGCTCTTCTGCTGTAATCACTGTCCTGAATGGTGGTTCCTTCAGCAAGCTTCTGATTCCACACACAGGAAATTAAAGTCATGACCACGTGCCACTGCTGTGGAAGAGAAAATTTAATAGACTCCTGTCAGAAATGGATGATGAGAGAAAATCTTTCAGAGTGTTTCTGTGCCATAAAAACTGCAAATGTGACATGTATTTAAACATTTTCGTGGTGTTCAAGGTGTGCCTAGGAGAGAGAAAAAATTGTTTTCTTTCTTCATTGAAAGAAAGCTGGTTTTTTGTGGCACTTTCTGAATCACTCATCCTCCAGGATCACTGCTGGCACAAAAGAATGAAAGAAGCAAACTGGCTGCCCAAGGACTTAAACACACAAACAGCAATTCCATGTGCACTTTGCAGAAGTTTACCTCATTTGATAAATAAACACATATAAAATCATTATTTAAAGTATATAAAACAAGTTTGTTTGCTTTTTTCATTGTTTTTTGCCAGCAGTGAATAAGTACAAGAAAACTCAAAAAAAATCCATGCAAAATCAATTGCAAATATTGCTTTTATATATTTATTTTGAATACTGATTTTAAATGTATTTATTTATCCAGTGAGGTAGATTTCTGCAGAGTGTACACGGAATTGCTGTTCTTTGTGTGTTTAACTCCTCGGGCAGCCAGTTTGCTTCCTCCTTTGTTTTGTGCCAGTGGTGATCCTGGAGGATGAGTGATTCAGAGAGCGCCACAAACACAAAACCATTGTCAGAATGACAGAACTGTCAGGGCTGGAAATCACCTCTAAGGCCACCAAATCCAACCATTAACCCAGCATGGCCGTGTTAACCTGTCCCCAAGTGCCACATCCACACATTTGGGGTTTTTAAAGATTTCCAGGGATGACAATCCCAATGCTTCCCCAGGCAGCCTCTTCCAAAGCCTCACCATCATTTCAGTGAAGAAAATTCTCCTAGTGTCCAGTCTAAATCTCCCCTGGCACAAGGCAAGGTCATTTCTTCTCATTCTGGTTCCACTCTCCTGTCAGGGAGCTGTAAATAACCAAAATTACCCCTGAGCTTCCTTTTCTCTGTGTCAAACAATGGTGTGGGGAGGAAAAAAAAAGGGCTCAAGACTTGGCAGGTGTGATGCTGCCATTTTGCACTCCCCAGAACAGATTAAAAACACAGGATACCTTTCTTTGCCCTGGTTATCAGAAGATCTTTTGCTTTTTGCTACATGCACCTTCAGAAACCTCCGAAAATATTTTTCCCTAAGTGGAATGTTGACTTTGGAAAGAGCCAGAGTGGGAGTATCCATTAAAAGTCTCTGCAATTTAGAGCTATATTTGTATTTCTAATTGTGCTAAATTCTTGGCTAATAAAATAATTATGAAAATACAGCATACTCAAACATACTCTTGAATTAAATTACATAAGTAAACACACATTCATTATTACTTAATCTTCTTGTTTATCCAGACAAACTCATCAGATACCTTACAAAAACAAGACAAACAGAAAGCAGACTATATGGTGTAGACTTTACTTTTTTTTTTTTTAACCTAAAAATGTTTATAGAATTACTCCTGGCTAAATTGGTACTAAATGTTTTTACCTTTCATCATTTTAAATTAACAGCAAGCATCTTGAATTTAAATTCATTTGAATAATTTTTTAAAATTACTCTAAAGCTCTCAAAAATTAACAGTGAAAAAAGTGAAGTAAAACAGCGTCAAACCAGAAATTTAAATGGATGAAAATTTCCCATACATGCAAGAAAATGTTTACTTGCAGTGTGAGACACAGATGACATCTCTAGCACGTATTGCAACACTCAGAGAAGAAGAAAACATTTAATAAAGTAATTTCATGGTTTTTAATGTGACAATTTTAACTGCTATGGCTTTTATGCTTATGTAATTTCTTTTTCATCAGACACCCTCATATGAAGGCTACCTCACCTAAATAACCCCCTAATTAATGTCCTGTATTAATTAGATGACAATTGACACACTCATTCTGAGTCATCTTTAGAATGCTACCAGCAATGGCTTTTCTTTTTCTCTTTATTTTTAGTTTTTTCAATAGAAAGTCCTTCAAGGTGAATATGCAGTTCTGGGGTTTTCCTATCTGCTTGCCATCATTTTCCCAGTGCATCAGTAAACAACTCTGCTGACACAGAAATTACAGCGAGGGAGGTGGAAGAGAAACGAGATTTATTTGGGAAAATTCTTGAATGTGGCAGGGACAAGTCGTGCTAAAAAAAAATCATAATCCATTCTATAGCATTTGTTCCTCACAGAAAATCACTCTGAATGTAAAAAGAGCAGGAGAGGCCAGGAAAACTTCTCCACAAGGACAAAATGACCTCACAGAGATTCTGCAGCAGAGAAAGAAAAGCCTCTCAGCTCCTTCTCATGTGCACGCCCCCGCCAAGAAGCTTCTTATTAATCCTGATCTTGATGCTGATTTACCACAGAAATTTCAGTAGGGATCTGGTGCACCCAGTTTTCAGTAAATTGCATCTTCAGTTGGCTGACAGTTCATATTTCATTGAAGCTCTGCACAGCTGAGGAACATCCACATTTTAAAATAGACCAGAGGACTTTAAAACAGACTTTACAGATTTTATCCCCATCATTTTCAAAATGGACCAAGCTAACTTAAAAGTTTCTAGCACTGTAACTTTTAGCAAAAGAGGGGAAGCCTCCTAATCACTTGCTGCTTATTAGGGTAAGGATCTAAGAATTGGGATTTGGCCTCATTTTCTTGATTTTCATCCCTAAACAGTGCTGGTCCTCTCTAACAACAACAACAACAAAATTGTCAGAAGTTTGAATATATAAGGATGTAATAATTAGGTTTAAGGCTTTGGTCTACAGAGCAGGTAAGATAAATAATACTTTTCTTAGCTGAGACCTCTTTTTTTTTTTTTTTCCACATGTAATAAGATGAGACAGGTCCTGATAGCTAAGTGGGAAAATGTCTTCAAAGTTAACAAAAAGAAAAAAAAAAAAAAAAAAAGAAAAGGGAGAATAATATCTGTGCGTTTCTGTGAATGGAATTTAAGGTGGTATGGGAAAGGATTCTATGGTACTTGTGATGTTTTCTTTGGCTGCCATCACAGAAAATATTTCAGTGGTGAAACCAAAGGTTAAATGCAACCGGCAGGAAGTTATAAAGGTGAATTGCATAAGTTGTTTCTGAATTACAGCTCCAGCTATTGCTTCTGTTCAGAGTGCTTGGAAGTGTTGTACAGTAGTAGGGGTATATAAAATGCAAATTATAGGGCTTAGGGTGATAAGTTTTTCAGGTTGAGATGGTGCACATTTACAGGATTTAATTAATAAATCAAATGTTGTATGACACACTTATAGCATTATAATTATAAATGCAATATACAATATAATTGTAATACATGATATAATTATAATTAATATAATATAAATGATGGCATTTCATCAGCTACAACAGTGAAGTATTATATGCTGCGTTTTCTTTTGCTAGAGCTTCTTTTTGAGTTCCTGCTGTTGAAGCAGTTTGGGAAGAAACTAAGGGAACTTGTATATGGCTATTACACTTGTTTGGAAGAGTAGAATGGCATGGAAAAGTGAGTTTATTGACACTTCTCTACCTCTGCAGTTTCCATGGTGAACACACAGCAGAGCTGCTTCTTCTTAGCTTTCTGCCCAAACCATTCCAGAGTTCACCTGCCACTGATTTAACTACTCAGCTTTTGAGATGTGAGTAGTGCTTCTAAAAACACCCAGAATCGTTGCTTTCATTAATGCAATAAATAAATAAATGCAGTAATGTGAGTTCAGATGGGAGGCCTTCCTTCCAACGTGCCCATAGGCAGAGTACCCAGTGAGCTGAGACTTTTGATATTTAGTGTGCATTAAATATCAAACTGGGTGCATTCCATGAAGCTCTGTCCAGCACATGTGATATTTCTGGGGGTGACCAAGGTGACAAGCAGTGGAAGGATGAAAAAGCCAAGTCTCTGAGCCTGTGAGAGAAGGTATTAAGCTTGCATGACAAGGCAATTTTAAAAACAAATGAGATCCAGGAGTCACACTGGTCACAAGGAATGCCTTTCAACACTGTGAAATGCAAAATTGCACATGCTGAGGTGTGTGACAGCTATTCAACACCTTAAAGGAGTAAGGGAATATTTTCCCACTGAAATTGGTGGAGGGAGTTCTATCAAGCAGATTCAGCTTATTTCCTGGCCATCTGCAAACACAAATAAATAAATAAATAAATAAATAAATAAATAAATTATCACCGCATACTAGATTATATTTACTGCAAAAGGCAAGGAGGTAGTTTTAACTCTCTAATAATTTTTAACATTTGGCTTAATTCTGACTATCATAGGCAGCTTTTCTCTGTTGTATTTAACACCTTTTCAGTGCTAAGATTTTGCAGCTCTTCCAGCAGAAGAGTGAGAGAATCCTTCTTGGCATGACAGATCACACTGAAATTATACTGAGATTAATGAGCTGTAACCATGCAGATATCACATTTCCTAGGGCATTTTTCTTCCAAATACAAGGCCCACTGGGTTTTCTACTTTGCCCTGGGTCTAACAGGGACTTGGCAGATTCTGACCATCATTTTGAAATGAAGAAGCACCTGAAATCTCAAAAAAAAATCCATGCAAAATCAATTGCAAATATTGCTTTTATATATTTATTTTTTAAACTGATTTTATATATATTTATTTATCAAATCTTAAATTTTATATAAATATCAAAACCTGCCAAGACATGGTTTTCTCACAAATGTTGGTTCAAGCGCACCATAACTTTAAATATCCTTTGATATATAAATTGATCTGCAGATATAGTTACAGATATATAAATTTCACATGGGCTGAATGAAACTGAGATTCTTGTCAGTTCCAGTGAGGATACTGGCATAGCTGCACTGGCAGAAATTCCAATTTCAATCAGCAAGCTCAGTCTTCAGAGAGGAACTTTTATTTAGAAATGACATGCTGGACAGAATTGTATTTAGAATGCCACATTTGTCTCCTGATAGGATTATTTCCTATTAATTTATTTAAAGTTTAAATAAAAAAGGCTCTTTCCCCAGAGGATGCTGTGGCACTGCCCAGGCTCCCCAGGGAGTGGTCACAGCCCCAAGGCTCCAGAGCTCCAGGAACCTTTGGACAATGCTCTCAGGGATGCACAGGGTGGGATTTTGGGAAATCTGTGCAGGCCCAGGACATGGATCAATGATCCCTGTGGGTCCCATCCAGCTCAGGACATTCTGTGACTTAGTGGTTCCAGACGAGCTGCAGAAAGAATGCCCACAGCACCAGGCATTTTGCAATTAATATGGCACATACAATTAAATAATTCTCCAGATTGGGCATTTTTTCCCCTACTAATTTTCATCTTCTATATGTGCAAAGCATTGAGATGAATTTGCCCAGCTTTGTTCAGAACTGGATTTGTCAACAGCCACCAACTAGAAGAGTTGGTTAATAAGTATTTGCCACAAAGCACTTTGCTTACGTAGCACAGTGTGGCATATGAAAATATGCTTTAACTAACCAAACAAAACTGGTATTTATCACATCATGTATTTGGCATAAAAATAATATCTAAAATGGTTTTATTGTCTGTTATAATTACAAGGCGTTGTTCTTTACTGTTTTTTATCCCATTATCTAGTGACAACTGCCTTTTAGTTTTATATAAAATAATAGCTCATTTTACCATGTGAAGCTGTGAAAATGCACATTTTTTTCATATAGCTCTGGAGGCATTGTCAGGGAGAATGGCTTTCAAGCTGTTCATTAAGTAGATGATGCTTATTACTACTTCTAATCTGGACCACAGCAACACAGGGAATTAGTTTAAAGCAGCACCTAGCAACCTAATTTTTAGAACCACTCACTAAATTCCTCTTACATTAGCAGGAGGAGTACTTTTTACTACTGCTGACCATGAAGAAGTGGTAATTACATTGCTGCATTTCAGTCCATCCATCATCTGGACATTCTGCAATTGAGTCTCTTTGAGCCCATGTGTAACACCACCAGCTCTGGGTTTGGGCTTTGTTTGTGTTTGCTGTTTGTATTTTTGGTGGGTTTTTTTCCAATTTGCTAAGTTGGTCCAATGTATTACAGAATCCAGACAGAATTATTATTTCTTCTGCAGAACTTTTCAGCTCAGGAAATACAATTTTTGTACTTAGATATTTACCTTTGCTTCTTTGAAGCCAGGCTGTTACAGAGCAGGTCTCTAACAGACTCCCAGACTTGACAACACCAGGGATCATTTCATAGGAGCCCCACTATTTCTGGGAATGAAACTGCATCTCTTTTTCCTTAAAAAAACCCATCCATCCCACTCGTAGGACAATTTGGGGAATCCGTGAGAGACTTTGCTTCTCTGGGCTTCTCTTCTGTAATATATTCTGCCAAAAAGATGCACAGGACTGGAGCTTGTTTTGAGAACCTGTAATAACAGATAAAAGATTATTGAGAATGATTCTGAAATTCAAAGGCTTTGGTTTAAAATGGATGGTTTAGAATGGCAGCTGCATAAAAACCTTGGTGTCTGAAAAGAAGAAATCATATTTCTCACAGAGGTGCTGGCCTGTGTGGAATTATTGCTTGTGCTTTGCCTGCCTGCTATCAGTGGGCCTTGCTTGCAGTGACAAAAAACCAAAAGATAAGGAATTGCCAGCCATGCAGGTCTGGGGCCTGAACTACCCCAAGGATAACACAAAATAATTCAAGACAGAGAAACAGCCAGAGGATTCAGGGGCAGGACAGGAAAAAGCTGTGAAAATACAGGCCTCCAATGAAATGATACAAGAAAATTAGGTATACAAAGCCTACATGGGACTGAGGGAAACAGAAGCCAAATTAAAAGCAATTTTAAAAGAAACTGAAGAAGGAAGACCAGGAATTTGAACCTGGTGAGCAAAACAAGACATGTCCAGTCCCTGACTGGAATTCAGCATTCCTCTCCAGGTGTAATATTTTCTGATGTTGCTGCCTGAGGCTGTCTGACATGCAATTTATAAAACAGCTAGGAGTTCTATCTTACTACCATAGGAAATTAAAACTTAGCTGACAGATAAGTGTCATCTGGTGGTTGCATTTCTTCCCTTTATTTAAATTTTGCCAGTTTAAGTTGTTCTTTTAGGGTTCTTACATGTTATTTTTCTATACTATATCTAGTCCTGTTGACAGCTGATACAGTTTTTTGCAGTGAAATTCACCTTCAATTCAGATGAATTGAATTAGGATTTTGCTTCTTCCAGCTATGGATTTCATAATTATCTGGTAATTCCAGATGCATAAGCAAAAGCAGAAATTTGGAGTATTTTGGGGGGAGGGAGGGGGGGAATGAACCAGTCTGCTTTTCCAAATGAAATTGCAATTTTTTGGTGTCTGTAAGGGGAATATTTAAGAATAGCATTGCTCATTGTCTTTTTAAGACATTTCACTGTCAGGTCTTGAAATTACTCCAAATTTGTCCAAGACTTTCCTCACCTGTGAGGCTGTGTTGGATCTTACCAAGTGCCCAGAAACCTGTACCTGTGTGCTTCTCTATCTTGTCATTTGCATGTTCATTTTATGTGGGGTTCTTTTTGTTTTTGGTTGGTTGGTTTTTTGGCTGGTTGGGTTTTTTTCTTTTTTCTTTTTTAAAGAAATTTAAATGTGAAAAAAAAAAAAAAGTAGTGATGATATGGCATCACTGGGAGAGCTCAGCAGGGAATTGGCCTTGCCATGCTGGAGCCAAAGTTAAGGACTGCAAAAATGGATGGAAAGCAAACCCCTAGAGGTCACTGTAATCATAAACATTCCCAGAGAAGATGCAGATTTGAGTAATGTCACGATTAAAACGAGCCATCTACAGAAAGGAGCTTACAGTCAGATTTCTGGCCTGTCCTGAAGCGACCCCTCCAAGGCCACGGAGGTCACTGGCGATGTTTTGGCAGCACAATCCATCACTCCCCATCAGGGCACAGCATCAAATTGTCGGAATTTACCAGGGCAGGGCTGGGATTCGTCCTTGTGAGGGAAGGAGGGTGGTGTGGAGGGGAAGGCAGGCCGGCTGTGGAGAAGGAAAAGAGGAAATAAGCGAAGAAGAAGCTGTGCTTGTCACGGAGGCCTGGACAAGATGGCAAAGTTTGCTGAGCATGATGGGCCAGCAATGCATGCTAAAGGGGTGGAGGCTTCATATCAGTGGCAACTGCAGAGCAGACACTGTGCTCGGTCTGTGAAATGCAAACACTGACCCAAAAGAGGTTTTCTCGTACATTAAATGGGAACACTTGGAAGTGATCATTCAGAAACAGTGGAGTAAAAGCTCCTAACAAATGCTACAGCAAAGCTGAAATAAATGATCTGGCCAAAACAGAAAAAAATATGTTTCACAGCATAAACCGAATTGTTCAATGTCTCATTTTAATTTATAAACATTCCACACTACACATGGTTGAGAAGCAGTTTATGATGCTGTGCTCTAATCTTGAACATGTTGATGGAAACAAAATCCTGTTGATACCTGTATTCAGCGACCGTATCTGTAAAACCGGGATTAATTCACCACCAACCAATCCAGTCTGACATGAAACAGAAGCAACTTTGCAGATGTCACAGGGGCTGTATCTAATTATGCAGCAGTTTATTTGGAGTTCTGGCTTATACCTGGTTCTCTAAGGATCCACAACATAATTGTATTTATCCCCAGGGGAATGTGCTATAATTTGAAAGCCAAAGGAAGAAAATATGTGGCATAGAGGTGCTGGGACATCACTGGTTTCATTTTTATGCTTTGCAAACCATGTAAAATTCATATAGACAATTTTCCAGTATTTTGAAGCCTTTAAAGGGTGTGTCCCTTATCAACAAAGCATAAGCTGGGTTTTTTTTTTTTTTTTTTTTGGTGTTGACAAGTGAGGGAATACACAGACAGGTCTTGATTCAACTGGCTGAACAAAACTCCCCCATGTCATTTCAGACACTGGAGAATTTGCAGAGTCCTGTCAGATATGATACCCCAAGAAAGCAAGGATTTCTGGATTTGCATATGAATGCCATGTGAGAAATCCTAGGGTATCCCAAATGTTACTGGATGCATTTGTTTGGACAACTGAATCAGACTTCCACTGTTCATACAATCCCTTAACACTGATGCTCACTGGCAGCATATAAAATAATTAATTTTTGTCCCTTGCGTTGGTATGGACTTATCTCATTACCTCATTACAGTAGTTCTTTGTGTTAACTTCATTAAGTTTTCAACACGACTTCTGAAAACAATGAAAATTCCAAAACAAATTGTATAAGATCTTAGATAACAATGGCTTCAAAAGAGAGCATTAATCAAGACCTAGCCCCTGGTGCCTGAATAACATTCAAAAGGAAACAACAGTGTTTGTTTTGCTTTTTTTTTTTTTTTTCCTTGATTCAGACTGTCCAAACTGAACTCAAGCCTGGGGCAAAATGAGCTGAAAGGGGAAAAATAATGGAAACTTGAGTTTTAAAACAAAAGGAAAAAAAAAAAAAAAGGAAGAAGGAAAGAAAAAGAATATATATGTAAAACAATATCTCAATCAAAAGGAGCAAGAAGGCCCACACCAGATCCCATCCCAGCTTTACAATGCTGCAGTGACATGGAACTCTGGAGGATTGTGCTGATCCAGCTGAGAGCAGAACTGGTCTAGTGCATGATTCTGGAAAAGGCACTGAATTTACTTCAGAGGTATTTTTTAAATATAAAATTTTACAAGACCCTACTGTCTGGTTTTGGAGATATGTTGCTGGCAGTATAAATGAAAGGAAAGTTCTGTGTTTTGAAACTTCCTGTTCTCTTAACCATTTTTTGTGATTGAAATAAGTAATATTCTTGTTATGACATGACACTTGTTTCAGAAGCAACTCCAGGTGATTTATGCGAGAGAGGCTCAACACGTTAACCAAGGGAATAAACAGCTAGAAGGAAGGCAATAAAATAGATTGGACTGAAATATTACTTAGTATGGGTAGAGGGTCCTTTCTATATACAGACATTTATGCAGGGGAACAGTGATTATTTTAGATCCTCTGGCTGGGCTGCCTGGTGAAATTGAATGAAAGACATTGGTTAAAATCTTTAATTCTTCACTCGGAATTTGAGTTATCAAAGAGCACAAAGAATCTTATTTAATATCTGCCTTTAAACAGCTATTGTATGTTACTAGCTAATAAACTACAGGGTGCTTGCTGAGAATCATTATATACAAAAGAAATATACATCATAATATTATAACAACATTAGATATCTCTAAAGATATAGAGTTTTTTCACTGACACTTTTAAATCATGTACAGAGCTTCCCTCTATCAAAAACACCCTGTTTTTTATAAGAGCTAGCATTGTCTTGACTCTGCCTTGTTTTTCTTAATAATTTTTACTGTATATAACAATTTTTCTTTTTATATATATATATAATATATATAATTGCCCCATTCTATTAGGAGAGGATCTAGAGTAAAGCAAGCAAATAAAATGGTACCACAAACTGATACCAATGAGCTACAAATTTCATTTTGGACAAGGATCTACCAGGCAGAGGTAGAAGTCAACCTGCTTTTGATGTGTCAACACAAAAAACTGTGTGCCAGGGCAGCAGAGTCAGTATTCCTATTATTTTTGTCCTGGCTTTCCCCAGGTGATTTCCTCTTTGCATGAAACCCCTCTTCTTTGTAGGTTTCTGCTTCCAACAATATTGAAATTTAAACAGACAATTCCCTAAGTGTACTTAGACCGTCATTTATCTCAAAATCTCCTATTTTATTACAAAAATTTCTTTCTTAGGTTCTTTTTTTTTTTTCCCATGGAATAAAGAAAATAATTTGTCTTGACTATCTTCAGCAATCTTATAGGGTTTAAAAACTAATTGTTCTTGGCATTTATCAGGTACATGATCCCGCTCAGATGTGATCAGATTGCACACACAGGGAGAAGAAGCAGGCAGACAAAGCTCTGTCGCATTTCTTCATGGGCAGCTTGCAAACTCACAGCTGAGACCCATTCCAGTTGTCTGCTTTCCCCTCTAGTATCAGAATGCGCTTTTTTCCCCCTTTATTTTTGTTTTCCCCCCACGCACAGCTGCACGAACACAATTTTCCAGACACGCGATTCCTGCAGAAATTCCCTTTCTCCCGCGCCCATCTCCCCGCTGCTTTGCCTCCATTATTTCGCGGGGAGTCTTTCCCCCAGGAGAAGGGCACTGACAGGAAGCAGAACAACTGAAAACAGATGCATGAGAACTGGGTTTGCTGCTTGCCCCCGTGAAGGTCAGCGACAGCCACAGCGCCTGGGAGAGCCGATTCCCAGGCAGGACATCGGGTGACATTTCCCACAGCCCCGTGGAGCTGGCTCATGGAATCACTGGGAATACTGCGGCCATCTCCCCCCGCCATGCCTTGGGACAACTGCTCCAAGCCTCCCTTGGTGGTTGATTATTTTGCTAGAAGGGGGAGAAGGGTTTTGTTGATCCACACAGGGTGATCCGGCCAACATGTGACAGTGGCGAGGTGCCAGGAGGATTTCGGGGGCACCTGCTGCTCCTGCCACTTCTCCTCCTGAGCCTGTGACCTCAGCTGTGGCAGGGAGACAGCTGAGGGGGTGCCTTCTGCCCTGTCTATCTGTGCCATCTCTCCTGCCCTCAACCCAGCTCGCTCTTACTTAAATAATGTAAAATCTGTGGAGGCTTCACCGCGGAGAATCTGCATTCATAGTGGTTTTCCTGTAGTACTGCTCTAGCATCAGTATTTCATTAGCCAGATTGGGCAGGCTGATATCTTTTTCATATTTGTCTGTATCTACACCATGGAGGACTGGCAAATCTGACAACAGCATCAGCAATCCAAAGCACTTTTCTCCCTCATCTCAGCTCTGATGGTTCTGCTCAGAAAGAAACAGCAGAATTTCAGGAGTTCCTTACTGAGGATTTGTCATGCCCCTTCACTGCAGCCACACACAATATTTGGAGAGGAAAAAGAAGAAATCAAGACAGAAGAATTTGCTGATTACTCTCAAACAGAGATGTGTTTGCATTGTCAGTTTGCACAAACCTCTTTCCACTTCTTTTGAGAGGAAAGATGGAGCTCTCCCTTGAGCAAAAGTGGAACAATTGGTTCAAATAACATTTATTTAGTAGTACAACTATAGAGGCCCTGACGCTGCAAGAATGTCAGGCAGTATATTCCATTAGGCCAGCTCCTCAGAACATTTAGAAAAATACAACAAACTTATGAGCACACAAGGTTTTCCCCAGGTTTGAAACTGCAGTCTTGACTTGAGTTCTTTCCTGTGTCCATGAATTGTCCTTAAACCACACTGAACCAGGCCTTGAATTTTAGAATATTTGTATGTTCCCTACCTATTCTGTTTAACTATTGTTCCACGACTGGTTATGAAGGGTTTTCTCTCTGAAACACAGACTTTACTTTGATATATAGTCAAAATAAAGCCCAGAAGCATCATTATTTACTTGAAGATGCTTAGTCCAGGTTTTGGGTTGGGATTTTTGTTCTTTGCTTTATTGGGAGGGTTCTGTTTGTTGGTTTTTGGGTTTTGTGGGTTTGAAGGGGGTGGTTGCTCTTTTTCCTTTTTCCTTTCCTTTCCTTTCCCCTTTCCTTTCCTCTTTCCCCTTACCCTGTTTTTTTTTTCCTTGGGACTTGTACAGAATTGAATGGTGTTATAAATGGCTTCCTCTTGGGTTCAGCATTAATTGGTTCAGGGATAAAAATCTCATCTCTTAATTATTTAGGATATTGTGCAGATATTTAACAGGACAGAAAGCTCAGGCAGAAGGGAGGACTGACTGCTCAGCTCAGAGTCCAGAGGTACCTTTAAAGATTAATAATTTGGACAAGCAGAATTCCCTCGGCCCCTGAACTGGACTCCTGGATGGTGCTGTGGGGTTTTTTTGCCCCCTCTCAGTTTTCTTTTTGCTGAGGCAATCCTGCTTGTCTTATATCTGTTTTAAAGCAGAACTTCTTCACACAGGCTCGAAATCCCTGAAGTGATAATTATGCTCTTACAATGACTGCAAACAGCTGTTGAAATAGGAGAGGGAACAGGTGAGGGTGCATGACATATAAGATTCTTGAGCTTGCTATTCCTCAGAGCAGAAGAAATGTTACAGCCCTGGGTTTTTGGTTGGTTCATTGTTTGGTTTTTTTTTTCCCCTTTCTTGCCTTTTTTTTTTCCTCCTCCTTTCTTGTCTTTTTTTTTTTTTTTTTTAATAGAAGCCAAATTTCTTGTTCTTGTTTTTCCAGTTTTTTTTTAGGAGCTCTCCCAGAGGAAAAGCATGGGCTGTATAAATCTCCATCTGCCCCAGCTGTGATAACCTTCCTGCAGACACACACAAGCACAGGACGAGAGCTGGGGACCAGGAGCTCGGGGAAGGCATTTGAAATCCTGCCAATTCAGCCAGTTGCCTCCTGATCCAGAATTAAGCTGCAATCTTGTCAATCAAGGAGCTAGACAGCAGTGCAGGAAACTGGGATCCAGGCAAGAAACTGATGAATCTACTTTAGATCATTTGATTTGCGCAGCACAGCAATTCTTTTTGCTAACTTTATTGGGTTGCTTTTATATAGGAGCAGAGGGACTTAAAAAAAACGAAACAAAACAAAAAACCAACTCTTTGAGTCATCTAATCTAATCCTCCAAAACAATAATTCTCAAGCCCTGAAGAAAGGTGAAAGCACTGAGCTCCAAAGTTTGGGTCTCAGTTGCCATCAGATATTGAGATGAGGAAGAGGGAGAAGCTGATTCATTCACCTGGAAAGACAGCAAATATTGAAGATAGAAGACACAAGTCTCCTCTCTGCAAAATATTATTTTCTTTGGGGAAAATAAGAAAACAAAACAACCAAATGTACAACTGCAAAAAGAAATCCACCAAAAACCCCTAAAAAAAAACCAAAACAAAAAAATAAAACCAAAACAAAACAAACACCCCAAAAACTAAAAAGCAAACAAACAAACAAACAAAAAAAAAACCTCCAAAGGCAAACAACCCCAACCCACTTCATATTTACTACTGAAATAAAGCTTCAAAAATTCAGACAGCATCCAAGTGCCTATTACTATAGAGTCTGGTGAAGTAAAGTGGGGTTTAAGTTACTCCTATTCAGAAGTACAAAATTGTTATGAACATCTTTTGCTACCTCTATTTTCTTGGTACAGAAAATGAAGCAGAGTGTGGATGCTTCATGTAAATCTCAAGTCCATAATTTGAGTAGGCAGGGCAGGGTTTGGAGTTTCAGTTGACAGATGCTCAAAAATCTGAGATCTGAGTTAAAAACTTGACAAAGACAGAAGCTTGTTAAGATTTTTCAGGGTTTTCTATCTTCATGTGAAGCAGGAAAGAAATTTTTTCATGTCTGTTCCCATTTTGTCAAAAAATAATAGGTTACCTTCTTCTTCTTTGAGCTTTAAATTAATGCTCTGCCTGTTGGATGGAGCCTTCTTCAGGCTGGCTTTCATTTCAAAAGATCTGCTATTCTTTTTTAAATTCAATTCCAATTTTGAAAATATTCCAATCAATATAATAGGTAGATCACACCAACATCTGAAACTGTTCTTTTTCACAGAAGAAGAAGAAAGCAGCATGATTTTATTAGCTCTATCATTTATTGAATTTCACAAATTATTGCAAGGTAATTCCGTTGGGAAGAAAGGAGAAATTAGATAATGTCCTTGCAAAATTGGCACAAGAAAAAATTGATACAAATCCTCGGTTCTGTCTGACACCTAAGTAAGTAATCACAATTTTTTTTCTGCTCAGACATTTTATATCTAGAAGTCACATGTGAAAATTGATTTTTTTTTTTTAATGGAAGAACTGTGGAGATTTTGATGTAATTTAGGTGTCTGGCTATCTTCCCACTTAGAAGAAAGGATAGACAGACAGGTGCATTTACCTCGTGCTTCTGAGGTAAATGAGGTTGTAACTGAAGTAGGTGAAGTTGAACCACAACAATGTGGTTCTTGGCCTGTGGTAACCATAACAGATAATAATGGTAAAGCTGATAGAGTCATGTATATTTACCTTTGGTGCCTGATAAATGCCAAGAACTATTATTCTTAGAACCCTATAAGATTGCTAGATACAGACAGGGCAATTTTTTTTCCTTTATTCCATAAAAAAAGGGGGAGAAAGGTTTTTGTAATAAAATAAAGAAGGAGATTTTGAGAGAAATTATGATCTAAGTAAACTTAGGGAATTGTCTGTCAAAATCTCAATATCTCAGCAGTAAAATAGACAAATAATTGTGAATTGCATGGGGTTTTTTTAATAAAACAGGCATCTAACTACAGAGGTCTCAACCTTGTTTTGGTAGGGAAATGGGCTAAAAAAGAATCACAGCATCACTTGAATAAGCAGTGTCAGCTTTGAACTTGTATTTGAGGATGGTAATTGAAAAATATGGGCTCAGAAATCCTATATCCCAAGTCCTAGACTCACTGTAGGATTCAGGAACAGCTTAAATGGAGCTGCCAAGTGCAAATACTAAAAGACAGCGGTCATATTACCAATATTATAAATCTTCTGTTCATATCTGGCAATCGGGATTTATTTTGAGCCAGCAAAATCTGGCCCTGATTAGCTGAACCAATTTTGAGACTTTGGTCAGGTGGGAAAGGATTAAATGTGTTTTCCTTTGTGACAAAGACTGATGATGCCTCACCCAACCCAAATTCAAGAGAGAGATAAGCAAAGAGGTGAGAAGAGGAAAGCTGGAGGGATTTGAGCAGGCCTGGGGCAAAGAGGCCCTGGGGGCATTTAGGTCTGGCATATATTAATTAGTTTTTGAACAAAGAAGAGCCCCGGGAAAGGGGCATGGCAGGGTTGAAAATCACTGTGGGTGTGACTTATTGAGACATGTCTCTATTTTCCACTTTTTTTAGTGGCATTTTAACAGATGCTTCAACGTTTTCTTTAATATTGGCAATTTCCTAAAGCAGGGGCTTTGGTTCCTTTACTTTAGGAACATTTGGGGAAAGAAGGTGGCAAGTTCATTTTTGACAGAAAACATTCACCTCTTGTCGCAGACATCTTTTATGGAAAATCCTTTCCTTAGGATTTTTCCTCCTGAGAAGCTGAGAGGCCTCAGGAACAAAATGTAAGCAATGGTTATCTGCTGCTGTGGAATGCAACAGGTGCATCTGGGATTGCTCTCGTGTGGTTGTTTCTAATTAATGGCCAATCGCAGCCCAAACCTTTGTTATCATTCTTTCAGATTCTATTCCTTGCTAGCCTTCTGATGAAATCCTTTCTTCTATTCTTTTAGTACAGTTTTAATGTAATATATATCATAAAATAATAAATCAATCCTCCTGAAACATGGAGTCAGATCCTCGTCTCTTCCCTCACCCTGGCACCCCTGTGAACACGGTCACAACCTCTGAGAAAGGAAAAAAAAAAAAAAAAAGCAAACTTCCTCCTGGCACTGAGTAAAGGGCTTAAATAGCTATTTCATGAACATTTGCTCCAGGAGTCCTGCGTTGCATTTTTTTTTTAAGGCTGCCTTGACCTTTAGAAGTTCTTCAAATCCTGAGTTCTGAACACCTTGTCCCTGGAGGCAGCCAGTGGGAAATTTCTGGAGCAGGGAGGAGCCTGGGGTGGGGAGGTGGCACGGGGACAACCTTTGCATCAACAGGGAAAAGAGAGTTTTATCAAGAGAAACATTTTTCTGTTGAATTCTACGTTTAGTTAGTTGGTCAAAAATCACAGAGACGTGGAATGGTTTGGGTGGGAAGGGACCTGAAAAATCCCATCCTGTCCAAGACCTTCCACCAGACTTTGGTTTCTCCAAGTCCTGGCCTTGAACCAGGCCAGGCAAGGCTTAAAAATAACCTGAACGTGGTAAAGAAATAATTCTTGCTGCTGTCAAAATGAAGAGTTGGCAAGTTCTCAGAAAATTCCTGTTGCCTGGACCTCCTGAGTGAACTTGTGGGTGCTGAGGATCCTTGAGGTATCCTGCTCAAGACTGAACTTGAGGAAAAATAACAGTCTTATCAAGCAAAAATACTGACGGGTAAAAAGTTCACAAAGCAGAAGAAATTAATGACTGTTTGTCCAAGCACTCCTGGGAACTGCTTTTTATAAGTGAATTTAAAAAAAATCAGATGGCAGCAGATGACAGTAAACAAACACAAATGCTCTTACAACAACCAGGGATTATATTCTTCCCTGTGATGGTTGAAAGTGTCCAAACAGCACTGCAGATGTTGCTAAAATGATGCCATTGAGAAGGGTGATAACATTATTGTTATTGTTCTGTTACTATTATTATCATTATTATTGTTATTATTATTATTATTATTATTATTATTTCAAAGTTTCAAATCACTACATTGCATTTTTTTAATAAGTGTTTCTCTAGAGTTTTCAGGAGAGCAACATCAGGAGAACAACAAGACCTGCACTGGTCAAAACAGCTAAAATAAATTTGGCTATCACAGGCAAATTTTCGTATTGGTTGCATGAGAGTTCAAGGAGAGCTCAATTACAAAAGATGATCATGACTGTAGAATTTTTTTACCTTCTGAGTTGTTGAGGATGAAGGTCTAGGGTCCACTGACTAAAGAATTATTACTGAGGTCATTAAATAACACATGGTTTGTTTCAGAATGGAAGAGAAGGCTGAAATAAAACCCCAAAGGTTCGTACTTAAAATTAAACTCATAAAATTTAAGGGAAAGATTTTTCTTTGTATACATGAAAAAAACATTATCTGATGTGATAGCTATTAACCAGTGATTTCTGATTCTGGTTTTTTTTTTTGTATTTGAATAAAAGGATTACTTTATTTTGAAGAGTCATATCCTAAAGTCTTTATTCATTATTCCCCAGAAATAAGTATGCATTGAAGCATTGGCATGTTAAAAGGGTAAAAAATTAAATAAATTTAAAAAGAAAATAAATAAAGGGTGGAAGAAGAAGCAGAGAGATCTGAAAAAAATAAACCCCAATGTACTCAACAATTTATTTTCCACTTGTTCAAACACTGTTCATGTTTCATTTGTTCACATTGACACGCCCTGCTGGACTCCAACCTCCACCAAGTCCCCCCTCCTGAATTTATGACATTTTATCCTCCCAAAACTCATCAAATTTGGCCCTGAGAGCCGCAGATGCTGCGTGACACACGGCTGGGCTGTGTCACGCCACTCAGCACCACCTCTGTGTACATGAAAACCCCTTTATCTTGGAAAGGAAGGGGTGATAAGATTAAATGTCCTTCACAGAGGTCTAGAAAAGGTGTCTTTTCTTCCTGAGCCCTGCTCCAGGACTTGGCCCTTTTAGGTACCCAGACAGTGAACTTCTCTCCTTGGCGTGTTGGATGCACAAGCTCCAGACAATAATTGAACAAAAGTATGCAATTATTGTATTCTCTGGCGAGTTATGCAATGAACCATCCATTTCAGAGTTCACAGGAAAGGTCTGAGGACATCACTACTGACACACAGAGGCATCAGAGACAAACTGGATTTATTTTTCTTCGTCCCCTAAACCACAGCAGCGCGTGGGGTGTGTTGGATGTTGGTGCAGAATCTTGGTGAAGTTACCTCAGGAGGTATTTTTTTCAAAAAGAAATGGTTGCAAGAGGAAAGGAATACCTTGTTTTGGAGCAAAATCTGTGTAACTGTTGCTTTTTCAGATGTCTGGAGCACTGTGTGGCACAGCTGCCCTTGCCACAGAGATTTCTGCTCCATTCCCTGGATTGCAGGCCCGCAGATTTTCATCTTAAAAGCAGTGGGATCTATTTCTGAACAGAATTTTACATCAGGAACGACCGTTCACATCAGCTGAACTGTTTTATTGTGTGAATGAGATGGCAGGAGATCCTCTCAAGGGCTAATTCTTACCCTAGGTTTGCCAGCCACTGTATGGATTATGTGTACGTTTCATGTAAACATGCAGGGGTGAGTGTACCTAAACACACAGGGATGTATATATATAAGCATATATTCACTGAAAATATATAAACACACATTCACTGAAAATGGGAACAGGCTGCCCAGGGGAGTGTTTGAGTCACCATTTCCTGGGAGTGCTCCAAAAAGGTGCAGATCTGGGACCTGGGGATGTGTTTTGGTGGAGGATGTGGCAGTGCTGCACTCGATGAATCCAGAGGTGTTTCCCAGCCCAAACCACTCCATGGTTCTCTGGAAAGCACACAGTCACACAAGTGTGCAATTATTATATTGTATTTTGTATGTAAATTATATAGATCATGTCTATTTTAAAATTAAACGAACATATATGCAAGGCCTAATCCAATTGTCTTTATTTAAATAAAACCTGGCTTATTCTAAGCAGGAAAAGAACTTTTTCTGCAGTGAAGATAAATAATTTTTGAGTTTCGTGGATGACAAATATTTACTAAGTGTGAATGGGAAGAGCAAGATAAAATGCTTAGAGCACCACAGTAATTTCTTTTAGAGAGGGGTGTTACCAATTGAAAATTTCCCTATTCCAGGTTCCTACAGGCTGACTACATTATTCACTTTATTCTTTAAAAATAATGCATAATTCATAACAACGTTTTCAAATCTGCTTTAATCTGCATTTATGAGATGAAGTATATGCAGCTGTGAACAGTCTTTCATTTAGCTTCAAAATAATCTGGCATTAAGCAATACTTTGCAGGGTTTTATTAACAGAAGTTACAGATGATTTTGATCAATTTGTTTGTCTGTTTATTACACGGTATTTTTTTACTCCTGTAGGGTGTTATTTTCTTCTTTCTTTCTTCTGCGCCAGGTGCAGAATTAAATCAAATAGCACATGCTATAAATAAATTAAAAAAAAAAAAAAAGGCAAATTAAAAAAATTAAAATCTGCTTGTCTTCCTTCATTGCTGCTTTCTTCCCCAGTCAGCACTGCTTTATTTGAACAAGTTTGGTCTGGTTAAAGTCTTCCACTAGTGCAGTGTGAGAGCAATTCATGGCTGAACACTCTTGGTGTAACTTTACACCAGAATTCACAGGCCTTTTGTTTGCTGTGGTTTTGAACAGCAGTGGGAGGACAACTGAACCAACATCCCCACAATTTATTCCTTGGTTCTGAAGAAATGACGAAACATCTGAGCTCTGGGGAAAATGAGATTAGATTTTTACTTTTAAAGACACAGGAATAGATGAAGAAGACTGCTATTGATCAGTATGTTATACTGAAATCAAAGGTTTTCATTGGGAGAGAGCAAACCCTTAAAAGACTAAAATCAGTTACTAGGATGATTCTCCACCCTACTGAACATTAAATTATTTGATTACTATTTACTATTTATTTATTATTTATTTACCATTTACTATTTACTATTTATTTACTATTTATTATTTGATCACTAATTACAATATTCTTCCCCCACGTCTAAGTGCATCTAAGAAGTGATGGGGCTTAAGGCTTCATCCGTGGATATCCATGAAAATAATTTTAACCATTCCTGATGTTCAGAACACATATTCTGGGCAAATACCTTATGTTCTACCCTCTCCTCCTAAACCCTTGCTGAGACTGAACCCCCTGTGCTATATTTCTAGTAAAAATAACACTCTAGGACTTTCCTAGCCAAAACCAGAGAATAACACCCTTGTCTTCAGCACTGCAGCTTCACATCTGTTGTGTCTTTCAAAAGTGACATTCTCATTTAATTGGGCTGATACTTGCACGTACTGAGTGCTTTTCACCAGTAATATGTTCTCTCCTATTATGACTGGATGAAAAATCTGCCACGAATTTTCCGCGGTTTCTCGGTGGAAAAGGGATTTCTGATTTTTTTTTTTTTTTTTTTTTTTAAAAATCCTGCTGCCCGTGAAAACATTCCAGTGTCAAACTGCAGAAGTTCACGGAGGAAAGCTCCTGGCAAGTGCCTGAGTTTCACCTTCAATAATCATCTTGATCTTCCTGCTGGCGGGGCTTCCTAACCGGACTCCACAGCCTGGAGACCACCAGAACCTTTTCCCCAAGAGGAAAAGCCAAAGTGAGGATTCACAGATGAAACCCACGCTCTCTTCAGGGAAAGAGGTGGGAAAGTTCAGCCTCCGAGCTAAAAACGCTGTGTGGAACACTGAAAAAGCCTGCTTTGGAGTTTTCCAGCCCAAACTGGAGATTTTCACTGCAGAGAAACGGGGAAGCAGAGAGGCAAGCCCTGTCCTGCTCCCACCTCATCATCTCACAGGTAATATTATCGCATTTTATTTCCAGCAGCACTGCTAAGCAAAGGCAGACTGGGGAGAATGTGTGAAAGTTTCTTCGTTTTGGTCCATTTGGTCTCACGAATCCTGTGCATTCTGCAGTCATCGGTGCAAATGTCAGTCCCACACCTTTGAGAGAACATTCCAATCTCTGTTCCATAGATTAGCCTGTTTGAGAAGAGATATCTTTACCTGTCCTCCCAAGGGTCAAACAGGGGCAGGTGAAGGGCACTGGAGAGGAACTAACAAACCTTACATTCAGAAACCAAGCCTTTGTGAGACAGGTTAAAGAGAAATAATGGAGACAGCAACCCCAAGCCTGGTTTGGGGGCTTCTTTTGGAGACTTTTCAAGGCAGAACACCAGCAGGGAATGCATACGAGACATATCCTATGCTCCTGTGGCTAGGACTTAGCCATGACATCACAGTAATGTTAAATCTTTAATCTGTGTACACAAATGTGCCTGGCTGGAACACCCACATATGACTTCTGCACTTCTCACACCTCATTTTGGGGAAGGGGACGTAAAGTTGTGAGTTATGCTCCTTAAATCTCCTGCTTTGGGGGCTTCCACAAGGACTGCGGGCCATTTGAGTTCTGAGTTGGAAGTAAGTGTTGACCAGCCATTCTGTGGCTGAGTAAAGGGGATTTTGTCTCCTTTCCTCCGGCACAGAGCTGAGCACGGACTGGCACCCAGGCATGACAGAGCCTGCAGGGAGCTCCAGGCAGGCAGCAGGTCTGGCCTGGGAGGTCTGGCTGCCTCAGATTGCTCATTCCTGATTAGTTCTGCTGTGCCCCTGCTTTCCCCATCAGACGGATTTGTGGTTCACAAATCGAGCTGACTCAAGCAAACTTCGCAGTTGTATTCCCCACACTCGCACTCACACCTGAGAAGATGGAGAGAAGCAGAGTGGGGGAAGCTCAGTCACTAGCGCAGATCTAGATTACATCTGGGCATTTGTGTTTGGAACATTATTGCCTTCTTCAGCATTTTAGAGAGTTTCATCACTGCTTCCTTCTGATGAGCACGATATGGTCAATTTCCAAGGTGTAGGGCAGTGATTCCATTGGAATGTACCACAGCATGACAAGGAATTAAACCAAGGCTTCTGTTTTGAACATTTGCTTTGTTTTTCTTTTTTTTCTTTTTTTTTTTCTCCTTCGTATTTTCTTCTAGAAAGTTTTCTCCTATCCCACAGTCTGGTGTGCAACCGATTTTTATCTGAATTTCCAACCTTTGCTTCATGAGCAATAGTGAGTAAACCCTCAAATTTCTTTACTGCTCTGTCTGGACCACAGACAGTGATAAAGATCTCTTCTTGAGAAGATATCTCTTGCAGGGCAGCTGCTCTCCTTCTCTGTGAAATCTGCCATACATTCCTCCCCAGCTGCATCCACTGGATGATTAATAATGTTTGATGCCTGGCCATGGAATCTACACCTTGGACATATATGTCCCTCCCACCATCTTTTTTCTCTTTCACACTCTTTGGACAGCACTAGCAAAAGTGTTTAACAATCTCCTGTGTCATTTACCTCACACTCCTGCTTTTAAAATAAAAGTACTGTCCATGTGCTTCTTTTCTCTCTTCCTTCTTTCTGCCTCTCTGCTGGATTTGGGGTTGGGAATCTGGTTTGGAACTCTCTGCCATTCCCAGTCAGACCTTTAACTACATTAAATGATATATTTTTACATTTTTGTCATTGCATATACTCGTTTCACACCACTCTTGATGGCTGTCAGCCCAGGCAGTTTTCCTTTTTGGTGACTTTTCTATCAAAAGGATGAATATGCAGTGGGAGCCTGGTACAGCCACTATCATACAGCTTCTGAGGGATTAGAACCTGCCCATTTACACTTTACATCCAGTGTTTTCACTAAAGCCCCCATTCTCTGGGGCTAAATACTGAATTTTCATCTGCTGCATGTTTACAGTTAGGAAAGAGAAGCCTGGCACATGAAGGTTATTGCAGGAGCGTAAAGACTGTGATTTTTGTTAAAACTTTGGGTTTGAGAGCTCTGTTTCTGAAGGCATGTGACAATACCTTCGTCCTTGACAGAGGTTTCTGGAGGTCACCTGGCAACCCAAGCACAGCAAATCTTGTCTGTGACCATTCCTGACACTGGTGCCTGAGGACCTCAAAGAAAATAATATCGAGGTATGTAAATAAATCGCAGGAGCCAAGGGTTTAGATTAAAAAAAAAAAATTGTACAATATAATAAAGCCTTTCTCTTGTGAGTGACGGGGCCCTTTCACACTTTATCCTCCTGAACTCCTGGTTAAAAGAGTAGCTGGGCCTCAGAAACATATCATGTACTTCCCTTCCCTTCCCTTCCCTTCCCTTGTTCTTTATTAACGAAAATATTTAGATAAAAAAGGGGTCCTTATTTCCTAACAGTTCATCCGCCTCTCCTGTTTATTCTCTACCTGGTGTCACAGTCCTCTGAGCTTTGGCAGTGTAAGAATTTCCACAGCAGTCCTGCTGGGATGTCACAAGCAGAGGATTAGGATTTCAGACGCTTAATAAGTTAAAAAAGAAAGATGAATGCTTAAACAAAGACTCCGTCCTCAAGTAAATATCCTCAAAGATGTACAATAAGGAAAGAAAAACAGGGGAAATGTCCTAAGCAGAGCTGTACAAGAACAGTTTAGCTTTTTCAAACTTTTCCACAAACTCCCAGATGGCCTTCAGGAATGCCATTGCCTTTTGTCTTCACTCTCCCTCAGAAAGCTGCCTCTGTATTTTTTTGGGCAGAAGAAACTGCTTGGAAAAGTTTCGGACTGGCCTGAATAAAATTTTAATGACTTTTTTTTTTTTTTTCCCCCACAGCTAAATGGCAGGACCCCACCTAAAACAAAGGCCTGGATTCCCAAAGCAGACAGAGAGGATTCCTGTCAGACGGAGGCAGTGCAAGGTTCGGATGGGATGGGATGGGATGGGATGGGATGGGATGGGATGGGATGGGATGGGATGGGATGGGATGGGGAGAGCCAGGCTGTGCTGCTGTTATTCAAATTGAGGGCTTGGAGCCGTGAAAAAAAAAAACATCAGATGTGGTTCTGAGGGGGCCCTCAGCAGGTTTTTTTTTAATGTTGTTGTCACCTGCATGGTGGATCACACCAAAACAGGGAGGTGGGTTAGCCAAGCACAAAAATAACATAAATAAATAATTGTAAGATTTCAATTCCAAGCACTGTGAAGCCTACAAAGCAATTAGAGAAATTTGAATTTGAAACCATGAACATGAACCTCCAGGTGTAGCTCACCTACCTCAGAAGCAAGCTAAAATAATCCCTAGGGGGCAGGTTGTGCCATCAGGATTCCCACGAGGAAGTTGTTTATTCTCCAAGTAAATCTCTTTGAAACCCATCCTGCTCAGAACAGCAAAACCTGCTGTAAAACAGGTACCAGCGAATGGCCATGTGGCAAAAAAAAAAGAATCCTATGAAAAATTATGCTTCCACCTCTAAGTTGTCTAACAGAGTTACTAAAATAAAGCTTTAAATGTATTTTTACTGTTCCCAGAATAATATTTCAGCGATAGCTCTCCAAGTCACAGCATTCCAAGTCTTGGTAGGATGGTACAACCACAGTCCTTGAAAAACCTTCATTTTTTTCTGAGACTAAATCATACTGATGTAAACCCCAAAATTCTGAGACCTTCAGAAAAATAATGTGCTGTTTCCCATGGAACATGTTCCACTGCAATTCTGCACATCCTGCAGGCAGATAATTTTATGCTCTGGCTAAAAGAAGCAGCAAAGTTTTTAAAAAGACTGGTATTTTAAATATTATATTTTGTTTTCCAACAATGACAAATGTCTTGGGTTAAACACTTCTCTCCAAAGCACTGCATTGCTTACCTATCTGTCTCTGAGGAAGTCCCAAATTCCTGAAAATAATTTCACAGCATTACCCAAAGCATGCTGTGAAATCCCTGGTGTGAAAAAAAAACTCCTTGGGTTTGTTTCATTGGGGGAAATTTTGGTGAAGAACTCAAGGGTTTGTGGGTTTTTTTGTTCACTGAAAATAAAGCCCAGAAATAAAAAGTGGCCCTTGAGTACCCTGCTATGCTCTCGTTCCAGCAGGTTTTCAGGACTGCATTTGCATTTCATGTGTGTGTTACACGGACCAATTAGTAATACTCTGATGAGTTTTCTTTTACGTGCCTCTAGCAAGACATTGTGTAATTTGCTCAAGCTGTGGTTTCATTTGCACATGCAGTCATTACAGCTACATTTGCAAATTAAGCAAGTATTCATGTACACACGTGGGATAACCATAGACACGTTTCTTCTACTGTTTGGACTATATTTATATTTTCAGGTCAGCATTTATCCACTTTGCACAAGCCTTCCTTCTGGATGGGAGCAATTGTAGCCTGCTAAGTACTTACCCACCCCAGAAAATGAGTTTGCTGGCATTTTTACAGCTCCAGCTCTACACCAAGCTGTAGAATACTGTGATGTCAAAAAACTCTTTCCATTGCAAGTGCATTTCTTGGTGGTTGGAGGGCAGAGCCCTCCAGAGCTGAGCTATCCCCTCTGGCAGTTTACCTGTTGCAGCATTGTCTGATCAACCACACATTTCCACAGCTTTTGGGGCGGATTTCTGGCTGGATTTCTGGATTTCTGACACTGAATTCTGGATTTGCAATGGGTTTTACTACAAATTGAAAGCTACCCCCTTTCCCCCTACCCCATGCTAATCATTACACACACAAAGAGCCAGGAAAATCAGGAAAAATGAGAATTTAATGCCACGGAGGGGCATTTAGGGATTTGGATGGGTTTCTTTGGGTGGGATGTTTTCTGGGTTGTGGCTTGAGTTGGATTTTTTTTTTTTTCCTTCTTTTACAAGAAATTTTGAGAAATTAATTTACTGCCGTGCCAAAGGCAAGAGGAGGAATGACAGGTGGGGTGAATAAGTAACTCAAAATTGTTTTCCCCTGTGCTGTGCCAGGGTGGAACAATCTGTCACCTGCAGATCAATTACACCTTGGCAAGTGGTGGCAGGTTCCAAATGCAGGTATGTGGCCTTAAATAATGTTCTTACAGTTAATAAGTGTAAAAGCACTCTGTGCAGGCACCCCCCCGTGGATGAATTGTGTGTCACTTGTGCACTCTCAGGGCTTTCCAGGTGCATGACCACCACTCATGCATTACCCAGAGCATGCTGTGAAACCCCTGGTGTGGAAAAAAAAAAACCTCCTTGGGTTTGTTTCACTGGGGGAAATTTGGTAAAGAACGTGAGGTTTTGGGTTTTTTTTTTTTGTTCACAGCATCCAAATCCAGGCAGCAGTAAACACTTCAAAGCCCCCACAGCCCTTCCAGAATCAGGCCTGGGAAACAGGATATGGGACTTAGCATGCTGAGTAGTGAAAAAAAAAAAACAAAAAAAACCCCACCACTTTTATGTAGACAACGTTAAAATAACAGGAAAGCCAACTTCTTGTAGAGCCAAGGATCCCTAAGGACTTTAAACAGGAATTGTCTTTCTGCAGTTGCACATCTGCAGGTGCGGATGGAAACATCTTTGAGCAGGAGCCGCAGAGTGGATTTTTCTCAGCTATGGGTGATGGAAAAATGTGTGTTTTGAAAGTCAGAGGAGCTCCCATACGATTTTAGGGTGTTCCTGTTTTAAGCTGGATAACCTGCTACCACAAAATCCTGTCCAATTCAGGAATCATTTAATTTCTTGTTCCTGAAAGACCGGGCTTCAAAACTACTGCTTGTGTCTCCGTGAGGCTGAGGGGCTGCAGGGAGCACAAAATCAGTTTAAGATCCCTTTGTAGGTGTGCAAGGACCTGAAAAGGCGCTAACACGGGAATGCAGCTGCAAGGATAAAATTGCCACACCTTTTTTAAAATCCACTATGAAAAAATCTATGAATTCCACAGCCTTGTAGTGGTAACATGCACCCCAAACTGAACTTTGCCTGCAGCTTCCACTGAGGAAGCAGGCTCAGAGAGGGGGGTGGTTCAGAGAGCAGGAGTTTCTTTTTGGAAGGCAAAATGGAGTTACACAGGACAAAGTTGGGAAGTTCTTTATTTTCTGTCTGAAAAGTTAATCCCTGGGTGGCCAAAGGAGCTGTGATTTAGGCTACACATTACAACAACAGCTCCTCTGACAGCTCATTTTGGAACATGGTTTGGTTTTTTGTTTGTTTTTGGGTTTTGGGAGGGTTTTTTTGGTTGGTTTTTTGTTTGTTTTTTGGGGTTTTGATGGTATATTTGGGGGGGTTTTGAGGGTTATTAGGTTTTTTTTGTTTGTTTGTTTTGGTTTGGTTTTAGGGGGGTTTTTTGGTGTTGTTTTTTGTTTTGTTTTTTGTTTGGTTTGGTTTTGGTTTTTTTTTAGTTACCAAGGATTAGAGAGAGAAAAAACAAAACCATGACCTGGCAGAACGGAATTTATCTGGTGAGGGGACAGTGATGCTCTGATTTCTAACACTGCATTTTTTTTCCATCAGGCTCCTCCTCCTGCTCTCTCATCTCCATGAATTCACATATTGGGATTGCCCAGGAAATGCAGCACCCCCTCCGTAATGGCTGGGTGGCTTTCATGCCTTCTTCCTTGTTCATTAATAATTTCTTCTACCATAATTTTGTCCTAGGCATATTTGGGGTTAAAAAAGAAAGTATTTATGTCAAAAAACCAGAAGACTGGGGAGCTTTACAGTGTCAGGTTTACTCTCTTTTATTTTAGGAGAATAAACTTTTTTGGGGGAGAGGTGGTTGGTTTTTTTGTTTGGTTGGGGTTTTTTTGGGTTTTTTGGGGGTTTTTTTGGTGGTATTTTTGGTGGGTGTGTTTTGGTGGTTTTTTTTGGTTGTTTGTTGTTGTTGTTTAGATGAATGAAAGATAATCAGGGTTCTTACATTTTTTAGGACTCCCTGAAGTCACTGACTTTTGTAGACCACAAGTTAATTTCTAGGAGACACAGCTATTATTTTATTTTCAAGCTTTTACCAAATGCATTGCATTTATCAAATGCATTGCAACTGATCAACCAATTTATTATCTTTACCATAGGAAATTAATGGCCTCTCATTTGCAGCCTCAAACTTTCATGAAAAAGTATTGGATGATTTGTGGATCAATATAACACCATCCTAGGCCATTCAATGGAATATTTTCATGAAACAGAGAGATGTGAGATAAATAATTTTACATAAATATTTTCTGTTGTTTTCCTTAGTGCAGACAATAAAATGTTTCAGCACTTTGCTGAAGAAGAAGAAATAGAAAACAAATTGAAATGTTCTGTTTTCATTTATCAAGATGAGAGGAAAATCAAAGGAACATTTCTATCAAATGATAGAAATAGCTGTTCAATTTGTCATGTATGTTTTCTTTTAAATTATCAGTTGTAGAAGACACAGCTTTTTTAGGGCTCATGGGATGCACCTGGATTCAAATCTCACCTGCTGAGCTCAGGGGAATATTTGGTTTTGTAGGGACAGGATCTGTTGCTACTCAGAGGAGAGACGTTGCGAGTTTAGAGCTGGTTGGGAGCTCTTCTGTTGTGTGCAGCCATTTCAGCTGATCTGAAATATCTAAAAATACTAGAAAGGCACTAAATATACTAGAAATTTGTAGCTTGGCATTATCTTGGGTTTTTTTTTTTATTTGTGTGGTTAATAGTTGCTACTTTAATGCACTGTAATTCTTCAATTTTGTTCTGCAATATCCTACAATAAAGTGAAATCATGAAATGTGGCCAATATTAAAAATCCTTGAAATATGAACAGCAATTCATAGCATGCAACTTTCCCTTACCCACTGAAGATTTTAAAAATTGAAAGAGGAAAAAAATCTTCACGCATGTTCAATTATTCTTTTTTCCTGTAGGAAGTTCTATATGGATCTATTCAGACTGAGGCCTTCTGAGGCACTGCAATTTTTTGCTTTCACAAATAAACAAAATTGATGTATTAAGAATTCAGATCAGAATGTCAGTGGGGTTTGGTGAGTTACCCATATATCCAAATGCCAGCCAATTAAAGGCTTCACAGTGTGGTAAGAAAAAAAAAATGATGCCTTTAAGAACAAAAAATTTTGCACTACAGGAATTAATAATTTTATTAAAAGGAGCCAGCAAGAATACTAGACCTCTAAAGATAAGTCTTTTTTTTTTTCAAAGGCAGAGTGTGTCTGCCAGTAATTTACTTCAGAGTTGCCTACAGCAATGGCATTTTTAAAGTGTTTATTAAATTTTAAATTCATTTTAAAATTCATTTAATATATTAAACATTTTAAGTGTTTATTAAATCTGGTCTGGAGGGACTGCTGAGGTTAGCCATGAATTAAGCTAGAGGAGGTGCCAATGACCTCTGTGTGCTGATCAAGCTGTGATGGGGGTCAAACACTCGTTCAACACTGCTGGCAACCTAAATGAAACACCACATATTGCTTTATCATCACCAGCAGACTTGCAGGAGTTTGTCACACACTGCTTTGCTTCCCAAGCACTGTGTAGCTGTGCCAGAAAGAGAATTCCTTGCATTGCCCCTTAATTTGAACTCCAACCTGTTCTTTTTCCTCATGTTTGCATTCTGATATCTTCAATGAAAAACTGGGTTTTTTTTTTTATCTTGGAACTCCCAGGTGCTCCAATAATGCAAATAACAATATAGTGGAGCAGTAATTCTCTAATTTGCCTTAAAAGAGGGGGAAAGGGATCAAAGGCTGTAAAAAAAAAAACAACCCAGCTTTAACACACCAAGGAAGATGGAGAAAGACTTTTTTGGCAGGGCTGTAGTGACAGGGAAAGTGGCACAGTTTTAAGCTGAGAGATTTAGACTGGGTGTGTGGAACGCATTTTGTGTGATGAGGGTGGTGAGACCCCAGGACAAGATTCCAGGGAAGCTGTGGAATGGATGCTCCATCATTGGATGTGCTCAGTGTCAGGATGGAGTGGCTTCCCATGACCTGGTGAAAAACACCCCTGCCCATGCTGGTGGGGGTGGACCAGATGATCTCCAAAAACCCCCTCTGAAGTGAGGCATAACATAAATTAACTCTTTTCCTATGACAGCTCCCTGATTCTCCAGTCACAAGATCCCAGCAGCCTCCAGTTGTGACTCCCTCTCTGCTCCCCCATAACTTTGGGAAAATGCCTTGACCTGGACAGGCTCAGGTGAGTTGGTGCTGCTGAATAACAAGGTGGTTTGCCAGACCATGCTGCATGAAGGTGCATTTTGTATTGATTCCATTGATTGTCTGATTCACGAGCAGGCTGAAGCCATCAGGTGCTCACCCAGCAGCGTTGAACAATAGGAACATTGAGTACATTTCCAATGTAAAACACCACCTGAGGGTTCCTTGCCTTCTAACAAAACTTATCACAGATCTCAAAATAAAATAAAGTGTCTATTGACCTTTTGTTTTTTCCCCCTAGCCCCAAAGAATGCTGAATTGCACAGGTGAAATAAAACATGTATTTGACTCTGCGACTGTACTGAAACGTGGTATTGCTGCAACCTTCTTTTGCACTTGTTGCTAAGAGGGGAAATTGCACACAAAGAAGAAAGCTTCTAGAACAGTTTATTGCTACACAAATTTGATTCCACGTAAACAGGAAATGTTTGCCACATAGGGAAGGTGGCATGTTGACATGTTTACTATAAAAGTCTCAGTGCATATGGTGGGAAGGACACAGGTTTGCAGCTTGGGGAAAGCCAGTTCCTTCTGGCAGGGCCTGGAGCTTTCTAGGGGGAGATTTTATGGCACTGACCTTTATTTATGGTTTGTTGCCTTGCATCCTGTGTGGTGAAACGTTCAGCATTTCTTATCTGAAGCTCTGCTTCAACTATTACGCTAGAAAGAAAATTTCACAGAGACAGGTAAATTGCACAAGCAATTTATCGAGTGGTGGGTCTTTTTTGAGTTTCTTTTACAATTTAAAGTGTAGATATATGGAGGTTTTTTCTGTTGGTATTAAAAGAAACCCCAAAGCATTAGTGAACCACATTGTTAAATGGTGAAGTCTACCATAACTGAATGATAGAAGTAATTGCATATAGAAATATAGGAGTAAAATATCTGGTACACTGAGGGGAAACTATACTTTCTGTAGAGAGTTGAAGATACTCTCCCTTATTTCCATGTGAGTATTGTAGTAGCCTGTGACTTCAAAAATTGGGTAGTAATCTGTATGACGTTTTCTTCTTGTTGTGGTTTTCTGGTTTTAAGCTCCCCCAAGCATTTCCATTTCTGCCCTGGGTGTGCGAAACCTGTGACTAGTTCAAATATATCAGCACTGCTGTGGATTATCCAGCCCTGTCCTGGCTAAAACAAACCCTGCTCTCACATTGATGTGGCAGGTTCATGGGACACTTCAGCACTAACTAGTTCCACTAGATCCACAGCATTCTTGCGCTCAGACGCGAGGCTGCTCTGAAGAGCCTCCGAGTCAAAACTGGTTTCTTTGCCTTCTTTTTTTTTTTTTTTTTTTTCAGGCAACAAACTTGTTTTAGAACAAGCAGGGAAGTCAAAACTGTAGAAATCCCAAGCACCAACCAATAAAGGAACTCACAAAACCTGCTATGATAGGGACCATTCTTCAAAGTGATTCGGGTCAAGGTGGCAGGTTAAAAATTGTGTTACCCTCACTGGTTTAGGTGTTTAAGTCCCTTTAAAAATCTGGCTTCCACCCACATGTATGGTACTTAGACATCAGAACACTGGCAATGATGCTTTTACAACTTACAACTTAATTTATTTCATAAACTTTTTGTTTCTGAATTTTTTTTGAATGCATGACTTCTATGAACCCTTTTCTGACTGTATTTCATGTGCTTTCCTTCCTGCTGGGCTTCCCTTTTTTTTTTTTTGTTCCTTAACTTTCCTCTAGGAAAAGAGTATGAAAAAAAAAAAAAGTTGGGTACTGGATTTGAAGAGCTTCATCTTTTTCATTGTTTAAGAAGCCAATAAATTATCCAATATTCAACCTCATTCTATGGTAGAGACTATAGTAGACTTTAAAGGTTCAATATCTGTTCCAAATTCCTCTCTCTCTCAGTATCATCATAATTGTCAGCTGTTTGCAGCAGTGATAACAATCTGTCTTCACATAAAAATTAAGGATAAAAGATAATTAGAACTCTTCAGACACAGCTGCTCTAAGTTTTAACTTAAGTTTTCCAGCAGGAACCCACACTTGTCAGCTTCAATTGCAGCTCTTTAACCTGGGTTGGGATTTTTTTTTTAACTTTTCTAGGAATATGAGTAGCAAAGTCACAAGAGGAAAAGGAAATTTCTCACTTACGCCAAGTGAAATGGAACAGACCTGTTTTTTTTTAAAGTTTATTTTAAAGGAAAGCCTGCCAGAATAGGTCTGTAGAGATCTCAGACTGGTCAGGGAGAGACATTAGACTTTGTTTCCCTCTGCTGTCATTTTACTCAGGTTTCACTGTAGCTTTAGAAGGGAAAGCAGCTGGAACGAACTTCAGAGGAAAGTGAAAAGAAGATGCAGCAGCTGGTAGCAGATTTGGAGTCCAGGGCTGTTCTCCTTGCTAAAATCTGTAAGAAATATTTATCAGATGTACCAAATGGTAATAAGGTCAGGATAAATCTCACTGAAACTTCTGGGAAATGGAGGTTTCTTAGCTGAAAGTACCCAGTTTGTAATGTGGTATCGAGACAGATAATGTCCACAGAGCTCTCAGAAGCAAAATATTCAGTAGTTATTGTATGCTGCATTCAGCAATAAACAGAAGTTCTTCTGCTTAATTGTATCATTTAGAAGTAGAAAATGGCCAAATTTCAAAGCCAAATCAGGAAGCTGAGGCTTAATGATAAGTTTATTCATGCAATTAGCAAGGTGTGAATAACCTTGGGTGAGGGAGACATGGTATCAGTTAAACTGGAAGAAATTCAGGCACCACACTAATTAGGGAAAGCACTGAAAAACAAACAGAAATTCTGGAGCTCAAAGTTACTAAGCAACTGCCTTAAAGGAAGAAATATTAGACTATGCATTTATCCTTGTTTGTCCTACTTATTGAATTCACGGCAAAATTATTGCTAAGCAATAAACTAACGCGGGAAATTTCTTACGTATTGTCTCAATTTTATTCCCAATGCTTTTTATTTGCCTGGAATGCACTTCATTAACACTTTGTAAATGTTTATGACACTAAAGAAGACAGCCTAGGCAAACTGTGGTGTGATAATTCCAGTCAAGTGGGCAAATTCCCTAAGGATGTGAAGACTACAATGCTGCATGAAAAAGCACAAGATCTCTACTTTCTCTCATGTCTGTAGCTGGCTAAAAGAAGGAAATGGAAATACCAATTACTGCTCTACCTCGCTCAGACAGCGTGGTGGGAGTAATACTCGGGGAGGGGGAAGGTTTTTTGAAAGAGAAATGTCAATGTATCCAGAACCACGCTGTGTGTGACCCCGGTGAAGAACTGAGCCACTGAGCTGACCAAGAGCCTCACAAATGTGATGGATCACTCAGAGCTGCTCTCTGAGCACTTTTCTTCTTTTCCTCAGGTAATTTAAATCCCACTGGATGGATAGAGGTATGGTCCTGACCACAGCTCTTCAGCAGGAAAAAAGGGGAGGGATGTTACTCCTTGCAAATCAATAGAATTTTTTTGGTGGGCTCAGGGAAAAATTTTGATTGTTGTTTCTACATTTTCATGGCTGAGTATAAAACTTATTACAACATGAAATCTCATTCATTCTCTGCAGTCTCTAAGGACAACTTTTATCTCCAGGAGAGCAATCCTTCCTCGTGACAGCAGCAGTCTTTCTGCTGTACATTTAATTTAGGCTCTCCCACAGACTCCACAGTCTCTCCTAGAGACTGAATTTGTGTCTCCCAACTCCTGCTTGTGATCATATTTAAATCTTTTTTACTGACCTACAAGCTTTTTAAGGTCCATAACTTATTTCATTTAATCACACAGGAATATCTAGGTAGTCTCTGCATCATTTTAGGACACAGAAATTCAGTGGTGTGAAGAAGGACATTATGAGATATTAAAACACTGAATGGACCCCATTCAAGTGACAGTTTAGTTTCGTCACATGCCATGAGATGATCTATCCAATTGGCCCCCTCTGGACTTCAGGAGGCTGCTGAGACTGTATAGGATCAAATTGAAGGTTGGTAGAAAAATGATGTAATTGATTTTCCACTAGAGAAAGCTGCTGTGACAGAAACTTCTTTGTTAAACAAATCAGAGCTCTTTTGATCTTTTGTTTTTTGGTAAAAATAAATATTGGAAAATGTTAAAAATTACCCAAAGGGCCATTTTTACATTTTAAATGTATGTTTTATTGATAATTTCAAAATAACTATTTGCTTTTGGATTTTCTTACCGGGTTTCAAAGGAATTTGAATTCCAAACAGAATGTTTTGCTTTTATTAAAGTAAAATACTTATGTTGATTCAGTTAGGTCTTTCCAGACAAGTGAAAGTATTAGTGAGCTTGAAAATCAATTTTCTGACAAGGCATAACTAAGATTATGGCAGAAAATATGAATTCATACACAATAATATAATAATTAGCATGATCAATGATCTCACATAAAGCCGTGCGTCACTTCAGTTAGTCAAAGAACAAATACCCCGTGGCCATGTAAAAATTTAGTAAATTCACAGTAAAATATGTTCAAAAAACAAATTTACTTTCACAGGAAAAGTAAGAGCTATTTCAGAGTCAGTCCTTCTGGAGTGAAAAATCATCATTTTCAAAGCCAACAGCATCAGGTTATGCTCAAATGGTGAAAGTCACAAAAGGCTGTGAACTACAACTTCATTTGATGGGTCTTGCACTGATTTCACCTTGAGTCTGGAAAAACTGAGGCCCAAAGCAGGTGAAATGTACAGCACAAACAAGACTTTTAGATTCCTGTGTATTTTAGAAGCGAGCAAGCATTACTGTCCTTGTTTGACAGACACAAGAGATGTGGCTCCACGGAGGGGACACTGAGAGCTGGGACTCAGCTCTGGGAGGAGCTGCTCTGAAAGCCCTGACATCCCAGCAGAAACGAGGACAGCTGAGGAACTGCCCAGAGCAGCCTGTGTGGGTTTGGTACAGCAACCCCACAAAAACCCCAAAGCGCAATATTTTAAATTTTTAGAATGGATTATTGCTACTTATCGCCTGGGCCCCGATGAAGCACAGAGCTTAAGCATAATCTAATCCCTCTGCCTTGAATGAGCTTTGAGTCAGTTGCTTTTTTGTGTTCATACCCTTTATTGTAAGTGTTTTCTGATGCAAAGCAGAGCCCAAGTTGGTTGTACTGCCTACTTGCATACAAATGCTGTGGTTGTTGTTTCATATGGTTAGCTACCAAATCCTGAAGCAGGGAACCCGTCCAAAGATTCCAAAGCAGCATCATATCACACTCCTTATTGGACAGCATCCCTTGTACACAGCATAATATATGTGGAAATGTGATCCTGCAAGGAATTTGGTGCTCTAAACTCTTTGGAGCATCATTTACCCTTTGAAATCCCCTTCGGAGCAACTACACAAAAGAAACATCCTGCCTAAACCAAAAAAAAATGCTCATTCTGATTTTCCTGTGATTTAAAAAAAAAATAATAATGCGTAGGTTTGTGACTGGGATTGTTTCCTCAGCAGAGACCAGTGTAATATTTGCTTCATTGAGGAAAAATATCAGCAGGTAAAGCTAAATGTTTAGTCAAGTCAGATGGTTAAAAAACAACAAAACAAAACCATGCAAAACCACCCCTCTGTCTGTATAGTCCCTGTGTAGGACATCTAGAAAATATCTTCTAAAAGAATTAATAAGCAATATAAATGTCAAGCTGAGCATTTCTGCAGATCTACCACTATTTTATTTCAGGATCACAACCAGCTGAACACAAAATATGAGGTTTTCTCTGTTTAGAATAAACAATTGTTCTGATTGTACCCTACTCTTAATAATTTTTTCCTCTTTGTTCAGTGTAAAATGAGATCATCCCATACATACAGACATGCTAATGACTCATTTCAACACTTGAAGGAAGAAAAGCTCAAATGAAAGCATTGCACAAAGAGACTTTGGCAGTAGGTCTGAACCACAGCAATGCAGCTATGAACATAATTTCGGGGGAGGAAAAACCCTTTTAATCAATATTTGGCTTAGGATTGGAATGTTTTTCTCATTGATTTCATTCCTCCAGGTTTACAAGGCAGTGAGAGCAAAAGTGAGAATGGTCGAGTTCTATCAGTAACCTTGGAAAATTAGGCAACTCATAAACTTGACAACTATTTCTTTCTACTTAATCATGATGGAAAAGTACCAATTCCCAAAGATGTGGCCAAATAAATGGTATGCAGAGGGGGTATGTGGGAAAGGCAGCTGAGATACACAAGCAAATATAAATGACTTTGCAAAACTCAGAAAGTGCTGTCTGAGTTGAAAAATTATTGTTGTCATTAATACTGAAGTCCTAAGTAAGTTTGCCAGATCAGTGTGAGAACCACGTAGAAAGTAAATTATTAAGCTTTTCCTGAGCCCTAAATAAAAGAGCTGTTCAATTTTAAAGGATACGTCCCTGAAAGGATACATTTGCACAAGGGGACAAAGAGCTTTACACTTTGCTTTGTTTTGTTTCCTCTGAAGAAAGTATATGTCCGTTGTGAGAAAACAGAAAAAAAAGCAACATAGGAAGGAAGAAGAGACCCAAAAATTGCTTTGATGTGTGTAAAATGATCTGTTTGTATAACAACAGCAAGCAAGTCCAGAAGAGGAGCACAGAGGGGATCAGAGGACTGGGGGAACAGGCTGGGAGATCTGGGGGTGTCCAGCCTGGAGAGGAGAAGGATCCAGGGAAACCTCAGAGCCCCTTGCAGGGCCTAAAGGGGCCCCAGGAGAGCTGGAGAGGGACTGGGGACAAGAGATGGAGGGACAGGACACAGGGAATGGCTTCACACAGAGAGAGGGTAGATTTAGATTGGATATTAGAGCATTAGGAGGAAATTGTTCCCTATGGGATTGCTGAGGCCCTTGGCACAGCTGGGGCTGCCCCTGGATCCCTGGCAGTGCCCAAGGCCAGGTTGGACAGGGCTTGGAGCAGCCTGGGACAGTGGAAGGTGTCCCTGCCATGGCAGGGGGGTGGAACCACAGAAGCTTTAAAGCCTTTTCCAACTCAAACCATTACATGATCCCTTGGAAACACCAGATTCATATGGGCGGATCTCTGCTGACCACCAACGGTATTAACGATTTTTATACATTATTTATTCATATTTATGTGTATAAATTAAAGAAAATGGGGACTGGTCTTAGGAATGTTGAAATAATTGCAAATTTTGGAATGAATTTGCAAAGTCTTCCCCTTTTGTTTTGTGTTCACTGGATTCATCCTATGGAAGGTAGAAGAACAAATAAGGGAAAAAAGCCTTGATTATGGGCTCTCTCCCAGACCCTTTTCAACTTGTTTTGGAGTTTTGCACGCTCTTCTGGAGGCAAGGGTTAGCAATAGCTTTCTGTAAGTGTAGTTTCCTTACTGTTGTGTGTACAGAAGCGCATCTCTTGCAGAACTTACAATGGAAAACCCAAAATAACAGTGCCTTCAATCACCCATGCTTTAGCCATCTCTATTGCTGTTTTTCTTTGAAGGCAACTATCACCTAAGCACGTTGCAGTTCTGTTTTTAAGGCGCTGAAATAACTCAAGATGTGGATAGAAATCTCAGTGTGGCTTTCAAAAGCTGACATTTATCATAAAATTAATTAGATGTGCCGGGGGGGTTGCAAATTCTGTGTAGGTGTATAATTTTCAGATACTCTTAAAACCCCTAAATACCAGCACCTTGATAAATACCAGTATTAGTTTTCAGGGACATCTTTCCAGGAAGTAGTAAGCTCTCCTTGTAGAACAAAATCAATTTCTATCTGACATTTATTGCACATGCTCACTGGTTTAAACAAATGGGTTATTTCAGGCTACAAAGTGGGAAAAACAAAGAAGTTTTTAGGATTGCTACACAGATTATGTAGGAAATAAAAACATATTTCAGAGATGATTAAACATCTAAGCACTTAAGCCCTACTATCAAATGTAAATGATTGAAATATGTATACTGCCATTCGTTCAAATTAAAGCAATGCATGGAAAACACACAGATTAAGATTTATTTTTTAACTCTTGCAAGAAGAGGGGCTCAGGCAGATGTTTCTGCCAGATGTAGGATGGAATAGGATAATAAATAAGAATAAACAAACAGCTCCACTGAGAACTTTAGTCCTGCTTGCCATCTTCATGGGTCTTGCAGCTCTCAGGACATTTTCTCTCTCTCTCTCTGAAAATCTCTCCCCACATGAGGTCCAATGAGTGGTGGGATTTCTACTGGTTGTGTTCTGAACATGCAAGCAGCACAGCACCTGGGACCAGCGACCTTTTTCCACCTTACCTCCAACACCTGTGAGACTATTTTCATTTCAGCCAGCCACCGGTGTCACACAGCTGTAGGTCAGTAAAGACACTTCCCTCTTGCATTCCCTCTTGCCCACACCAAGGCAATAGGTCCCCCTCTCTTCTCCTTCTCAGCCCAAGGCATGGGAATTTCCACACAGCTTCCATCCCCAAGGGACCACCCATCCCCAGCTGCTGACAACATTTACTAGATACTGTGCATTTCCCAAAGAGGAACGGAGCCACATTCTTTGACCTTTCATTTAGCTCTCACAGCAGCTTTGTTCCGCTGACAATGCACGGTCCTGCCTAGCTGGGTTCTGCAAGACTGGCTGTAAAACCAGTTTTAAGGGTGGGTGTTTACAAGTGGCATTGCTTGCTCGCCCATTAACTTCTCAAACAGCCAGAATCCAGGAACTGAGTATCACAGTTATGAGTTTAAAAACAAACAATTGGGATTTTTGTCCTGTTCCCCACTGCCCTCCATCCCCTCTGTGCCCACCAACAGCATCGTGGTGCCACAATGTGAAGCCAGGAGCTGCCACATCCTGAATTCTGCATGCAGCTCTGAGTAGCTTCATTTTGAAAAGCAGCAGGATGAGAAAAGGCTGACATGGACCAGACAAAGGATAAGATCCATGAACAGGAGTGGCAGGGAAGTGGGAACATACACACTGAAGCTCCTCAGGCAGCAGACCATAAAAATCACAGGGAACGTGCAGGTAGGCAATGGCTTGATTGCTTCTTCAAATAACAGAGTTAGGAAACATCCAGCAAGACACCTAACAGAGCTACAGCCTTGCAGGTTCAGCTAAAGCAAAAAAGGAAATATGAAAATTGTCCAAAAGTGACCATAAAAACCTAAGGGAAGAACAATCCAGCAGGAGCTATTAAATATAGTGGAGAAGACCTTGGAGGGGCAATTACTGGAGATTGTGACTTTTCTGGGAAAGTACTTGTCCTCGGTTGTTATTTTAGGTATCCAGTGTTCAGGGCCGTTTCCTTTATTACTCCAGTTATTTTTGGGCTTTTCTGCAGATTTTGAGAACACAACCCTGACACTGTTTGGTGCTGTCATACCTTTTTTTCCTTTTTTTATTTAAATTTCCACACGTATCACTGCATCTATCATGGTGATTGCTGCCCTGTCACTGCAGACACAGTACCACATTCTTTCCCAAAGACAAGGGCTTTACAGCACTGCAGGTTTAATTCACTCAGGTCCTTTGGCAACAACCATCTTTGTCCCGCTGGATAATTGAGAAAGTCCCCATTTCTCTCCTCCATTTTGCTACACTGACCATACTTTATATCTGACTTCTTTGTGCTTATGTGGCAAAATCAGTGAAGCAAACCCCACGGACAAGAACTGCCAGTCACGGAACAGCTTCCCTTCACAACAAATGATTGTATTTCTTTAGCATATTTATTCTTACACATTTTGGGGCCTATTAAAGGCTCCGTGCAAGCAGCCATTTCTTTGTACACCTCACACAGCCCATTTCCTCCTGTTTGCAGGTAGAGTGTAGCCAGAACTCATCTTCCATGCTCCTTGGGCAGCTTCCACTCCCCACAGCCTGGAGGAGAAAAGCAGATTGAGGGGCTACCATGGAATCCACTCCAATCAAACTCAGTATTTAGTGTGATCCTACAGATTTACAGTGCAAGGAAGGTCAAGTGAGAAGCTTTACAAAGAGCTGTGTGACTGAGGAGCTGTCAGAAAAAAAAAAAAAAAAAATCTGCCTGGTGGTGGAGGTGACTTCTGCTGAGTGGAGCCTTGGATCCAATGGAAAGAGCCCCAAGAGGATTACATAGAGTGGCAAAATAAGTAAATTAGGTGGAAAAATAAGCAAGTTAGGTGTCTTACACAGCAGAGCCTTCAGCACTTCTTATACCCACACACCAAAAACTATTGACTGCAAGGCCTGAAAGGGAAAAACTGCAGATTTTTTCTGAGCTTCCCTGCAAAAAACTAAGGAAAGACTTCTGGAATTTTGTGTCCAAGGTGAGTAGAGAGGGTCTGGTTTTTTCAGCACAACACGTGCACTCCCTCCTCTGTGCTAACCTGTGGTATGTGGAGTATTGGTGCCCAACTATAGACTGATCTGAAAGTTTTCCTACCCGAAGAAAAGTACAGAAATAAATCCCACATTTAATGTTATGCTAACTCCTAATCAACTCCTCAGTAGCTATTTTCCCATTTAATTTTTTTTTTTCATCTGCTGTGAACATAGTAATAGAGTTTTTCACATTGTATTTGTGCTTATTGCACTCCCTAGGGATCCAAGAAAAAATGCAACAGCTGACTGACTTAAAAGAATGAGCCATTCATTTTACCTGCCAGGGACAAAGCCAGAAAAGTCTCCTCACACTTTTTTTAGCTTTGAAAGGGATCAATTATTTATATTTTTTCCCATTCCTGTAAACTGAGGGTGGTAGCACTCCCATATTTAAATGAAATGGGCACAAAGAAATATCCAAAGGTTAGATAGACTGAGACCAACCTCCTGTTTTGACTTTGACTTGACAATCTTGCTCAAACTAACAGGAAACACTGAAAAACCTTCACGCCAACCCTTTCTTCCTTTGATAAACCCTCATATACATAAATACACAAAAACTTCACCACCGTCCATAGGTGCAGCTTTAGGACTCCAAAAGCAGCTGCATGCAGACCTTGTGGGGCAAGCACATTCCCTGGAGGACTGGAACAAAATTCCTACGGTGTGATCACCAATTGTGTCACTCCTCAGAATAACTCCCTTTGCTGCAGAACTCTTTCTTTCAGCCCTGCTCCCTCGTTGAGGTACCCAGTCATGGGAAATGGGCGATTAGATTAAAATCCTCCTCCTAACACACTGTGGGAAGAGTCCTTTCAGTTGCTGCCATGGCTACAAGATATAAGCCAAGGTCATTGTTTGTTATGGTTGTAGCTGAGCCTGGGTTTTTTGGGATTTTTTTTCTTTTTTTTTTCTTTTTTTTTTTTTGGTTGTTGTTGTTGCTTTTGAGGGTTTTTTAGCTGTTTTTTTTTAGGTTTTTTTTTCTTAATCGACAGCTGTTGCATATCAGGGAAATTAAACCATGTTTGAGGCAGATATAAAATGTAGGATTTTTCTAATTCAGGTGAGTCATGCTGGTATTTCTGTCTTCTCTGTGGTGCAATGTCTGATCTCCATTATCTCCACGCTTTAAATACAGAATAACACACCTAATTGTGCTGCACCTCAAAAGAGGTATCACAGTAAGTAACTTCACATGAATAGCTTGAAATAAACTGGTAGTTACGGAAGTGAGTTATGTCTGCATGCTTGCAAACTTTGACATTTTACAGACACGTTTTCTAAAACTAATGACATTGCTGGCAATCTGCACTTGTGCTTTATTTAAGTCGTATTATCCTCTGAATTAATCAGATTTATCAGATTTATTCTCTGTGGATTTAGTATCAGTCACTCACAAGCAACTTCAAAAACAAGATCAACAAAGAGACATGGTGTAAAAAATAAAGACCCCTCTCTTTATAGCTGCTAGGATGATTTGGCTTTTTTTTCGTGGCTATTTCTATTTAAATAAGTTACTTCTAAGTATCTGGACTATAAAAAAACCTTTAAATGAGACTTCTATATGTAGGGTCACTTCCATGCATGGTGAAACCACACCACAGGATGCAAGAAGCTGGTCCAGAGCCCTCTTCTTGGGTTTTTTTTTTTTTTCAGGCAAAAAACAGAGGTAAACCCAACTGCTAAAGTAATTTAAAACAGAGTTGCTTTATTGTGTATGAACTGGAATAACTTCCTTAAGTGACTAAATGCAGGTCAAAATTGCTGCAGCAATGTAGCAGGGCTTTGATGCAGAGCAGAAGCCAAAGCAGTAAATGTGATACGGTGTGATTCTGGATCTGAGACTAATTCTTCTGTGTAACTTTTCCTTAGCAAAACACAGAGAGCTAAACTACAAAAGGCACAACAGGTAAAGTTTTGCTTTTTATTTACTTTCTGTTTTTTAAAGCCCCTTTTCAAGTGTAGCCCTGTACAATGGATAACAATGGTTATTCAGGTATTCATCACAAAAGTGAAATGTTGCCAAGACTTGTATTTCCCTGCAGGAAACTTTCCTCACTTCTGTATTTTCCTTTCAAAAATTGTGTAAAACACAGCGCTTCGCATCTCTAGATGAAATTTGAGTGGTCTCCAAACATCTACTTCCTTTCAGAAAAAAAAAAAATTATGTATATACACACATATAATTGAAACTCTGCTTATCTCCCATTTCATGTGGCCAGTCATGTAATACGTGTTCTTTAATGCATCCATGACCTCAGTTAAACCTTACAGGGCACGCTCTTATTTTCCATCATTTCCTTTCTGAAAGAGCTGACACTAAGCCAAGGGAGCAAGAGAGAATCCCTATCTTGATGTATAAAGAAATAATTAAGGGCATTACTTTGCCGGGGACAAATCATCCACTTTCAGAAAAGCATATGGAATAAAACACTTCAGAAAGGATCTCGGAGCTAATTATCTCTTTGCTTTCAAGACTTAACATATTGCAATATTTCCGAATGTAAACAGACTGAAGGTTTGTTAATAGGGAGAATACTGGATGACAAATTCTTGGGTAAAATTATTTACAGGAAGATAGGAAATGAGTCAGGATTCTCAGGAAAAAATAGCTATCTTACAGGCATCTGAAAAAATGTCCAAAGGGTTTTTTTAGATGGAGAAAGGAAAGGGAAATGTATCAACGGGAGTTACAAATCACAAATTCCTAGCTTCCTTCTTAGCTGCATACCAACTTTGTCTTAAGTTTTGTCTTAAACTTCTAGTGCTAGGCGCCAATGGGCAAAAGAGAGAGATTGCTGGCTTTATTCTTTATATTAAGGACTTCTTGATGCAAGCACCAAATAGAACTTGAATAAGTAATTTGCTCTGCTTCTGAAATTCTTTGGAAATATCAATAGCACTGCACAAAAAGGTTTCTGAAAGCAGCTTCAGGAGCTTTTGATATGCAATGCAGAATGCATTTTCATATGCTAAGCAGAATAACAGAATAATTAGTATGTGGTGTCTATAGTTTTGCATGCTCAGAAGAATCCAAAATGTTCATGGAGAGAATAAGGAACGTATCAGAGCAAACAATCGCCAAGTGACATTATTTAAACTTTGGTTTTAAAAAAAAATGGCTTTCTTGTTGAGGAAAATAAGATTTCAATAGCGTCATGCATTACATTCTTTGGGGATGACTTGCCATTTCCACGCAGCAGCGCATGAGTTGGATGTCTTTCTGCATGCTCAACTCTCTTCCTTGCCTTGCTACCCAAAAATACTGAAGAGCCTGGGAGACTCTCTCTAGGACCAAATGAGTGCGTTCTAGTCAGAAATTTGAGGTGGATGAAGGGCGGGGAAATACTGTGGATACTTTTTATTTTGCTAAGCAATTGAGAAGAATCCCCACTCGTAGAACATGAGTTTGAAGGTGACACTGAGCGTGGATCTGCTGCAGAGGAGCCTGGACAGGCTGGATCCATGGGATGAGGCCAGTGGGGTGAGGGACAACCAGGGGAAGTGCTGGGTCCTGCCCTCGGGTCACAACAACCCCATGGAGCTCCAGGCTGGGGGAAAGAGGCTGGAAAATATCCCCAACCAGGGTTTCTGCACAAATCACAAACGGGATGGGACTGCTGAGGAATGTGCCTTGAGCTGCTTGATTTTCCAGCACCAGTCTCATTCCATGGTTATGACAATGGGAAGATGCCACCAGCTCACCTCCCAGGCAGCAGACCAAGAACTTAATGTTACAACTTACTTTAAAAGTTTTTTGACCAATCACACAAAGCAAAAGCACATTGACAGTAGCTCTATCCAACCACTATAAGCACAGGTACCTTTGTTTAAACAATGCTTGCTTATTTCAAATAAAATAGCTGCCTGTAAGCCTTAAGATACAATGCACAGAGCTCCATTATTAAGCTTAAAACTTCCTAATATCATGCTAGATAGACTTTTCTGCAGCTTAGGGATTTATTCTAGACAAGTGTTAATACACAGACCATTGTTCTATTTGTCCTTTCATTCCTTTGTCTTACTTCTTACATAATTTTTTTGCTAACCTATCTCATGGCTACTGCTTATCTCCGATCACAGTTCCGCTGTTACTGAGGCCTGCCTTTTGCAGCTTTCCCAAACCCCTCTGATTTTATGGATTCCCACAGGAAAAGGCCCTGGGGGTGCTGTGCCAGCAGCCGGGCACAGCCCAGGGGTGCCCAGGGGTGCCCAGGGGGCCGAGAGGCCGATGGCCCCTGGGCTGTGCCAGCCCTGGGGTGGCAGCGGGAGCGGGGCAGGGCCCGTCCCTGTGCCGGCCCTGCTGAGGCCACACCTCGAGGGCTGGGGCACCTCTGGGCCCTCACGCAGGCAATGGAGGGGCTGCAGCGTGGCCAGGGAAGGGAACGGAGCTGGGAAGGGAACGGAGCCCCAGGAGAGGCTGAGGGAGCTGGGCAGGGGCTCAGCCTGGAGCAAAGGAGGCTCAGGGGGCCCTTGTGGCTCTGCACGGCTCCTGCCAGGAGGGCACAGCCGGGGGGTGTCACTGTGATATTTTCTGAAAAATCCCCTCACCAGGATTTTATCTCCTGAGAAGCTGGGAAGCTTCAGCTTCTCCATGTTTTGCTGCGCTGGAATGTGATTTGGAGAATTGTTTATCCAGCATGTGAATTATTTTTAATTAATGACCTATCTCAGTCCAGTCTGAGTCTGTCATGGGTTTTTATTGTTCATTCTTTTCTAGCTTTCTGATGTCTCCTTTCTCTTTCTTTAGTATAGATTTAGTATACAATTTTCTTTTAACATAATATAATATCATTATATAATAAAACAGCCTTCTGAGAACTTGGAGTCAATTCTCATCTCTCACCTCATCCTGGGGACCCTCACAACACCACAATGGGGGGGTCGGGCTGTGCCCCAGGGAACAGGGACAGGAGCAGAGGGAACGGCCTCAGGCTGGGCCAGGGCAGGTTTAGATTGGAATTTAGGAAACTTCTTTTCACCCAAAGGGTTGTCAGGCCTTGGCACAGGCTGCCCAGAGAAGTGGTTGAGTCACCATCCCTGGAGGGATTTGAAATAAAACGGTGTAGATGTGGTGCCTGGGGACATGGTTTAGTGCTGGGTCGGCGACTGGACTCAATGTTTTTAAGGTTTTTTTCCAGACTAACTGATTCTATGTTTCCAAGAGCATGAACCCAGGGAGAAAGGGCTCACTTTTCCAGGTAGTCTAATTAAGTTTAAAGTAAAGCACATTGTTCAAACGGTTTTACTGACATAGTGGCAGTAGAAGTTGTCACTGCTTCAAGGAAAGTGAGTCAGGATCTCTGGAGGAGCTTTCATAGAGCAGCTGCTTCCAAGGCTTTTTCCCAGATTTGGAAAATCTGGGTATTTTTCAAGTAAACTGTTGTCATTTGCTTTAAAAATTCACTCTTTAAGATTAACCAGATCCAGTCTGTCATCTTTATTTCCGTTTTAGAAGGTCAGATTATAGCCCCACAACCCACAAAACCATTCACTTAAATCAACCGGAGAACATCTCCTTCTCTTAGTCCCAGGAGAGCCCCAGCTTCCACAACTCTAAATCACTGTTCTTAAGCTCTTTGAAAAGGTGGTGATTCCCTGGAAAAATTAGTACATGCCAATCAAATCTCACTGACTGAGGCCTTTTTTTTTATAGTACCCATAACTTAGTTTATTACAATCCTCAGGTACACATATTTCAGCAGTAAAAAAGCCAGGCCAAGAGGCCTTAAAGAACAATAAACTTCCATGTACTAAGAAAAAGCATATGCAGATGATTAATAAAATTTGATTGGTGTATTGTTGGTGGTTGATTTGTTTGTTTGGGTGGTTTGGGTTGGGTTTGGGTTTTTTTGTTTGGTTGGTTGTTTTTGTTTAACACAGTCATGCTTAGGTTAAATTCTTATGATTATATTTGCTGCTATTCCCCAAAGTTCATATTTAAATTCAAGACTGCTCTTGCATAAAAATACCTCCAATTTTGACTGTAAGAGATACATCTTCTCTTGTGTGATGGTCTCGAGTTATAATTTGGCAAAACAGGCAGAAAATCATGTAATTGATTCTCTGTACTCTTCTTATATATATATGTTATTCCAGGTTAGGTTGCTTCTTAGCTTAGTTCAGCTTAGATTACTTATTTCCAAAAGTGCAGAAAAGTATTTTAGGTATATAACCTGTATTTTAGGTATTCTGTGTTCTTTTGTAAATATCATTAATTGAAAAGAAATGTTTAGGGTATTTTTATAGAGAACAGGTAAATCCCTTCTTTTGTAGTTCCCAGAATGGATGGTTATGACAAAATGAATATTCAGCCAGTAATATTAAGCAATCATTTGCATTATTTACTGTCCATTATTGATATTACAGTGCACACACAGAAAGATTAATTTCCTCCTAGATTTTTTTCTAATAGTCTCATGATTTTAGGACATATGATTTCAATATGATTTTTAAATAGATTTCATTACTCTCCAAGGTCCTCTGTCTATTTGCTTTTGCAAGTTTTTAAAATGTCTATTTAATTTTGGGGTACTTACAACCTTATTTCAAAATCCTGAAAAATATTTAAGATATATTTGTCTCTAAGTCTGGAAGCCAATGCAAGTGTGTGGAGCCAAAGTCCTGGTCTCTGAAAAATCTGTCTAAGGAAAGTATTTAATAAGTTTTCCTCCTTAAATTAATGTCATGGATTACGCTGTTCTTTCAGCCATGTAGGCTGAAACAACAATAGCTCTCATTAATTAGTTAATGAGAAGGATAAGAAAGAAAAGAACCAGCTTATTACAAATACATTCAACAGTTTAGTCATAATAAGGTGCTCTTACCACCATGTGACCTTTCAGTATACAGGACTGAGCCAAACAGGCACAGCTTTCTTTATAAAGGTCAGATGCTGTTGAAATTTCTCTTCCACACAGAACAGAATTTGTTTTACCCTCCAATTTCTCACAAGGTGAAACTTGTCAACCAAATTCAGCGCAAATATCTGATTCTAGGGTCCTGGTGTTCCAACATTTTTGCCTTTTTCGCTGAGAAAATCTACAAGGCTTAGAAAAATTTCTCTAAAGCTCCTCTGAAATGGAGTAATTTTCATCTATAATGATATTTCAGCCCCAAGTCCCTACAAGTGCCAGATTTCTCTTTTCAGCTTTGAATCAAGAGCATGTTCTGTTTTACCAGTTTGATTTAAATGCCAGAAAGTTGTTTAGGACTGTTGATCTTCCCAAAACCTGGATACAGCTTAAATATAGTGGTGAGGAGGGAGAACAGCTAGTTTTAATGAAATGAATAAAGTTTTTTGAATCTTCTTGGCTTATACCAATGGAGTTTTTTTCAATATTACAGCAGCACTTCAGAATTTCAAGAAGGACTGTGCTCTTATTCTGTTACTGCAAACACAGTAAAAAACAGTCTGACCTAAAAAACCTGAGACAACAGGAAAATCATGGAGAGGACATGGAAAGCCACAGAAAAAGAGTGATCTCTAGTTGCTATATAGCCACCTGTTGATGATCTTAATGTGTTTTTATACTTCATATTAGCTTTCTTGTTATTTATTTCCCTTTATTTATGGTTATATGTATTGTCCATTTATAATAACCATGTCTGGAGCAGACCTTCTCAGTGTAACAACCTGCACAGAGCTGTCAGATAAACTAACCTGTCCTACAGATAACTAATTTAAAGATCCATACTCATGCTTGTCACAAAAAAAGAAAACCCAAATCCAAAAAAAAAACCCAAAAAAACCAACCCAAAAAAAAACCAAGGGAAAAACCACACACCCACGAAAAACAAACAAACAAACAAACAAACAAACAAACAAACAATCAAAAAACAAAAAACCTCAAAAACCTCAAAAAAACCCCAAAAAACAAACAAAAAAAAAACCAAACCAAAAAAACCCCACACAAAACACCCACAAGCCTGGGAACTTTGAGGGCAGGTTTAAAACCTTGTCTTACTAAGAGTAGCACAGTATGATTTCTGTAACATCCGTTATCAGTGAACTCTCACATTGCTGCAGCAGATTCAGTGGAGCATGACCATTTCATTTCTCATGAAAGATAAACCAGACAGACCTGTGCAGCTGGCAAAAATTATAAAAATTAGAAGATGTGAAAAACCCTCAGGTTCATTTTGGCCTTCTGCCTCTTAAGGAGAAAATGAGTCCAGCAATATAAATTTTCCACAAAATTAGGACTGCAAAATAAGGGAATATATGAATCATGGAAGTTGTACTTAATCTTTTATTATGCTTGCATTTTCCCTCAGGACTGCAAGGCATTGTGCTTCTGGAATTAGGATACTAGACTCAAAAAAGAAAATTAGATATTCTTCCTGACCTCCTGCTCAGGAAGTTACTAGAATGGTATTTATTTTCAGTGACTAAACCCTGGGTTAACCATGGCCCAGATTAGCAGGGCAAATCACCTCTCCCAGCTGAAAGTGTTTTGCTTTACCCTGTAAATAACCAAGCACATTTTTCAACACATAAGAACCTTGAATTGCAGTAATTAATTAATGAGACATCAGCATCACAGCTGAAGAAAGCGTGTCCTGCTGATTAAATTCTTGGATGGGCATCAACGGATTCATTGCTGGGACGTATTAGCTTTTAATTATCATTGCTGTGTGCTCCGTTGCAGGGAGGGGATTGCAGGTGGCTGAGTGAGAGGCACCCAGCACCCAGCCGCTTGGAATTAACACAGAGCGCTCCCTGAATGCAGGAGCACTGCAGAGGGGGAGAGGAGGGCACCTCTGGAGGCCCTGACTCACAGCGGACACTCAGTCTGACCTCTCTGTCTTGCAGCACGAAATGGAGAGGACAGGCTGCGTCCTCAGCTCTGGTTTTAGAAGTTGTGCTGCTGTGGCAAATTGACAGGCAAAAGGTGATCCAGCCCACAGGAGGAAAAAGGGAGGTGTGGTTTCGGTAGTTTGAGAGGAATTGGATGGTTTGACAAAAATGTCTTTCGCTGACAAAAGGGAGATATTTGAGAATTGACTGGAAATGAATTGTCAGATACATTTTCCTTCTTTCTTTTCTTTCTCCTCTCTCATCCCAGTAGTCTCTTCCTCCCACTGAAGACAACATAGTATTTACTACTTGTTTTTCCTGTTTCCATTTGAATCCTTTTCAAAGTGAGGGCAGATTGGTAAAAGACACAGATTACTTGCAATATTTTCCTTCAATTTTGATATTTTTATAGTTTGTGAGTGACCTACTCTGCCACACTGAGCTGGATATTCATTACATTTCCTGAACATATGCATATATGCAAATTCAGTGGACTTATTTGGATGTGAGTAGGGGTCTTCTGAGGATCTTTGATGATCATTTAGGAACATCCCATTCCCCAAATTTCCCTTTTATGGTTCCAGATCTTCTAATGAATCTTTTCTTCTTGAGAATATCTCAAGTATGTGAGCAGGTGAAGATGTACTTCTGTTACCATTCTTTGCTCTGACACACAATCCCAAAACTAAGAAGTCTGCTCCTACATTTTATCACATATTAATCACTGATGTAGGTACAAAACATTATTGTGCTAAAGTTAAAAGAATTTTCCAACATCTTCCCCCACTGCTGCATAGACTCTTCTTTAAAGAACTTGTGGGGTAACACCATCAACGTTGTTTATAATTAGTTCCTTGGTTTTGCTTTTTTCCCACTGCTTTTTTATCTAAAAATTATTTGTCTCATGTTATGTTGCTGCTTTCAGTGATTTTCTTCTAAATTTTTGTTCTGTTAGGAGAAGAACACCCCAAAACTTCTGAAGAAAAGCTAAAATTGGTCCATAATTACCATTCAGGAAATATGCCTGGATCTCTGTACACGTGTAGCACCTACTGCTATCCTCATTTGGTATGAGGTTGGTGACAGAAGTGTTGTTTACTTTATTCTGGAAATTGCTCCAAATGACCAAGCAGGAGCCTCCAGGCTCCTGAATGTCATCCCTTGATCAAAGCACAGATTTTCTTATCAGAGCTTCTTCCACCCTGTGGTGGGTACAAACACATGTCCAAGCAATTCCTTAAAAATGTGACCATATTCTCCCCTGGGAAGGCCACCGTGCACCTTTTTTAAATTGCTTTTTTGGCAGGATTAGAAGAGCAAAGAAAACATATTTCCTAAAGTTTTTTTTTTTTTTTTTTTTTTTTTTTTTTTTTTTTTTTAATTTCCTCTCCAGAAAACTGCCATTTCTCGACATTCCACACAGATTTCCACTTCCAGGGCCAGAAGAAGTTCTTTTACTTGGCATTATTAGGTGTTTTGAGTAGACACATGGTTACAAATCATTTTTTTCTCTAACAAAGGAGGAGCTGGAATCCTGATGTTCAGAATATGCCAGAGTGTTGAAAAGATAAATACCGCTGCTCCATTAACATCTTAATGAACTCACAGAGAAGCCCATCAGATGTCTTACACTCATGTTTTACACATGCTGAACAGCCTTAGGTTTCTTTCGCATTCCTTTGAAGCCCTTACATGCAGAAGACCATCACAGGATTTGGGGTTTTTTAACCTGAAATATTGAGAGCAGTTGCAGGTGTGACTCCAGGCACACTGTGCTGATATCTGGCACAGCAGAGAGAAAACAAAGTGCCAGGCCTTTGTCACGAGCACCACCTGCTCCAGGCACTGTCAGCCTTGCAAACTCCTGACCCTGCTGCAGACATGGCAGGGAGAAGGAGGAAGGGGAGCTGGGGAAGGACAGAAAGATTTCAAGGCAAAAGCTCCAAAAACAAAACGCAGTTTCCTTCCAGCCCAGGGAGTACACCAGAAATGTCCCTGCCTGAAACAAAGCAGAGGGAGGAAGGGTGAGGTTGAATTTTGTGTTTTACACTCTATCTCAATTCCACATGAGCATTAGTTATAGATCTGGCCTGGAACATAGTTATTTCTGAAGCAGCACAGAAGAGATCAACTCATTTTGGCATTTGCTTCACAAAATAGTTTTGCAGTTTCACAGGTACACTGAGATGGACCATTTCCAAGGTCCTTTAAATCTGTGAGACATGTGACAACTATGGAGGAGCACCACTTTCAATCTAAACCCTTCTGGCAGTGATTTTCAAAATTCCTTGAATGGCTGAGTGGAAATTTAGTATTTAACTCAAATTTTTTAAAAAATTCTTGCATTGTCATTTCAGGAATTGAATTTTGTAATGCTATCAGACTCAGTGTTTAATAAAATGAGATTAAGGCATTTAATTTTTCCCAGTTCAGGTGGGGTAATTATCTGTAGGGTGATGATACAGAAATTGCTCTTCTGTGATGTCAGCATACCACAGCCTAGAAGGCTAAAAACATTTAATGAAAATTTTATCTCCACGTCATGGATCCTGGGAATAATAATACTGTGGATTGATATTTTTTTTTTTAAATCAGAACATCCCATGGGTCGAGATTGAAAGACATAACCAATATTACTGCCCAGGTCAGACTGGGAGCTGCAGAAAGGGTTTTTCAGGGAGAACTTTCCACTGAGTCACCAGGTGGGGAAGGGACCTCCTGGATTTCTAAATTCCTTCTCAGAGTGAGGCTGGATCCAATCCCAGCCCCAGACTCAGCCAACAATTTATGTCTGAACGATTGTATGGGTGTAATTGAACCTTTGGATTAAGGATGGCACACCAGACATATGTATATGAAAGTAAGTTATTTATTATAGTTGCCAGGTGAATAATTGTTTTCACCTGGTGGGTAAATACAATGCTTATTCTTCAAAAATCACTGGCCTGTGGAACCACACAATGCTCATTCTGTAGGAAGAAGGAATGGAAAGCTGTGCCAAGTTTTACCAGTTCACTGGACGGTCAGGCGTGACTCGGGGTCCCCAACCAGGGACCACCACAGAGAACCCCCAGGACAGAAGAATGCATGAGCAGAGGGGAGGGAACACCTCCATGCCAATGATTTCAGGGAAATTATTATTATTTGTATGTTTTTCCTGGAAAAACCTATGAATATGTATGTAAAATATAGTGCTCCTGTTTATACAGGAGCTTTTCCTGAACTCAGCAGGCTCAGTATTTCAGAGGAGATTTCTTGCATCCTGCTGAAAAAAAAGAATGCCTGCTTCTTAATTCCATACTGGTGGTAAGGAGTTTTTATTTTTACCTATTTTTGGTAAGATTATGATAATGATTGGACTACAACATCTCAGTCAGAATTCTTTACTACACAGTACAGGTAGCTATAGCTACTGTATAGCATAGTGCACTATTTTTTAAATCATATCGAAGCAATTGTAGTGAAGCTAGAAAAATCAGTTTTTAAGTAGAGGTTGGTGTTGCTCATCCACACCCAGATGGGGTAAATCTCTGCCTTTAGCCTCAAGAGATAACCTGGAGGGGAGTCCCCTCTCCGGGGAGGGGTCTCCACACACACTCCAAGAAGGGATGTGTGATAATATCCTGCCTTTAAAAAATGGACCTGGGCTTTCACAGTATCAGGGGATGGACTGTCAGCCAGATGTCCCCAGGCCGGCTGTCGGCTCAGCAACCTCAGATAAGTTATCAGTAGTATCACTTGTTCTCCCTCTATCAGGTGCTTCACCACGCCTGCCACATCCTCACCTCACTCTCAGGATGTTTGACTTGTGCCGATGACGACTTGGGCTGGTCTCAGCATTGTTCAACACTAAGAACAGGGAGACACCCCCTTCTCCATCCAACGCTGGCAGGGTGTTGTCAGAGTTGTTTTACCCCCGCTCCAGGCAGAGCATCCTGCTCCAACAACTCCTTTACTCCTCACACTTTTTTCCTCTGGAGCACCGTAAGTGCTGGATTTGGAGTGGAATACTTCTCAGAATGTTTTTCCCCTCTCATTCTGATTGCGTGGATGGAGGAGCACTTACAGAGAAGTTGTTTCTTTTGTTGCTTGTGCTTTTTGTGGGTTTTTTGTTGTTTTGTTTTGTGGGGTTTTTTTATCTTTAAAGGTCCTTATGAGCTGAGAGCAACGTTTCCACCTTCAGAAAGCTCAGCCAACTGGAGTGCTTGGATTCTGGGAGAAGAAATAGTTCTGATTTAATTACTTACAATGATGTTGTCAATGTGCAAACAAGCTTTCTAACTGAAGACTGTCATACCAGGAAAGCTGCTTGGCAGAAAGTTGCTTTTTTATTTTTTACCAATAAAAAATGGTATCTTAAGGACACTTGTGCTGCTTAAGGTAAAACAAGTGTGGCAAGGCACAATAGAGACTTCGAAAAGCAGCATTGGCTTGTTGTGATTATAATTCAAATTTATGTCACTTCAGTTGTCACAGACTCAGAAAAGCTTTACAAACTTGAGTCATCCTGGATGGCATCCAAATCTCCTACATACAACCTGTAAAAAATGGTCCTTTATAAATATATATCTGACATATCCTACCCATTTTCTGGAGTGACTGTTTGATGTTCTGTTGTCTTTGTGTTGTAAGAGCTTTATGCATGGCAAATAATATGTAATTTCTTACTGTTTTCCTAGTAAGACCTTAAAATCTTTGAAACATGTAGGAGTCAGCTTCCTAATAACATACACACTACTGAGAAGAAATTATTAGGAAGTCACTTGCTATTCTGCTGCATGGTGCCTCAGACATTCCTGTAGACTGGAATTGAACTTTTTATATAAGCACTGAGTGAATATGAATTAAATATTCTCCAAGTACTTAAAACATCCCAGGTCTGCCATCGAGCACTGGACCTCCTGAGCAATTTCCCATCAGTGACTCCACATGGAAAGTGGGAACCAGAAGCAAATCAAACTCTCAGAACTCTAAGAGCACCCAGTATTGACATTTCAACAGCTGTAGCAGACGTTGAACAATATTAAAAAGGCAGAATTTAGTTTTTGGTTCAAAGCTGGAGGAATCCGTGTTTTGCTATCTCTCTACCATTCTTGGGAACATTACTTTACAAGAAATCAGAAATAGAAGCTTTTTGTGTTTCCCTGGTACATACCATGGACAATAAAATTGTCACTTGAAATCATTTGAGATCTGACCTGTACAGGACCTAACAGGGTGAGCTTTATATCCCTTTCTGCTCCCTCATCAGGTACCACTCACTGCCAGCCCAGCTTGCCACTGAAGGAATTTGGGTTGTTTAAACATCCTGAAGTTTGTATTTGTTTTGTTGACATTCACAGGGCGTTCTGTGCTCAAATGAAATATGGGACCTTGGTAAAACTCTAACATCCAACCTTATCAGCAGTGTACCAATTTTCTCACGTTGTTTCTGGGTCTTCAAACTCTGAATAAAATGTGTTTTTATAGTATCTAACACACAATTAATCCTCGCAGCAGCTTATGAACTGCTGGATTCTTCTAAAAATTATGCTGGCAAATATTTAAGGGGGGGAAAGTGTCCTTTTTGGAAACTTGTTTGCTCACCTACTACATTGTCATAATCTCCCTTTTAATTGCTGTGCATTTATTGGATTCTGACAAAGAGTTGCAAAACATGCCTCTGATGATTGCATACATTCAAACACATTTAGATAGCACTTGCCTTAAGCAATCGGTGCTGTGAAAGCAATCCTTATGTAAAAGGGGTGAAAAAACCCTGTAAACTGAAGAGGAGACAATGTTCTGTCATCTTCAGAAACACACAGTCAGTCAAACAATAACACCAACCGTGCTAAAACAGTGGAAAAACCCCAAGCATTGTACGTCAGCATTCCAGTGTCTTTCACAAATGATTCTTGCAGCTTTGTGACAAGATGACACAAGACATCAATCTTCTCCCTATCTGCAACAATAAAATCATATGCCACTTGGGACATGTAATTTATCTTTTCTGTCTCATGTGCAGGAAGTGTTTTCTGCATGCACTAAAATGCTCTGAAATGCACACGTTACGGTGCTGTGCCAGTGGAAAAACCTCATTGGTATAGTATCATAATAGTGATAAGTGAGGAGTAAGGTATGCCAGGGTAGATTTCTCTGCTGTATTTAGACATCTGGAAAAACTATTTGCACAGACTCATCTAAACAGTTGACTCGGTTGCCTTAATGGGTCATCATTCTTTTCTTCCTGCGAGGAGGTCACCAGCATTCACGGATCACCCTGACGTCACCATTACTACTGGCACCTGGCTCCCTCTGACAGCAGAAGGCACGAAGGAGGTGCCAGTTATGCCAAGAGGGAAAGAATGAGGGGAAGGAGTGCAACACAGATTATTACTCAGGGAAAAGGCGGTGGAAGTCGCCAACGTGATTAAACCGAAGAATTCCTCAACACAAGAATGTTCAAGGGCCTGCTTCTGTCACAAGCATCTGTTAGGACACTGGTGTGTCTCAAAAACACTTCCAGTGCACGGTGGGTTCTGCCTGAAAAACCCATTAAATAACAATTTTGGAAAGTGTGTGACGGGCTGCCCAGCAATTCGAACATGTGTCCTCCTCTCCGCGTGCCTGCACTGCCTCTTGCTTGAATTTAGTAATGAGGAAGATTAAAGCTGTCAGTTACATATAAGGGTTAAGAACTCCAAAAGGATTTATGATCCCTGTGCAGTCTCCAGGGAGAATAAGCAGACTGCTCCCTGCCAAAACACTCCTAAGCTGCCCTGCAGTGAGGAGCATTACAGGAAAAGTACCAGTTAGACAGGGGGAGGGGGGAAAAGCTAAGGAATAGGGAAATGCAGCTGTCAGCATCTTACCTGCTGTGTGTATTCCCCATTCCTACTTCACTGCGCTTCCTCTTTTCTTTTAAGAAATGTATTTAAATTGACTGAAATTTAATGCAAAGTTTAATTAAGTCAAGTTACAGAGTATTAGTACATCCTCTGCTGCATATAGAAACTTCCTTAGAATAATGAATTTAAGGAACTCAGAAATAATGAACTGCTAATAATAGTGAGCTACTAATGAAGATGGCTCTTTTCTCAATTTGCTTATTCATTGCTTGAACCAATATTAATAGTTTACTACTGATGGATGGGACAATTATTATTGTTTTAGCACTCTCCTGGAGAATAGTGTTTATGGAGAATATTGTTTAAGTTACAGTATTTTAGTATCTGAAAATCCCAAAAAATAATTTGCTTTCAGCTTCTCTCCTTTACATATTAATAAAAGAAAACCTTCTGGAATTATCACAGGTCAGTCTCCTGTCAAAACATAATCATATCATCTGCCCCTGCCTTTTTGCACAAATCTACCAGTCAGCAGAGGTCTTTCAATCACTTATTTCTCAAAGTCATCGTGAAGGGGTTTTCAAGAGGACAGAAACCCCAGATGAGGAAAAAAAAAAAAAAAAATCTGTGATTTGACTGCAGATCTGCAGCTGAGGCCAACAGCTTGCGAGCCGCAGCTGTGTGAAGCCTCCAGCTGGAAGAACACGCATCTCTGCAAATATCAAAACCATCCCTCAACCGTGGTTCACCTCACCGAGCAGTCCACACTTCCACAGCTGCATCAGACTGTGGCAAAGGTGATGATAAAGGTTTACAAGAGCTTAAGCTCACCCACAACGCTTAATCACGCGGTTCGCGTAATTTGGGCTGGCGTTTCTAAAAACTGCCCCGTTGGCACCAAACCTGCTGCACGGGAGCACGGTCAGTAGGGGTCAACCCAACCTTGAACGAGGAGCTGGGACAGGGGAGGGGGTTGTTTTTCACGGCACAGCTTTTTTTCTCCCCGTTAGTGATGAAGAAGCAGAGTTTTGTCAGCCCCAAAAAAGAGAGGAAAACAAGCCAAAGGGAGGGTTTCACTCCCTGGCACAGGGAAGGGCCATGATGACTGCAGCTGAGTAGCCTTTTCAGGCATAATGTTGCATGTCCTCACTTGTGTAGCAATTTATATCTTGTTTGCATAAGGTGTGTGAATGAGATGCATCTTTCCTGTGAAATGGGAGCATTTCTGAACAGTTATGTAATAAAGGTATTAGCGTGCCTGTCTGCATGCATAATGCCAAAGGAAAGGGAGAATTGTGGCTGAAACTGGAGGAAAAATTAAAAGGCTTCAAGCTTCTCTGTAAGTCCAAATTTCTGTACATCTTTTGGTCATCTTTTGGACTTCTTCACATCATAAAACACTGGCAAACAGGGAATGCAGTGGGGTGCAAATTGTGCACAACCAACCAGCTGTGGCTCTGAGCCCCAAGCATTGCCAAAACTGGGTAAGGAGGGCAAGAATTTGATACCTGTGCATATCAGATTGACTCCAAAACATACAGTGTTAGTGTATCCTCAATCTGAAGTAATTTTCCTATCATTTCATTGGGTGTTTTAATCAAATGACCATCCATGTGTAACAATTCATGTAACAAAAAACCCAGCAGATCACTTAGAGAATGCAGCTCTGCCTGGACTGTGCACTTCAGCAGAGTTTGGGTTAAATTGGCTGCCAGAATGACTCATTGAACCTGGATCATTACATTGGAAAAGAGCTCTTCTGGAAGGAAATTAATGAGCTGAAGGTACAATCTAGCAAGACCCAGGACACCAGTATCAGTTCCAAGCGAAAAAAAAAAAGGCGGTTTCTTTATGGAACACGTGTATTTTTGGATAGCACTAAGACAGTGCCATAAGGAACTGTAGGAGGAGAGCAGATTACAAGCCAGGATCTCAGAAAAAGTCAGAGGCAGGAAACAAGCAGAAGAAGCTGTGGGGAGCCTGTCTACATCCAAAAGTCTCTTTGGAAAGACTGAAGTTAGAAACTGAGAAGGCACAGAAAGAGAAAGACAAGTTAATATCTCTTCAAATTATGTAATGCTTCTATTGTTATCCCCATCCTTTCCATGCCAGAGCTAACAACTTCATAGATCTTACGACCCATTTTTTGTCAGGAAATTAACTGAAGCAGTATTTCAGCACCCCCTTTCTCCTTTTAGCTCCAGTGCTGAGCTCCTGTGTCAGTCCTGTTGCTTCAACAGCTGACTTCTTCCTTTTCCAGGCATTGCAGGACATTTTAGCCTTGTGTGAATCCCTTTCCAGCATGGTTCTGCCTCCATGTGGCCCAGAAGTCCCAGGCAGATGGCTGACAGCAGTTCACTGCGTTTTGTCTCTAGCCACTCACTGAATATGTAAAAAATTCAAGGCAAGAATAAATGCAGTAAAGTGACAACAAAATTATCAGGAATAGAGTTTCTTCCAGCATTCCACTGTTAGACACTAAAATCAGTGTAAAACAAGGAAAAAAAAAGTTATTGTTTCTTGTTTCCTCAAGCCTCAGGATTTGGTTTTTTGCTTAAGTTTAGCGGTAGTCTCACAGACAGGTGACAGTAATTCCCTGTAATCCCCGACAAATTCTTTTGAAGTTTTCCTGTTCTGGAGTTTGTAATTTTGTGGGATGTCTCTCAGCTAATTTTACCTGTTTGAAAGTTAGATGTCCTCCACAAGATTTAGGTGGCTTCTCCAATGGAAAGACAGGCACTTCCCATCTATCTTACATTTTTATCTTCAGGTGGCTGAATCATCCACTGGAGATGCTTATCTCTGTCCATTAGTGCACTGTGAGAATAGGCTGGTAATTTAAAATTGATGTTTAAATTTAGATGGTTAAAATTCAAATAAATCAGTCTGTTAGTGAATAGTTAAAAAAAAAAAAAAACCAAAACAATATTGTGGACAAACAATCTTTATTAAAAGTATTTATCATTAACCCGTTAGTGTCTGGAATATATTCAGAGTACATTGACTAGACCATTTTTTTTTTTTCTGGTCAATATTAGAACCATTCTGCCTATGTTGGCAAGAGTTAGAAAGGGGAATGTAATAATTTTTAAATCAAAGCCCCATTTATTGGCAGTGCTCCATTTCAGATGCATGACATTAATTTTCCTATGTTGAGTTCTGATACTACATTCCCATGTCCCTGTGTTTCTATCCCAGGATGCTGTGTTGAACCATGCTGAATTCTGATACTCTGCTGAAATGTACAGGAGCCTTGACTATCACAGGAATCACAGTTTCTAGATTCTTTACTTGGCTTTTCAGGATCAGGAGATGCTTTTGAAATCCCTGGAATGATCCTTTGAATGATAATTCGAGGTGATCCCCAAAGACACCAGCAAACCTAGTAACAAAGCCTACTTATTCTCAACTTGCTGTTTAAAATATGAGGGTTTTTCCCTGTTTTCTATAATTAGTTTTCTACCACAAAATTGGAGAATTATAATCACAGAATACCAACACCTTCTGCAGCATGTATTCAAGGCAGCCCTGGATGCACGGATGAAATTCCCAGAGGCTTTCACACATCAGTGTAATATTTGGTTAACTCCCATACTTTACACATTTTCTCCTTTTTTTTTTTTCCCTATTTTTTCCCGTGAATCGTTAACTGGAAGCATTATTTTCTTACCAATAACAAAAAAAAAAAGCAAACTTTATTTGATCGGGACCTTGACTCTCGACCTTGTCCAGGCAGCAAAGTGAAATCTTGGGGCTACATAATTTAAATTGTAGACTGACTCAAGGAAGAGGAAACTTCCATGGCTTGATCCCTGCAGAGGGAGAAGCACTGCAGCATCCAGGAAATGCCTGTCTTCCTCAAATTTTGCTTGTTTGTGTTATTTGGAGCTATCTGCCATCTTGGTACAAAGTGACTTCATCCCAGAAACTTGCAACCCCCTTACAGCCAAGTGTCAAAGAATGCAAACAGTAAGGCAGAGAGTATGGAAGTTTAATATTTACTTAGTGTTTTAAAACAGAACATCTATTCCGACATACGTAGGGGTTCAGATGCTGTGGAAAAAGCAGAACTCTCATCTGAGGAGCAGTGCCCCAGCTATTCTTATCTTGTACTTTCCCTCTTCTGGTTTTCAGCTTTAATGAGATTTCACAAGCAATTCTGTTTCCACATCAATTTACACATTGCCATATCCTTGTCAGAGTAATTTTTTTTTTTTTTTTTATTTTTGGTCTGGAACATTATGGAGAGGAGAGGTAATTGGAGGATGTGTGTAACTTCAAACACTCCTTGATTTGTGTAAAGTTTGATAGCTTCTTGTTTATGTTTCCCATGACTTACAGAATTGGGAAACAGGCCCAAATCAGTAAGTTAGGTATATGAACTGTGTAAATATGGCCACATCCCAATGAGAAGCATTAAGTGGTAGGGGACTGGACACTAGGCAGTTTTTTTTTGATATTTTGCACATAAATACGGCCTGTAAAAAGGATAATTATGTATGTGGCAGTCTCATGGCCTGTTTTCAGAAATTAGAATACTAACATTTAGCAGGTCTTTATTTGTAGTTAATCCGTGTAAGTACAGGTTTAGACTTTTATTATTCAGGATCCTGGCAACAGATATTCAGACACTGCTTTCTAAATCCATCCCTTTATGTTCCAGATTGTAGTTCAGAATAACCCAAGCCCAAAGCACCATCTCAGGCACTGGTATTTTGATATTTCTCTTGGAGCTGGGTACAGTACTTGGGAAAGCTGTTTCTCAAAGGAATGGCCTTTCAGAAGATAAAGTGAGCACAAGCTTGAAAGAAAAGCTTAGGAGAGGAGCTTATGACTAATCTGATTCAGCCAGCTGATAGTCATGTCTCTTTCTCAAGATAATCAGCCTTCAATCCTTTCCTGGTGGTAGTAATCATTCAAGAAGCTTAGTTTGGACCTGCTAAACCCCTGTACTTGTCATTCACTGCGCTGGCTTCCTCTTGTGTATTCCTTAAATTCCAAGTGTTTTCTGCACCAGTCCCCTGCTGTCTCTCACTGTTATGGATCTGTCTTCCCTGATGAATGTTAAGTAATAGTTATCAGGCACGTTGTAAGAGAGCCAGCGATAAGGAAAGGCTGCCTGGGGCTCCTGTTGTGACTATTTCAGCTGTGGCACCCGCAACAGTCTACCTCACATGTGGCTAGACTGAGAACCCCTAATCCTAACAAGGTTATCCTGAGAGCCAGCTCCTGGATGGCAGCAACATTTAGCATCCAGGCTAAATCCACTGGAAACTCATGTCATCTGCCTCTGACCCCACAGAGCTCTTTTCTGTTAGCCTCTCCATATGTTTCCTGGGGTCCAGCCTTTGTGAATTCTTTGAGAAATGGTTTGTAACACCTGGAAGGTTGGTTTAATGAATTCTGCCTTTTCAGCCTAGCTAAAAAATCCACTCTGGGGTCCCTGGGGCATTTGAAGTTGGGTTTTCCATAATGTTTTAGTACCGACGAGGCACACTGTGGTTTCTAAATATTAAAAGGTAGAAAGAAGAATGGTAGAGGAGAGTCATCTAAGTAATTCTGAGGTTTTGTGCTGGGCCAAGATAGCAAAAAACCCCATGGAATTGCTATCATAACTTGCATGTCAGCCTCTCTTCATCTATTGATTAATTTTTTTTTGCTCCAGTAATGACTGTAAAGTCAGCAGGAACAGGTCCTCATCATTGTATAAAATGAAATATGTAGAAATATATATTGTTGCTTTTTTTAGTGCTTTATATCTGAAGTATATTTGGAGCCTCTCTGAGGTACATGATGTCCCGCTTGCAGCCAGACAGCCAGTAAGAAGATCAAGCATTCTGTGCTATGCAAAACTGACTTTCTGAGAACATTGCACCTCCTCAACATTAGCCTGAAAGCAATTTACCAGAGTACAAACCTGCATCTCATCAAATAAGAAAGTTCTTACTTGTTAATGTGGGAGTAAAGTGATAGGATGATTAGGACAAACTCTAAATGACCAGAATCACTCTGTTTAACAGAGATCAGCTTAATCCAAGTAAACTTCAGGTTTAATAATGCTCTGTAGCACCTTGTGTGATGTGATGCTTCAGATCCACCTTGTCCATATCCACACTTGAAGGATCATCCTGCACTTGAATTTGAACACTTAAACTTCAAACACTTGAATTTTAATCCTGCAACAGGATTAAAAAACCTTCTCACTGCTGCCTAGGAAAATTTTCAGAATATTTGCTTCTATCTCTGCTTTCACCCATTATTTTGTATTATGAAGACATTTTTATGAAGACATTATTATGTATTATGAAGACATGTCAAGTAAATTGTTCATATCTGGATCACAGGCATTGGGGTGGCCCTGCCCGTGGGGTGAGAAAAAACATGTGGTGCTTGCAAAGCAAAAACAGTGGCACAGGCACAGAAGAACTGATCCTGGCAAGAGTCTCCCAGGGAATCACCTGACCAATGGGACAAGGCTCTAAGAATATTTTATTGTCATTATTGCTGTCAAAATATGAGTATTGTTTCCAAGTCCCTGGCTACTGGGCATCTCCAGAATAGTTTAGTACCCTCAATATTGCTACACACAGCTCTGTGAGCTCTCAGCCTAAGGGACATTCTTTTGTCTCCCTCTGTAAATATTTAATTACTGGCTACAAGCATAATACCCAGTTGACATAAGCATGCACACATCCTGGTGTCTGCATTTCCATTAGCTTACAGTCACACAATATTTGTGCGTATTATGGTTTTTTTTAAAAAACATTATGCATTATTTAAAAATCACCATGCATTGTACTGGGTATTTTCACAAAGATATGAGAAAAACCACACATAAACTAATAATGTTTGGTAGTTAAAATTTAATTTAATAATGCTGCAAATGTATTCATAGGCATAAGAAAAATACTTTTTAGAAAACCCTCTTAAAATTCAGAGATCCAATTTATAGAAATCGGACTTAGAGAAAATACATTCCTGCATTTTCAAATATAACAAGGCATGAAAATACCTACACTGCATTGTAACTCTAAACTGTGCTGTAGTACGTAAGATTTTATGAAGACAAGTCAAGTAAATTGCTCATATCTGGATCACAGCAATACACCAAATATAACCCAAGGTTCAAAACACAGCAGAATGCATATAAAATCTCAACAATGCTACCTGAGAGATATTTGTAAATATCTCAGGTTTGTTTGGATGTGGGATGGCTTGTTCCATGTTTAACACTTTCAATAGAAAACAAGGTGAAAAGAAATGTGAAAGCTTATAATTTCATGATAGTGTGGCAAAGATGGCACCATCTTTGGCTTTATTGTTATTAAAATCAATGTTTCTGCAGAGAACCACTTAGCCTCCTGTGCAACAAACTTCTCCAGCAAATGCCAGCATTTAGGCACCAACAAATTATACTCCTGATCAACAAAGCATCTAGTCAACTTTGACAGAGTTTAGATTTGTATAAAAGCTGTAAGTTTAAGTGTGTGGCTCAAACTGGCTGCTCTTCTGACAAATAATTTTATGTCACATGAATGTAAATACCATAAATTAAACTGAAGCTGACGTCATTCACTTTCAATTTTAACCTTACTCATGCAACACTTAGTTTGAGGCTATTCTACTGAAATTAAGTTTTGTTATCATGAGGGTTAGATTTAAATTTTAGCTTTAAAAAAATCCCAACCAACAGCATATTTCAATCCACAGGTAATGGTAATTTCTAATGCAGATTTTTAACTTTTAACAATATAGAGGATACTGTTTAAATCTAAATTCCACCAAAACTTAGTAAGCAGCACACTGCAAACAAAGGAAAATGTTGTATTCCTCAAAGTGCAAGTTGTCAAAGTACTTCATAGTTCTAATAATAGCTTTCTGGCATTAACAACCTAGAACACAAATGACATCCGCTGAATATTTGTTAATTGTGTTTTTGAATTGCTTATGGCTACACCAGAGGATATATTCCAGGCTCTGACTTCTATTAATAGATGCCTGCTTTGGGAAGCACAAACCTCCCTCTGTCCTATCCAACCTCTCCAGGGCTAAAGACAGCAAGTCCCCATCTTTTAGACCACCTACTCTCAACAAAAGAAAACAATCTGCTGCTCTCCCATAATATACAGGGAATATCCACGTGGATGCACAAGGTGCGCTTCTGTAGGTTCTGCGAAACCCTTTGTGAGCCCTTAAATGCAGAAGTTTAATTAATCTGAGCCAGCAGTTGCATTTAATGCTGTCACGGACTCCAGCATTCTGTAATCCTTCAGGAATAGGTGAGGTTCAGTTCAAAGGGATGTTTATCTCAGTTATCTAAATGTATTGAGATTAGGCTCCACTGTAAATAGAATAAAGTGAACTTTCTTAGCAGGCATCTATTAATTTCTCTTTTGATCACTCGGAAACAATTCAAGTGCAATCAGAGCCCGAGCCAAAACCTGGGACTGTGGAGTTATGAAGTTTGCACAATGTTTTGATTACAACTGTTGAGTTTCAGAAAGTTCTGACAAAAACTCATGTCTGCATTTTAGCTCTTCAGCTTTATTGAACTGACTGAATCTAAAGAAAGGCCAAAGGTATGTAAGTTTTCTCCCCTGTTTTGGGACCCTACAAATCTAACTGATAGTCCATATTACAGAAGAACAAATAATCTGTCCCACCACCATTGTTAAATCCCGTTCTATTTCTACACCCATAAGGCAGAAGACACATAGTGAATTACCTGCTTTGACATGAGTGCTTCATATAGAAAATAAAAGATTTCTTTTTAAAAGTCAGTGGGCAAAGAGGGTAAAGAGGGCAACATGATTTAATCCTGAAAATGCCATGGAATGACCTCCTCAGGAGATGTAATATCTCAGCAACAAAACCAGATCTTCTAAAATTTTCAGTATTTGTTAATGAAATATTATATCTATGGTGGCAGTAACACAATTAATTGCTCTTTTTGTTTAACAAGGAGACAGTCTTTTAATAAGTACTACCTTGTTTTTCCAAAAATGTCCCTGAAAAGTACCTACTGACTGCAGACACAAACATTTACATGTTGCAGCTCGTGCTACTGATTAAAAAAAAAAAAAAAAATTCCATGAAAACATATTACGTAGGTATTGACAAGTTGGATAAGAATGCAAAAACTGATCCAGGAACATGTATCTGCTACTTTTGGCATGGAACGAGCCTGACATTACACCTGCCCTGGCTAGGTGAAAGATTGCCTAGATATGAAAAGGCAGAACAAACACCAACAATGACGCCTTCATGCGAGAGGCTGGAGAGCGTTGTGGTGTGAGGGTAGGGCAGATGGAAACGTCTGCTCAAAAGTTCTCCAAGGGCAGAAAATCAAAGCTGCTTGAACACCGATGAGAGAGAGGCAGTGGGAAGTCTATCGTCGTGGGTTTTATTGGACAAACAAATATTCTGAATGTCATTGGGGCAGTCGATTTGTCTTATCCCAAAGCTACAGTTCCACACCTTCTGAAAAACCTGTTTTCCTTCCTCCTCACCCTGACCATTATTGTTCTCTCATGATCTGAGTCCACTGCACATTTTTCTTGGTCAAATCTGCCTCTCTACATCACCTGGGGCTGTAATAACCCTACTGCTTCTTTTCAAGAGGGGGGGGGGAGGAAATCAAAAAGAAAAATGCACACACTGAATCCAGAAGCAAAGGTTCTACTGTCCAGTGGCAGAATCCTGTGTGAAGCAGATCTCTCCTCACAGAAGAGGTGACAAAATCCTGCCCTCTCCTCTCGTTGCCTGGCAGCATCAGCAATCCTGAGTTCTGATGCAAACCTCTGGGGTTGCATGCCAGCTGCCCAATTTTGCGAAGTTTAAGAACCTAGCTGGCCAATCTGCTCTGCACAGCCTGCAGAAGGAGTTAGGACCCTCTGGAGGGAGGGTTGGAACAGCCACTTAGGCTGTTCTTAGGCTGACTGCCTTTAGAAGTTCTCCCCCACACCATTTCCAGGCTGGCTCTGTGAGGACAGGGTGCCTCAGCTGAACGGAATAATTCACTTCATGTGAACTGAGGCTTCCGTGCAGTAAGACAAATTATTATCAGAGAATAGGATTGCAAAGCTGAAGGGCTCTTAGAGTTAACCTTTAACTGGAATGGCTAACCCAGTGCTTTGTCTACTGAGGGCGGGCAAGTTCCTAGTGTTCCCATCAGAAGGGGAGGACAAGGTGCTTTGGCACAGCCAGGCTGTAGGATGCTGGCACTGGCAGACAATTCTTGTGGGAGCTCTGGAAGAGCGTGTTCTATTGCTGTCTTTGGGAAATTCCCATCCAGGCCCAGTCCTGCAAAAGAGAAATGAGGAATAAAAGCAGCAAATTTATTCACAGAGAGTGGATTTCTGCTGGCTAAAAGTCATGTTTATGGTGGTGGCTCTGTAAGGTGGGGAGCAAAGGAAAGACCTGGCTCTAAGTGACTGTGGGGAGAGAAAGCAGAGGAAGAGAAAGAACAGCTTTACCCTGGCAGGAGAAGAATGGCAAGAAGGAGAGGAAAGAATTTTCCCTGCATGCTTTTTCCCAAGTAGGAACACCACTGAGGAAGCGTCTGATTTAAGTTGCCTGAAGGTTGTTTGCATCCTTGAATCTTTGGCAATAATTTGACATTCAAAGTAGCTACACCTATATTTACCAGCCAAGAAAAAAAACAAAGTACAGGATTTCTTTTGCAAAATTTAAGAAGACAACAAATTATTGAGACCAAATTAGTCACATGGCTTATACCATTTTTGGCAAATGTCTACGTGTACATTCATAATTTTCTAATATTATATTACCTAAATCAGACTGTCATAATTAACTTATATTTAACTAAAGAACCCTGCTTTCCTGCATAATAAATAAACAAATAAATGGGGGGTTGAGTTTTCATTTCCAACAAAGTTTTAATGCAAGAGTGGTAATGTTTTATCCTCCCTAAGTATTCATAGTTCCTGTGAATTACTGGGGTACATCTCAGCTGGTGCATTGTGATGATGAACCTCTAGAGCTTTTTGTGAAAATTCACTATTTTGAAGAAATACCACTTTACATTTTTAAAAAACATGTTAGGAAAATACAACTAGCAGGAAGATATTAACTTACAGACCCATTCAAATGCAGAACAAGGTAAAGGGGTATCTATTACCAATCCTGAAAAGAATATGAATAAAGGTTACAATATTTCACAGACAGATCAGGACTAAAACAGATTGATAATGTATTTTGACCTGAGGATTGGTTTGGGTTTTTTTTTTTTTAATGATAACAGTAAATTAGCAAAATATTTAACTTAATTTACTCAATTTTTTCCAATTAGGTTTTAAAAAAGCAGCACAACATAAATGTAAGTTAAAGACAATCTCACTGCAGAACAATGGAAAAATTATCCAGAAGAACCTAAGATTTTTCTTAGTATTTTGTTTGGCCCTGATATCTGCAGAATAAGTCAACTGGGAAAAAAACATGTTTGAATTTGACCCATGTCCAAGTCCGAATGAAGGTGAAGAAATCAAGAGTGACTTCAATTGTGTGTGTGAAATGTTTAGTGTTCAATCTGACATTAGCCAGATTAAAAACAAGAATTTTGGTACATCTGGATAGTACAGAAAGAGGGATAGCAACAGCTGCACAAATTTAGAACACACTATGTATCATAACTTTTTGTCCTGGATTTTTAAACTTTCTGCCTTTAGCCCTGACCTTTCCTTCCTGTGCATACTGGATAAACAGAAAACAAAATTTTTACTGTGGACTCTCAGGCAATCATATTTGTATTTATGAGTCAGTTATCTTAAAGTCATTAATCCACTAACATGTTATTTATCAAACAAGTAATTCCTTTCCAGAACCTAAGGACTACTTTATGTGAAGTAATTATAGCTAATATAGCAGTTTTAATGTAATTTTATTTTTTCATTTCACTGTTCAAGGTGGTAAAGTTATTATATTACATCATCTTTTAAAGTCATCCTGGTTTCTTTGAGAAAAGTAATTCCTTTTCTTTGGGAACAAATTGATTCATTGTAGATTATGAAGTCAAAGTTGCAGTTTTTACAGAGCACTGCTAAGTGTAAGGTTTCAGGTAATCTTATTAGGCAAGGCCTTTCTGGTGTCTTAAGTTATATTTAATAATGTCTACACTTTAGTAGGAAGATAAAATAGTAATATTTTTCAAATTGGCAGGACAATTGATTTGTGTCTTGTTGCCAAATGCTTGAAATATCAACCCTTCACCAACCTGTTGACAGAGAATTAAGGAATGAGTGGAGCAACAAGCCTTCCAAAATGCCAGTTTCAGCATTCACCTATTTTGCTCATTTAAAAAAGAGAACACCTGCTCTCCTGTTGGAGCATGAAAATATATATGTCACTATTCTACCTAGACAGACATAATTGTCAGGTTAGCAAAGTAAAGGTGCCATCCATATTGTAATAAAAGTAGGAACTCAGAAAAGATGCCCACATTTTTCTATCTAAAATTACATTTCTGAAATGTATACTTCGCTGCCCATCAAATATCCTGTGTGTTACTTCCTGCAAAAGTTTCCCCCAAACAGCATGCAGAATTCTTCCTTATATTTAATACAAGAGCGTGTTACAATGCTGTGGATGGATGACAGTGTGTGCTCACCCAAGGAGCAGTGGGGTCAAATGGAAAAACATAATATGAACCATAAGAGAATCTTTTCTGGGGGTCACTGCCTGTGCCTCTCAACTAGGCTCAGTTGCTAGAAAACTAAATCCAGATAAATTCAATGTAAATATCGTTATTCAGTTCTATTTCTATTCTTTATTAAATATACTTCCTTAAAAAAAAAGAGAAAGAAAAGAAAAAGCAACCAAATTAATAACTTCAGTGACAATATTTAAATATATCTGATGACAGCGCAAGTGTTCAATCTAGAACTCCAATCTCTTTGTTAGAGTCTGTATTTTTACCTCATTTTTCCCCCCCTATGCTCCAAACTGCAAAATGAAGGATTTCTTCCAGCAATCCACCTCTGTTTGGCACGTCTCTCAAACAAACTGCTTGACTTCAGTGGGCCTCAGCAAGTTTAATGCTAAATTCATTCTTCAGTGCCTTGCTGAATAGCACAGGAGACAAACTCATGATTACATAATTTGCCAAGTTGGGTGTCTAGCTATACATATATAAAACAGCTATTCAGCTGAATATTTGTTTCAATACAGTATAGATGATTAAGAATTTTTTTAAAATTCAGTGACCTAGAGTACTGAAAACTTTAATCTGGGATCAGATACCTTTTAACCTGCTAAAGCTCAAGATCTATTGCTGAAGAAGGCCAAGAGGAAAGACAGAAGAGAACAAGACAAGGAACATAAAACAGGACAGTAGCAATAGCTTTAGGAGAAACAAGCAGATAGGGATTCAAAATTTCTCACATAAATGAGACAGGACAGTGGCAGAATGGAGGCAAATCCTTGTCTAAGGTGAGTCTCTGCTGTGGAAGGTAGCTGGTCACACAAGGAGCAAGGTTTGTCTTTACAGGGCAAATAGAAGCACAAATGGAATGAAGAATCAGTTATCATTTCCATTACAAAAGAGAACAAAAATATTCTTTGAAGACATCATACCATAAAGGGACAGGAAGAAAAACTGCTGCTTGCTGACAGAATAAAGAAATAAGAAAAAGCACTGCCAAAAGACAAAATTAGTTATTTTTGCATTTTTGATGTTCTAGTTGAGAAGGATAATCAGATTTCAAAAGTAGAGGATTTTCAAAACTAGAGGATGTGCAGAGAGAAATACTGCAGGACAGTATTTCTACTGCATTTTCTTCCAGTCCATCCTGAAGATTAGGGAGTGCCTAGGATATTAATTCCCTTTGACATAAATGGGTGATGACAATCGAATGTGATGTGTGGGGGTGATGTTTGCCATATGTTTTTTGACACCGTTGAAGGAGTTATTTTTGAAACTGGCTAAAACAGATTTTACAATATGACATCTGGGATGGGAATGAGTTATAGTTACAGCAGAAGTTCTGCCTCTTGGTCTGAATGAGCTGCCTAGAGGATGTTTTGAAAAAATGAACCAGTAAATCGATCAAAGCAGCAGCAAGTCAGTGTCTGTTTCAATGGTGCTTTAGGTACCTTTCATCAAGGGAAAAGCAAATTATAAAAGAAGATTCTCTTTTGAACATTTTTACCAGGATTTGTATCATATTTTGTGCTGCCAGTTCAGTTTCCCAGCATTTATAAAGGTACCTGACGTCCACTTTCTCCACCAGATTCCTCTGAACAGGGGTGTTTTCCTAGGAGCAGGAGCACTACATGAGGTAAATTAATGCAAACGTCATCTGGAAATCCAGTCTCTGAAGGGACCAGTGCCAGTTGCAAGCATGAGGAAATTCAGACAGCAACTTGTGCACTGATTTTGAGGAGGAATTCTGTCTAATCCTTGCTAAGAGTCCACATATATTTTGACAGGAAAAGATTAAGAGCTCTAATATTTTCCTCTGCCTGAAAACTGCTGATGTTTTATTGGTCATTTGAATGGCTAGTCCCTTCTTCCCACCCACCTAAGTCTATGGCATCTGCAAGATTATTATGCTGCATGTCATCATTTTTTAACTTAATTGATAGTTCTATTACAGTTGAAAGATTGACTGTAGCTCCCTATTTTCCCTCTTCAGTGCCTTACAGCATTTTGCACACATGTATTAAGCTCCCTCCTATTTCCATCATAGTAACCACAGCCTTTTTCAGTCTCTCATTTTTCCACTGCTAAGTACCTCTATTTCTATTTTCTAGAAAACTGGAAATTTTTGTCTATTGTGCTTTTTTTTTTTTTTTAAATGCAGACTAATCAAACTGTATGATTTTAAATTGAGATGAGTGGCCAACTGAATATTATTATAAAAATTTTGTAGAATCATAAAATAATAGAATCACAGAATGGCTTCAGTTGAAAGGGACCTTAAGGATCATCTCATTCCAACACCAAGGCATGGACAGGGACACCTTCCACTATCCCAAGTTGCTCCAAGTTCTGTCCAACTTGGCCTTCCAGGGATGGGGCAGCCACAGCTTCTCTGGGCACCCTGTTCCAGGGCCTCACCGCCCTCACGGGTTTCATCCCTTTTTCACCTTTTCACACCATGATTGGGTTTTCATATTTCTTTTTTTTTTTTTTCCTTTGAAACAATCATGTTTACTTGGAAGCGTCATATACATGTTAGCTACATGCTATCTTTTCCAATTAATTTTCATAAACATTAAATTTCCTTAGCACTCCCGGGGACCGTTCATTCAGGTCACCCTGAACTTATCCTAGGGAAAGAGTTCAAAGACATTTGTAATGATAAGAAGAAACGCATTTGGATTCTAGCCCTATAAAAAGTAGGGCTACTTTTTTTTTTCTTTTTTCTTTTTTTCTTTTTCTTTAATAAAATGTTGGTGTAATGATTTTCAGAGATTAGTGATAAACTCTTTGAAAGGATGCAGGTGAGTCACTATCTGAGCATTCAAAGGCTTCAATAGCACATACAAAAATACCCCAACAAAAAAGAACACTTGACCAAAATACTTAGCATTGTTCAGGAATACAATATACAGCAACTTATCCTGCCAACATATCTTTAAAAGTTACACAAAGGACCTACAACTAGTATCTGTAATGCAATCTGTATTTCTTACCCTGAAAGCAAGGGAAAAACAAGTGCATTGCTACAAAAAAAAAAAACCTGCGTTTTCAGCTTCCACTGCTTATAAGATTAGAATGGATTTGACTGCCTTCTGTATTAGCAATTTCCCCAATGAATCTGTGGGTGGAACAAAAATGTGGAAATGAAAACTGAGAGGGTATTGTGTGTTCAAAATAATCCACCTCCACTCTCACACAGTAGAGTCGATTCGGGCTGTCATCTCTCTCTATGCCTCAGTTTTCCCATCTGTGAAATGGTTCAAGTCAGAATATGTTCTTTTACCACTGTATCTTCTCACACTTTGGTTCCTTTGTGCTCCCACACTAATTTCCTGTTCTGGAGATGAAAGGAGAGAAGAGTTATTAAAACTGATTGTGAACAAGCTTCCTTGATTTGCTCCCAGTGGCTGCACTCCAAAGGCTGGACACATGCTCCCTGTGCAGACATCCTCGGGGATGAGGTAAAGGTTCATCTTCCCTGCCTGGTCTCCAAGGATCTTCTGATGCCAAATGTGTACCGTGCACATCACAATCATACACCATACTTCCCCAAAGATCTGAATATGAAATAAAGTTAAGGAGTAAGAGATTACTTTGGTGACACACGATAGAAGTAGTGCAATCCTCGTTTCCCATAATCTTAAACTTCCTGAATTTGCAAATTCTACAAACTCATACATTAACATGAAAAGAAATCTATAAAATCTAAAAAAAAAAAATCTATAAAACTGGATTAACTACACTTGGTGCTGATGGTATATGGAAGACATTTTGTCCATCATATGAGAGGAAGGTATCAAGATTTCCATTCAAACAATTGGACTTTTCCCTCCACCCTGAACCACTCAGTTTTAAGCTGTTACAAGGCAGGACAAAAGCAAGGAGTTTTCTAAACACTGAATTAAGTAGGCAAAGTGAAAAAAAAAACCAAACCCAAAACGATTACTGTAGCATAAATTATTGGTAACTTCCACTCAGTTTTGACAACGAGTGTTTATAGAATATGAAAAAATAAAAAATATTACTGCACCGACTGTCATAGTACAAGAAGAATGAAAAGAAAAGGACTGAAAATTAATTGTATGAGTAGAATGTGGTTGGCTGGCTTGAGCTTCTGGAAATATAGATATCTGTGGACACTGGTGGGCTGCTGGCCAACCTGTCTCCTTTGGCTTCTTTACAAAACGGGTATTTGCTCCACAGGACATGCATTTCACCAGATAATAAATGGGACACAAAGACATAGAAGCTATTTTATCTTCTGGAAACATAATTAAGTAACTAAACAAAAAAAAGGCCCCACCAACAAAAAAAAAAAAAAAAAAAAAAAAAAAAAAAACCAAACCAAAAAAACCAGCAACAACAACTAAAAACTTTGAAAAGGAAAAATGAGAAACAGAAATCTTTTAGCTATATCCCTGAAGGGTAACACACTTCCTTATCCCTGTGCTCTGGCTATCTCATGACTATAGGCCACAATCTCCAGAAGTTTTATGTCTGAGACAACTTCTTGCTTGTAGTTCTAGAGAGCAAAGAGATGAACTGATGAAGGAACTGAAATTTGCAAAATGGACTTTGCTCACACAGAGGTTTCAGAAAGAAACTATCAGAACAGGTTCCTAGCTCACAGAGAAATGAAATAGGAGGCTCTCTGGTGAGATTGACTGTATGAGCTCAGTCCTGAGCAGCTCAGCTGCTTGGTTTGGAATCAAAATTAGTGCTCTGTAGTCTGGACTGAAGTTACTGAGAATTCAGGCTGCCCACTTTACATTTCAGCAGCACCCCAGTGGTAGCCTGCAGCTTCATCTGTGACAAAATTCCTTAGAGACTGAGACATAGGAAATACTAAAACTTTACAACAAAAGAAACATAACAAACAAACCAAAACCACAAAGAACATCATTTTATTTTGAAAATACATTATACTGCACAAAAGGCCTGTTTGTTGTCTTATTTCCAGAATTGTAGCAGTAAGTTCATCTATATTCTCAAATCATTCCTGATGCATCTGCCTATAGCAGCAGCACTTTAAAATAATTAATTCCATCTCCCTTTGAATAATTTCTTCTTCCTAACGCATGTAAGTACACACTGCAATTTTCGAATGCTGGGCAAAAAGAGGAGTGAGTCAGACAATAAGTGCTCTGAATGATATGTGGTAATTGAAGTTCGTAATTATAAGGTCTGTCTTTGCATTTAATCTCCCTGTGTCACATGCACACCTTGGCAGTGGTTTCCAGAGCCTGTGGGCTTTGCTGGTCTCAACCAGACTGTTATGGGCACAGGATGAAAGGCAGTTTCTTGGGTACCAAGACAACCAGAACTTTAAAGATAAACCAGTACCCTAAAACTAGACATGGGAGCTCACACTCAGGGCAGAGAGCAAGTGCTGAATATCCTTCCTCCAGCCACCAAAATCACACAGCATCTTGCAGAAACTTACATTTCTGGATGGACATGAGATGCACCCTGCACCTCTCTCCTAAGCAAATGCATTGGTGACAGAGTATTGAAGAAGCTATCCAAAATGTATCTTGCATGTCAGTCTTCAGAGAATGTTAGAAACACTAAAATTTTAGGACTAGCATAATTATGGTGGTGGTCTCACTCCCACCAGGTCCATAAAAGCAAGGACAGTGAAATACTGAAGACACACAGGGACACATCTAAGGCATGGATAGAACAAGAAAGGCCCCCTGGAAGAGATTTTTCCGGCACCACATCCGGCTGCCAGCAAACGGATTTCACTTCTAAGTGTCTTAATCATAGGATTTATCTGGCAGCCTTTCAAAAGTGTTGCTGCAATTACCTTTTTTTTCTTGTAAGCTAGGATTAGTGTAATACAAATACAGGTAAGTTACCACATGACAATACCGTATTTGTTAGGACTTCATCCAGATTTCTTGGAAAATAAATTATTACTTAAACCTGATTTGGATGAACACCTGTAATAATTACAAAGGACACAATAAACAGCGCAGTAGGAGAATACAAATGTTAACTCCGCCTCTATTTTCTAAGGAGCAGGAAGGAAAAATAGAAGGAAAGGAATAATATAAAGGAAATGAAGAGAAAAGCAGAACAAAGAATCAGGTTGTGTATGAGCTGAGGAAATGGGGTACAAGATGCAAAAAACCAACCTTTTTAGATCCTAATGATGACTGCATTAAGGAACAAGTAGGTAGATGACAATCCAAGAGGGTAAATACCCTCATTATTGTTCAAGTAGCACATGCACAGAGCCTGCTCTAGAATTTTAGCACTGAAGAACTGCATAGAAACAGTGGCTTGAGCTTACTCTACAGGACCAAGAAGCACAAAAAAATCCCCAAATCCACCCATGCTCACTAAAAAAAAAAAAAAAAAAAAAAAAAAACCAAAAGAAAAAAACCCCAAAAAAACAAAATGACGAAACTGATCTAAGACAAAGCTCATGCGGAGACTAAAAGAGACTAAAAGGAGTTGAATTCTTACAGGTGCCAATTGCTGGAAAAAATGGAGAGATAACAAATTTGTATCACCAATCAAGAATGTCTTGAGAAAGGTTGAGAGGAAGTTGGCACAAACAAACAGCAGGAATAAGGCAAGTTACTAGAGAAAACCTTTTCTGTGCAAAAGCTCAAATGTATTAAAACCAAGTCAAAACAGATCATGAGCATAAGATGAATGCCCCAATACAGAAAAATATACAGAAAAAAAAATTAAATTAGCATATAGATCTGGGACAGCAACCTTAACCTCAAGAGCCTAAGGCCAGTGGATGATTATGATGATGATATAAAGAACCCTCGGAGAAGAAAAGGCCCTGTCCCGTTGGCAAAATGAGTTGTTGTCATCTGCTTGCACTTTGGAGGAGAGAAAGACTTAAAATTACAGTTCTTCTGCTTGGCAAAGAGGCACACAGGAGTGAGATCTAGTCTAAATGACCATAACAATCATAATGGCATAAACTGTTTGCATTTTCCAGTGTTTCACATTAATTATCAAATGAGCCCTATGAAGTATCTGGAAATGGCAAGCCCAAAGCAGAAAAAGTTTGTCAAAAGATACTGAAAACCTCCACAGCTCCTCCCTCCTCTCTTTCTAAAGAAAAAAAAAAAAAACAACCAATTCTGTGGTCAACAATCTTGGCCAGAATAGGAGTAATTTAGTGCTTGCTTTTATTTAATGTGTTATGCTATTTCCTTTACCAATAACACCCAAACTCTACTGCAGTGCTATTTTAAGCAGTGGTATGTCAGAAACCATTTAATTATTAGCTTAAAGTGAATATTGTTTTATTTTTCCCCTCAAAGTGTATTTCTTACTATCGATGACATTTTCAGTGGCAGTTAATGGGAATTTGTGTGCCCTTTATTCTCCCTTACAGCTACAGAATCCCTCACCCTTCTCATGGGTTACATGAAGTCCCAGAACCCTGATGAAATCTCGGTTCATCTTCCTCTTGCTGTTGTTGCCAGCTTCTCATACAGTGATTATTTTAATTCTGAGAGGCTTGAATTTTCCTCATGTCCTCCATTCCCTTGCCTTCCTTGGGGGCTGTGGTAGCATCCTCAACTTTTTGTTTTCTTCCAAGCCAGTATTTAGCTCTATCTCACATTCATAAAACCATGGAATCACAGAAATGTTAAGAACTGATGCCAGGCAGGCCACGGGCCTTGCAGACGTAGCCGACACACATCCACTCACCCATGAAGAGTGTCCTTTAAAATATCTAAATACTGCAGGTACCATCCCACCATCACCAACTGTATAACATCCGTGGGATTTCAGTAGCTGCTTGTCTCCGCTGCTTTCACTTATTTATACAGGGAACTGACAGAAATTGCCATTTCCAAGTCTAAGCTGTTTCCAAACACCTTATCATGTGACATTCTATGCAGATGTTGATCAAGAACTGTTTATGTCTGCTTATGAAAAATGCACGGTGGATTTTCTTTGCATATCGTCTGTTGTTTAGGTGCTGTTTACTTTCAGTTCTGAACAGAAATCTTTTATTTTAACTTGTTCCCTTCATCATCCGCTGTTTTACAAGTCTTTGCACCCTGACAAAAGTAAAAAAAACTTCACCATGGCCTAATCTTTTAATTTCCAGCTTGTACAGAGATGTTTTTTCTTTACACTCTGAAAATTTGCTGAATTTTTCAAATATTTTCTCTTTTTTTCTTTTTAAATTTGTGAGTCTATCAAATAATGTCTCAAACTATTTTGAAGTATGATTTTTTTCTGTATTTCTAGAACAGTGTTTAAACAAAGAAGGATCAGTGTACCTTCTTTTTAACCTACGGAGGCATCCTTAGCTTTTTTAGGCATGTACACATCCCTAGAATTGAAATACTTTTTCCTCTAATTGTTATGGAAAAGCGAGCTTTGTTTTATAGTTCCAGTCATTTTCTGTTGGATGACGTCACTAGGTTTGTTGTTAATTGAAATAAAACAGTAGAGATGTGGTGAGCTAGAAAATGGATGCTGGCACTCAGAGTTTGCTAGGCAGAGGAGGAAAATATACAGAACTTCACATCAGGGAAAAAAAAAAAATATTTGGAACCCAGAAGTACCAACTAAAATGTCACTGACATAAAGAGGTGGCATTGCCCAAGAGGCCTGGCTGAAGTGAATGTTTGCTGGATGATTTGTAGCAATCTAAATAAGGTGAAATTGTTTTGGAGACGTAGGCCACCTCTCGTGATCTTCTGTGAGCTGCTACGTTCAAGTATAAAGACAACAGAAATACACAATGAAAAATCACCGGTGAGCCCCTGCTTAAATTCTGACTATGGAAGCTGAAGTATTTTACTCCCATCTGAGGTTTCTTTTCACAAAGAGCCAACTTCATATGCTTTAATAGATTATCCAGGCACTTATGTTCCAGTGAGAGCGAGGAGGCAGAACGACTTCACTTTTCAAATTAAAGAACCACGTATGCTTCTGGAGAAAGAATAAACTTGAAGAGAACAGGGACAAAAAGCTGCAGCAGAGGAGACAGAAAAAGGCATTACTGACATTAGATCTACTATGAAAGTGGTTTTTACAGTGCAATTGGCAGAGATCCAGAGGCTGGAAGGTAAAAAAGGGGGATCCAGGGTGGGTGTGAAGGAGTCCAGGGTGAGGTGAGGGGTTCAGGGGGTGTCAGAGGAACCAGAGGGTGTGTGAAGGGGCCCAGGGTGTGTGGGGTGCAGGGGGTGTGTGAAGAACCAAGGAATGTGTGAGCAGGTCTGGGGGCAATGAGGATGATGGGGGCACTGGAGCATCACTCTTGAGGACAGGTGAGTGAGCTGGGCCTGTTCAGCTTCGAGAAGAGGCAGCTGAGGAAAAACCTCATCCTTGTTTATAAATATGAGAGGGGGGTGCCACGGAGATGGAGCAGGGCTCGGTTTGGTGATGGTCAATCACCACGGCGAGAGAAAGTGCAGGAACTGAAGCACAGGTACAGTCCACCTGAGCATGAAGAACTTCTCTCCTGTGCAGTGACCGAGCACGGGAACAGATTGTCCAGGGACGAGGGTGTGGAGTCTCTGTCTCTGGAGACATTCCAGAGCCGAATGGTCACAATCTGGTGCCATATGCTTTGGGATGACCCTGCCGGAGCAGGGAGACCGGATCAGATGACCCCGTGTGGTCCCTTCCAGCCTGACCCAGTCTTGTGATTCTGTGGGGTAGCTGAGGAACTGGGGGGTGTGAGGTGGTTCGTGGGGTCTGTGAAGACCTGGGGGTTTGTTAGGGCATCTGGGTGTATGTGAAGGACCAGGGGGTGTGTGTGAGCAACAGGAGGGATGCGAGGCGATCTAGGGGTACATGAGGGGTCCAAGGGGCTGTCTGAGGCACCAAAGCATGTGAGAGCTCTGGGGGTGTGTGTGAGGGGAACTGGGGGTATCTACGAGGGGCCCAGGGGGTGTGTGAGAGGTCCGTGTGTGTGTGTGTGTGTGTGTGTGTGTGTGTGTGTAATGGATCAAGGGGTTTCTGAGGAGATCTGGGGAGGTCTATCAGTCCGACAGTACGTGTGAGGGACTGGAGAGGGAACTGAGGGGATCTGGGGTGTGCATGTGAAGTCCAGAGCCGTGTGTGAACGCTCCGGGGGTGTCTCAGGGGATCTGGGGGTATGTATGGGAGGTCAGGGGTGCGTGAGGGCTCCGGGGGTGTCTGAGGGTATCTGGGGGTGTGCATGGGAGGTCAGGGGTGCGTGAGGGCTCCGGGGGTGTCTCAGGGGACCTGGGGGTGTACATGCGAAGCCCGGGGCCGTGTGTGAACGCTCCGGGAGTGTCTGAGGGTATCTGGGGGTGTGCATGGGAGGTCAGGGGTGCGTGAGGGCTCCGGAGGTGTCTCAGGGGATCTGGGGGTGTGTATGCGAAGTCCGGGGCTGTGTGAGGGACCGGGCGGGTGCCTGAGGGGTCTCGGGGGCGCCCGAGGGGTCCGGGCTCTCTGAGGCACCGCGCGGTTCCGAGCGCCCCCACGCTCCTCTCGCGAGACGTGGCGGCGGCCGGCGGGGCTGTGCCGGGCGGGATCGCGGTGCGGCCCCCCCCCCCGCTCCTCCCAGCGGCGCCGCGGGGCGGATGCGGCGGGGCCGCCATAGTGCGGGCGGGAGGAGCCGCCGCCGCCCCGCCGGGGACGCGCTCCCGCCGCCCCCTCCGCCGCAGCCGGGAGCGGGCGGAGCCTGCGCGGCGCTGCCGGCTTTTTTCCCCCCGCATCCCTCCCGCCGCGCCAGCTGAGGAAGCGACCGCGCTCCTGCCTGGGCAGAGCGGGATCGGGCGGAGGGACCGGAGGCACCGTCACCTGGCGCTGCGGCGGGGGCGGGGCGCGGCGCCTTGTCTGCGGCAGCCCCGGGGCGCTGTTCGGCCGCTTAAAGCAGCGGAGCCGCCGGCCGGGAGGGGCGTTCGGAGCAGTGGCGGCCGCAGAGCGAGGGGAAGGCATGGAGGGCAAGGATCTGGCAGCGGGGTCCGCGGGGGATGAGGGCTCCAAGGATGCGCTGGGGAAGCCGCTGGGTCCCACGCCGAGCCAGAGCCGCTTCCAGGTGGACCTGGTGGCCGAGGGGCCCCGCAAGTCGTGCGGGGACATCGGCGCGGCGGGTAAGGGAGGCGAGGAAGCCAAGGGCAGGTTTCGGGTGAACTTCGTGGACCCCTCGGCCGGCGGCGAGAGCCCCGGCGAGCCCGGGGGAGGCAGCTCGGAGGGCGGCAACGTGAGCGGCGTCCAGAACGGCGGCGACACGGTGATGAGCGAGGGCAGCCTGCACTCGGGCGGGCACCACCACTACTACTATGATACCCATACCAACACCTACTACTTGCGCACCTTCGGCCACAACACCATGGACGCCGTGCCCCGTATCGACCACTACCGGCACACGGCCGCCGACCTGGGCGAGAAGCTGCTCCGGCCCAGCCTGGCCGAGCTGCACGATGAGCTGGACAAGGTGAGAGCGGCCCCCGGGCTCCCCCGGCGCCGGGGGTGCGGCGGTTTCTCGGAGTGTGTCGGCAGAAAAGCTTAAAAAAAAAAAAAAAAAAAAAAAAAGCCGAAAGCTCACCGAGCCTCGAGCAGGCGCAAATAGCGCGGGTGCATAGCTTGCGTCTCAGTTCTGTTATATATATTTTTTTTGTCTTTTCGTGACGCAGTGGTATCCATCCCCCCACACACACGTGCTTTTGGGAGATGGTCGCCCAGTGGGAGAGGTGTTTAGAGCCGTAGGTCTGTTTCCCCCGTCAGCGAGCGGGGATCTCTTACAGGTTTTCCACTTCCAAATCGCCTCCAGCAGATAGGGTATTGATTCGGATAGGGTATCGATTCGGGGGCTCGCCGTGGGAATCAGTCTGGGAAGGGAAGTGAAAACATTTGGTAGAGACGCTGAAAAAAAAAAAAAAAGAAAAAAAGTAAATAAGGATGCGCTTGCTTTGGTAGCGGCTTTTGGTAGGTTTGTCTCTGCGGCGCCGAGGCAGAGCCCGCTGGATCCGATGGGATCGGGATCGGATGCTGCTGGATCTGCACAGGCACAGATCCTGAGCGAGCCCTCCCAGGGCTGCTCGGTGCCTCCTGCGCCGCCGTCAAGGCTTGAAAAATTTCGGAGCTGTGCGTCTGAAGCTTTTTTTCTATTTTGGACTACGAGTCCGTGTGTTACTTGAGACGAGTTGACAGTGAGAGCCTTCTTTGCATTGCACGCTGGCTTGGCTAGAAGACCAGCTTTAGCTGAACACAGAATTAATTTCCTAGACCTTTTTTTTTTTTTTTTTAGGCTATCATCACTAAACTAACTCCAGATAAACATTAAGCTCTTGCAGTGCTGTTTTCCTCACAGTTTGAAAATTGGTGTATGGCTGTGCTCAGGAGCCTGTGTTTTGAGTGGGGTCTTTCTGCTGGGTTTAGGGAAATAAAGAAACACAGGGACCACATTCCAAGGAAGTGAATATTTTGTTTCCAGAACTTTTTTTTTGCATCCCACTTTTCACTCCTCATAGGTGAAGTTCCATGAGGAAAGGTGTGTTCTTTCCGGATTTACTTGTTTCACACCGTTTTATTAGGCTGCTCAGTGCATCAGCACTGATATGTGGGGTTTGGAGTTTTTTAGGGAGTGTTGGTGATCCTTTAAGTGTACTTTTGACACTGACTGTGGAATTGTTCCAATAGAAATAACTGGTTGGTGTATTGCAAAGATACTTGTTTGTGACATCTGAGATAAGATGTCAGATTTTAATTACTAACCACCACTGCAAATTACTCCTGCCTTCCAGGTCCCCTTTTGATGGAGCCAAATGATGATCTGTGGTCTGATTCTAAGTTAGTATGAAATCGAAATTGACAATTACTGCTATGCGTTTGGAGCTGGGTAAACTATAAATAAAACACATGTATGTGTTCATGTAGTACATGTGAAACCACGTTGGTTTTCTGTCCTGCTCCCCCAAATTTCTGACTCCTGGTCCATGATGGGATGACCAGGTGTTGGATACTCAGCATTGTAAGGAGAACATTTCTCAAATTTCTAAGGTTGGCACATGGCATTTTCAGTGTGTTGCAGCACTGTGGAAAGCTCTTTGATACCATTAAGATATTTCAGTGCAGAATACAACATATTCTGGAGCTACAATTTCTAAAATTGTAATTTCTTTATTAAGAAGAAATTTATGGCAAGGAATTTTCTTTGTAGTCTGTGGCATAGAGGAGTGGTAGACAACCTAATTACAGGATCATTATCAAAACAGTTTCATAGTGAGCATTAATTAAGTCAAATTATTAATTTCTTAAGTGTCATTAATTCGTTCTGCAGTGTCGATAGATGTACATGTGAAGATACTTCTTTTTTTAAAGCCATGCCCCATCTTCTTGTGCCCCTCCTCCCATTAAATAAATGTTGGGGTGGAATATGGAATTTCGGTTGCATTTGATATTAAGTATTAATTTTTTAAAAGGTCACAATATAGACTTCAGAATTTTAAGTTGAAGTTCAGTGGAGTAACTCAAGTTTTCTGTTGCAGGATGTTTAATGTCCAACGCAATTAAGGTGTTAGCAGCTACTTAGGCTTATAAGAAGTAGGGAAGCCATTTATTTTTGCTTCCAACTTAGCAAAACACTTTCCAGTTAAAGCTGTGAACAGAAAAGCTTTTAATAATAATAGGGGTGTGTTGTGCATGCTAATAGCGTTGGATACCTACATTCCTGGCAATCTCATGTCAATCTCAGGGGAGTATGAAGTACATCCCATCTCTGATTATGTACTTGGTTTGCGAACACAGAGCCCTGATAACTTTTAAATCAAGATGGTTCTGTGCTTTTATGTGGAAGATGTTCTCAAAGCTGTTGTGCTTTTTTGTTTTACTGTTGCCAGGGGGCTTTTTGTCTCCGTTCTCAGAGTGACCTCAGTTCCCACTGACTAGCAGGTCTCTGCTGTTGGGTAGTGCTGTGTGCATTTGGGAAAGCAGCTTGAACAATTAACCTTGCTCTTTAGCTGTGGGTTCTGTACCAGTTTATCAGGTACAGCACGTCTGTTCAAGGCAGCTGGTACATCCTAGCACCCTTACAATAAAGTTTGCACAGCCTATTGTTGTGCCTCTGCTCTTGACCCGGTGCATCAGGAGTGGCAGATACTTTGTGTAAAGAGTGATCCAAAGCCGTTTACCAGCGGCATGGTTCACTGCTTTGAATGCAGCTATTTTATCCAGCAGTTAGAGTTCCTGCTATTCCCTTTGCTTTTAATAAGTGGATAAATGTGAGGCAATGTTGGAGCATTGTCGATGCCAGTGCCCAATATAGAACAGATTTTTTTTCTTTTCCTTTAGCTTTGTTTGGAAGCTTCATCTGTCTAACACTTCTACTGATTCTGTTCTCACAGAAAAGCAGTGTTGGAAGAAGAGTGACTGTTTGGGGAAGACACACACGTGTACTGGAGGGGTCCCATTTCCAAAGGGTTTGTCCTGCAGTCCTGCTGGGATGGGTCTTTGTGTGGTCATTCCAGCAGTGGCTTTTCTCATAGGAAAGGGATTGTTCTTGAAACTGGCTGTGGAAACACAGCTGGGTGATGCTGGAGCACTCTGAGGTGGATGAATTGCATAACACTGGTCTTGGTTGATCATATTAAACTCCAGGTGAGGGGTCTTGCCTTAGCATGTCATTGACTGCAGATAACGAAGGTGATCAATCTGTTCCTTACCCAGTTGGTACGTGTTGATTTCTCTCTGCTTTAGAGAGATGAGAGAGAGAACTTGGTGATGCTGTTGCAGTTGCTGTCCTGTAAAGAGAATGTGTTGCAGGAGCTCTGGTCTCTGGAGATGTTGAGGTGAGAGGGTGTTTATTAGCAAAGAAGTGGGAGGGAAGTCAGCATACCATGTCATGCAGGTTTTTCTTGCACTGGTGTCCCCTGCCCTCTTGAGGGGGATCTGTCTTCAGACCATGGGAAGATTAAAAGTGTTCTTTTCTTAAATTTTTTTTTGCCTGTCTTAACAGCTTTTCTTGGGTCAGCTACATCTGTACGCAAAGATACAGCCTGTAGAAGTACTGCACATGCCTTTGTGCCCCTCAGTTTATCAATACCGTGTCATAACATCACACACCTTATTGTTCTGACAAGTGTGTACTGTTAGGGTATTCAGACCTGCACACTGTAACCCGCTGAAATAATTTAGGATTTTTCTGTATAGCATTGAGTGATTTGGGGAGGTTCTTATTATTATTTTTTTTTCCTTTAAGACTAGATCTCGCTGTGTATGAGTGGTTCGGATTTGATTTTTGTGCAGTCCCTCGCAGCTGTGGTGAGTGGATGTGGTGCGAACCACCAAGCCCTCTGCTGGCAGCTCTGCTCTGCTGTTTGTTAAATACTCACCGGGAGCGCTGACAGGGTAAGGTGCTGATCTCAGAGGAAGATCCTTACACCACCTCCACCCCATCCCCATCAGGATCAAGTTATTAATCAAAACAAAAAGAAATCCCAAGGTATTTAAAAGCACAAGTGTGCTTTGCTTCCTCCCACACAAAAATCTGTGCACCTGTCATTTGAATTTGGAGACAAGTGTAAGAAAAAAAGCAATTACTGGTAGTCCTGATACAAATTGAGGGGGTTTTTGTTTGTTTTTACTCAAGTTGGATGACTGTAATTGTTTTCAGTTGTCTTTCAGGCTTTGTTAAGTATTTTCTCAAACGCTGCAATTATTCCTCTGACTTGACGACTTCAAATGTTTAACATAAGCACAGTGAAAAGGTCTGTGTATGGCACTGCTTTCTAACAAAAATGTTTTCTGTCTTGAGAATGTTGAACAACTGCTGCATCTCTAATATTTGTTTAGTTGTATTTTCTTTCAATTTGTGGTTTATGTTCGCTTAGCCTGTAATAAAAGCAGAATTCAGCTAAAGATGCATAAAAGGCTAAAAGATTGTAGGATATCAAGCTAGCTGACCCTGTTATGTAAGGTCTGTCTTTAAGAGGTCCTTCTTTCCCTCTCACAGAAGATTGGGACCCTCTTGCAGATGGTTTTTACTGCACCACCTTGCTGAATCTTGTCTACAGTCTGGAGGTCTGTTTCTTTCTTCAGTCCCTGTTATTTTTAATTTAAATTACATTTCCTTCTTGCTGTCCTTCATACATGTGAGCAGAATTTGAATCTTCTTTCTGAAGTTCACTGTACTAAAATTAAACAAGGGAAGCTCTCTTAGTCTTGGTCTCAGTGCTGTTGTGTGTCCCAGAAGCCTATAATTGGTAACTGTTCTTTCATCAGTTTTAAACAGCAGTGACCTTAATGCACCTGTACTCAGGCTTTACTTGCACCGTGCAGAGGAATGTTTTTATGCTTTTTCAGCCTGTGTCAAGAATCCTCACTTTACTTACACTGATGCCCCACTTAAGCACAACTATTTTTATCAAGGAAAAAATGAGTGTACCGCTCTGTTTGCAGCAAATAATATTGGAGTTCCATGGGTTGTATTTTATAAAGACCTGGTATAATTTGTGTTTTTATGTTTCTTGATGCTTGTTTCTCTTGAGTCTTTGATAAATCTTTAGTCCAGAACACCCATGGAATGCTAAAAAACATGACCTGTGTTCAGCAAACTGCTAATGTTGTTCTTATTACTTTTTTTTTTTCCCCCATGTCCTAGGGAAGCTGGAAGTAACTGAACCTTTAGCAGCTTATGTGGCTCACAGCGCAAGTGTGGACTGCTGCTGAAAGGAGTGAACTTTTTGCTGTCACAGATCTTAGTTGGATCTGATACAGATCTGATCTGGTTTACAGAAAGCCTACACCCCCTCTGCTGCAAAATCGTGTGCTGCATGTGATGATTCAGTTCCCTGATCCAATACTTAGGGGTTCTCCACAGTCTTTTCACTGCACACAGGCATCAGTAAAAAAGTTTGAGTGTGCACTCCTAATATAAGTATATTAATTTGCTTCAAAATTTTGTATACATGTGCTAATGTTCAAACAATGTGTATAGCACAGAGTAAAATTTCAATAGTGATATAAAGATGAAATTCACACTTCCTTTTTTTCTCTTTATTAACATTACAAAAAAGTGTCCCACTCCCAGTGGACTGTTTCAGAGCTGGTTAAAGAGGAGGGCTGCAGAATTCATCTTCATATTAACTTTTTTCTCTTTTGGTACTGTACTTGATTAGATGTCAAATGATTTCCATTCAAGAACAGTTTTGTAGGGGAGGAGCTTGGCAAGATCAGTATCTTGAAGTAATTTTAAACCACTGTACTACATCTTCTATTGAATTCTTCAGATTTTTTCCTAAAGCCTCATATAATACTCATTCATGAGCAACCCCAAACCCATTTTCCCCACTTCTTGGTATAGGTAATAGCAATCACACTATGGTCATTGGTCTCAATTAAGAATTTTTTTAATTAGTTGACTTCAAATTATTTGCCTTTCAGAATTTTGGGAGCTATCCAGTTTTTACAGTTTAAATCCAGAATGGTCTTTGATTTATTTCTGCACTTCACCCTACTGATTATACCTGACAAACTTACTGACACTTCATTTAGGCATAAAAAATAACCTTGGATGTATTGTCTGTGCCTTGTAAACGTGACTGATTTAAGGATAAGGTGACAAAAAGAGTAAAGAAATTCTAAAAAATTACAGTTTTAATAAGAGGGATTATCTCTTGCATCTGCATTTTGTTAGTTAACTTCCCTTCTTTGAATCCACTGCTCCTGCTTCAGATGATTCAGTTGTTTGGGTTTTTTTAAAATTCAAAGAAAATAGCTCTGTCTGTTCCAGCTGTGAAGGAACTGTGATGCTACTCAACTTGGTCTGTCAGTCTGCATGGCAGAGACTCCTAAGACTATTCTGAGTAATACTGCTTCTGAAGAGTAAGCAATTTGGCAACTTTGGCTGAAATGTGGTGCTGTGCCAGTGAGTACTTTTCTGTGTGAACATACCAGCCCTGCTCACTTCTGGCTCAGGGCTGTGCTGTAGCTGCATTCAGAAGATGACATTCAAAATTCAGGTGGTACTTTTAAAGATTTTTTTAGGATTACTTCAATGGGCTCTTTAGTCTGTTGTAAGCCAACAGGTAAAATGTAATTTTTCAGGAACTTACTACATTGGAGCTAGACTTTTTATAGAAATGGGATGTTTTATTAGGGTTTTACTATTGCTGCTCCTGCTTTCTATTTCTTGAATAGAAAGTGCACCATGTTTTGCAGAAGTAGATGAAAACCAAAAGCTGTTAAGAGCAAGGATGCCTCAAATTAACCTTCGTTTTGGGGCGGAGATGACTTGTGTGCTGGTTTTGGCTGAGGTAGAGTTTATTTCCTTCCCAGTAGCTGGTGTGGGATTCTGTTTTGGATCTGTGCTGGACACAGGGTTGGTAATTCAGAAATGTTTTTCTTTTTGCTGGGCATGACCTGTACAAAGCCAAGGCCTTTCCTGCTCCTCGTCCTGTGGCCACACTGGTGAGGAGGCTGGGGGTGCATGGCAGGGGACACAACCAGGGCAGTGACCCAGATTGACCCAAGGGATGTTCCAGGGCAGGTGACAACATTCTCAGTATAAAAAGTGGGGGGGAGAAGGAGGAAGGGGACATTGGGAGTGACGCTGTTTTTCTTCCCAAGTCACCGAGATGTGATGGGACCCTGCTCTCCTGGAGGGGGCTGCCCAGCCATGGGAAGGAAGCAGGGCATTAATTCCTTGGTTTGCTTTGCTTCTGTGTGTGTGGCTTTTGCTTTCCCCGTTGAACTGTCTTCAACTCAACCTGTCAGTTTTTACCCTTTAGTTCTCTCCCCAGTCCTGCTGGTGGAAGAACGAGTGAGTGGCTGCTCGGGGCTGGGCTGCTGGAGTTAACCTGTGATGACTGGGAAACCTGATGTGTCCCAAACAACTTCTTGACAAGACTGAAATGGATTCTCTTTTGTACTTAATAGCAGAACATTGTATTTCTTGGACTACACTTGAGTATGCTAAGCCTCTCTGCAGGAGGCTTCCTAATTGGATTTACTTGAGCTCTTTTGCAATCAAGTGCTGCATCTGCTTCATTCTGGAGTGTATCAGGCTTCTGTGTTTCAGATACTCATGAAAACTACCCGTGTTCAGAGCATGGGATCCACTTTTCCTGTGAAGTGTGGTTACTCCTTCCAGGACAATGGATATCCAAAGGAATATTGCACTCAGTGCGCAGTAAGGAGTAATTACTTCTGTAGATCATTCAGAGTGCAGTGGTGGTTCTGGGAAGGGTCGTACACATCAGTGCAGAAACGAAGGTGCATTCTTGAGGTGTGGAGTAGACTGCGTGCATTTCTTTCCCTTGAACTGAAGGGGTTGGTTGCCCCTACACTTGTGCAGGAAGTCATGCCTCCTGCAGCTTTCTGTTAACCAGAACTGCAGGGAATTTGGGCTTTTTATGGGGGAAGTTTGGTTTTTTTGGCAGGAAGGCCTTATTTTAGCTACAAAATTTCTGATAGTGCCGACCATAAGCATTTGGATTTTCCCAAATGCAAAACTACTGAACAAAGGCCTTTTCTTGTTTGTTTCTAATTTTCATGATCAGCTTGCCCAGAATTTTCATACCCTCCTGTGCTTAGGAGGGATGTATGAATCAAGATGTAAAGATGTGGGGAAGTTTCCTTTATTTTGCAGAGTGCTCTCATTCTTTAATTAATGTTTATGCTATGGGGGAAAAGCAAATATTATTTATATTTCTGATAGGATACTGGTCTTGCATACTTGTAGAAGTCAGCAAGAATTTGCTGCTTTATCACATACCAAAACTGCTTCAGAGAGATGCAGCCTTCATGTAATAAGCTTAGAGATTTGTCAAGAAAACTGTGTTCAAGTAAGACATTAAATTAGTGCTAATCTTCATCAACAGATCTCTTTATTTGTAAGTATACCACCTTGAAAGAAAAGATTTACAACTAAGCTGAAATCAATTGCTTGAGTAAGTTTCCTGATTAAGTCTTGCTAACTTAGTTAATACATCATACTACATGGAAGAGCTAAGGGATGAGTGGATGATTATCCCTTTAAAAGAATTAAAGTAAAAATGGCTTTTTAAGTCATTATAGATACAATATATACGTGCACACACATAAAAAAAACCGCACTGTTTAATGTTTCTCTATTAAAAGCAGTGTGCAAGACAGAAATACAAGCTGATGGCAGAAGCACATAGCTAATCCTTCAGTTGACATGTTAATTGCAACTATAAATTTCTTCTGTTTAAAATTGCTCTGCTGCAATCACAGTACAACATTCTTTAATTTCAGCTTAAGATAACATTAATGTTCAGTTTGATGCAATCTCTTTTAAAATCTCTGGAAGTGGATGCCAAAGACATTTGCTACTGTATTTTAATGTATAATTGTAGAGAAGGTAATATAGTCAAAGCACTTAAGTTTTGGTCTCTTGGCTGCAAACCTACAAAGGATTTCCTTTGACTGAGGTGAGTAACCAGTGTTTGTAAGCTGTTCATGTTTGAATCCAAGGAATCCCGAGTTTTAAGAACTGTGTTTTTTCCGGGCAATTTATCTCCTGCTGTTCTAGGTAACTTCTGGATGCCATTTAATGGCTTAGTAGGCTTTTTAAAGTTATGACTGTAAAGACACCAGGGTGGGAATTAGGGCAGATTTGCTAATAGAATTTATAATTCATTCCTGTTTTATAACCCAAGTAGTAAAATACCTAATACGACTGCTGAAATTTCTAAACGGCTGTCAACAGCAATGACTAGTCACTGTTCCCTGATAGTATTAATTTTTTGAATTAGTTCTTTGAAGAAAGTGCTAAGAAGGTGTTAGGCAGACTGAGGTGTCTTGAACGTGCTGTGTTTTCCTTTCTGTGTGCTACCTGACTGGGTTTTCTTCCCCCCTGGGAGCAATGATGATCAGTCAAGCTTCCCATTAACTCCTGAAAAACCTGAGCCTCTGAATCTTTTTCGTTAGCTTGGTTAACTCTTTTTAACTAATAAATAAATAATCAGAAATCTGTCAATTGCTCCAGGTGTTCTCTGGAAGATACTGGCCTTTCTGAGTAGCAATTTCTAAGTGAGGGGTAACCCTGTCTTGAATACCAAAGATTCAGATTGTTACATCTTCTAGAATTTACACTTTCATTGCTCTGTCATCAGTATGAGGCCAGTTACAAGGCATTAGTTGAGAGTTGTTCTTAGCTTCCATACCTGTCGCCATCCTTCTTCCAGCAGAGCAGGACTAGTTTACAAAATACTGACCAGTCAGATTGTTCTTTAAGAGAATGTTACATAGAGTAAGATTTTTTAAAAGTCATTACCAGTGGTACTTCCTCCCTTTGGAGTTGTTTGTTTCCCTTACAGGAATAAAAACCACTTGAAAACTGTCAGACTTGGCAGAGCTGTTTTCCAAGTTTAGTGTTAAAAACTCACTGTGATTTGTAGTTTACGAGCAAAGTTAGAAATAATATCTCAGCCTCTCTTGAGAAGTGATTTCCTGAAAAAATGGTTGCAAGCAGTACTGGGTGTCACCAGCTTGAGTCAAAGACTGGTGAAAACTTCTATTCCCTCCTGTGTATTTAAGTACTGAAATACTCTGGAATCTCAGGCAACCAAACTCAAGGCTTTTCTTGATAAAGGACTTATCATAAGATTGTCTGGTGTCCCTGGGCAACAATATGATTAAAACCATTCTGTGGAGATTTAGGTGTTTTGGAAAGGAAGCTCAGTCCTCTTGATCTCTTTCACAACTGTGCAGATAAAAGCAGTAAAAGATAAACACAGCTTATCAAACTGACTTGTAGACAAAAAACTGGGAATTTTATGATTACAAACATTAACATGCTGCAAAAGTAATGTTTAAAGGACAGATACATTTGGTACGGCTTGGTGTCCTTCAGACAGCATTTTTATTATTAGCTTATTATTTATTCTTTATCAGACAGCATCACACTTGTACCAGTACAGACTGTTTTCAAAAGTTCTGTTATATAAGAGGTAAACACCATAGCAGCAGGATTATTCTATTATTCATAGTTATTCTATGCATGAAATACATTTAGCACTTCTAAAGTCTTTTATTCAGCTCCTTGGGAGTGTCACAGGTGGTGAGAGCTAGAGTCCAAAAGTTCATTTGCTCTTGAAAGGAAAAGATCTTTGGTGGTGTTTAAAAATCCTTTGAAGTGTTACTATCATTTGAGGCAAAATGTCTAGTAATTTTTATGTAACTTGGTAGCTTTCTTTATTCTGTCATTTTTACTATATCTGTGCTCTAGCTGAAGTATCCTTTAGTTAGGAAAGAAAAAAAAAACAAAGCAAATGTTTATAAGCTCCTTTTTAATGTATGTTTTGAACTGTGTTAATTCTGCAAAAATAGGTTTTGTAGCCATAGTCTTAATAGTGTGCAGGACTGGAGTTGGGATAGATGGGAGTATAATCCCTCCAAATAATGATTCTGCCTCTGAGACAGATGGTCAGCTGCATCTGGATCAATACATTTTACTGCTTCTTCCCTTCCACAAAATAAGGAGCATCTTAAAATGGCAATGACTACAAAATTGACCTTTGGGAGATGGAAACAAGAAATTGTGGTTGTAAGGGCTGGTGAACAGGTTGCAACAGAGTTGTGAACCACAGTGAAGGACTGCAGCAGATGTGTGAGAGCACGAAATTGTTCTGTCAGTTCTCTTTGGGCAAAGATGGTTCTCAGGGTAGCTCCCTTTATTTTTATTTTTTTTTCTGTTCTCAGTAAGCATGAGAGAGTTATGCTCATTATCAGAATATAGGTAGGTAATCAGAATAAAGTATTATATTATCAGGATACAGTATCAGAATTTAGAATGCAGCAGGGACAAAGCAATTTTAAGTGTCAGCAGCTTGACTAGATGGAGTGGAAGGCCATTTTTATGTTTCTTTGCAGAAGCTGCAGCTTGAAAGGATTACGCTCTTGATTTTTAGCATTGTGATAATATAAACTATTGAAACCAGCTTCAGTGCTGTGTCCTGCCAAGATGAGAAGAAGCTGCTTTTGTGAAGCCTTTCTAGGGAGATTGTGTGAGAAGAACCTCATATTATGTGGCATGTGCTAAATCTGTAGCTGGCTAAATGTGAGGAATGGGAAAAGCAGTCAAATGCTGTAGTCTGAGGTGCTTCTCTGGCCTCCTGTTTTTGCACAGGACTAATAACAGCAGGAGGGACTAGCTAAAGAAGTCAGTGACTGCTTGGAGCACACCAAATCAGGCAGTTCACAGTGACAGCAATCTGCCTGGAGATCCAGAAAATACTCTTACATACAAACTTGCTGGTGGTCCTGCCCTTTACTTGTGGCTTCCAAGTTGTGATTCTTGAAAAGAAACAAGACTTCATGTGTGTTTATTCTGGTATTACCTCATACGGTGCAACATAGCCCAAGTATGTTGCCATTAAGATGGGATTTAGATAAGTTCACCACAAAAAAAAAAAAAAAATTATGCTGCATGACTTATACCACTGTCAAGAACTCTTAAATAAAGCAGTTTTTACTGAACTTTTTGATGGACCAATGTATTATAGGCTGTTTGTGGCAAACCTCAGATCTCCTCTACCAAAATATCAAGTATTTTCTCATTACTAATCTATGTCTAATAGATGTGGAGGCTATTCACAGTTGTCACAAGTAACTTATTGTTATGATCCAACACTGGAGATGAAATAGTAGATTATCTGTGTAGGAGCAGAAATTAACTGTTTCTTCCCTGAAGTCCTGTCAGTGTGTGATAGAATTGTCAGCTTGTAAACATACCTTATTTTTCCCTTAACAATGCAAATGAGCACCATTACTATTTTTGGACTGATTATTTTGTTTTAAGAATTGTGTTAATAAGATTGTTTCTGGTCTGAAATGCTAAACCCCCTTTTCTTTCCCCTTTTGTTACACCCCCTCCAAATCCACAGTGTGTTAGTGTTTTTTACTGTTTATGAAGATCTTATCGTGCATGTATTGGCTGTTCTAAAATAGTGCTAGGGCAGTTTTTTCCATTCAGTGTCTGACTTGAGTAGAAGCATTGTTTCCTCATGAACACGAGCATGAAGAATACTACGCCTGCTTGATTTACAGCTGAGACCACAGTGGTTCTTTCTTAATATTGCCTTAGAGGGCTGAGCTTGGAGCCTTCTGGAGTGAAATTCCTTTGTGCCCACACTCTGTAATATCTGTTCTCAGTGCTGCTTTATTGGGCACCCACCAGCACTGATAACCAGGAATAACCTTTCAGTTATTACATTTTGCTTGTGCCTCAAAATATTTTCCTAAGAAATATTGCACAGTGTGGAGAGACGAGACATACAGAACAAAACTCGCCTGTGTTCACAGTGTGCAGTATCTTGGAGCTGATCTGGTAACTGATAACTCAGAATACCAGTTGTGACCCATTATCTATCTCCTCCCCAAACAGGCTATGGGCTTGTTGGGGCACTGCAGGAAAATGCGTAGCTGCCCCATGGTGGTTGAGGTTTTGGGGTGACCTTTGGGGGTCACATTGGTGATGCGTGCAGGCTTTACCAATACTTAGTCCACCATGCTCACATGATGAAGTATGTGATCCTTTCTTAGACCAGATAAAAAGATATTTCTCCACCATCTTACCAAACCTGAACTTGCAGCAAACAAGCTCCAAGCTTGTTCAAAAAAAAAAAAAAAAAAAAAAAAGGCATTAACCACTTCATTCGCATTTCAGTATTTTAAAGACATGAAGATAAAGATTCCTCCTACTGTTCCTTGATCCTCCCTGACCAGTCTTCTCAGAGAGCAATTTTTGTTTTTTCTTATTACAGACATGATGCGTGTTGTTGTAATAGCAGAAGATGTTATCTAATGTTGGCAAGTTTTTTTGGCCAAAGCTTAAAAATTGTTTAGATAATTTGGATATGACTTCTTTTATGTAATGGTTTAAAATAGAGTGTGTTCCAAGTATAATGTGGTGGTTTTCTGTGAGGAATTAGAATGGGTTTTATATGAACCAGTAATAAGTGGTCGTACTGTCTCATGCTTGATGGGAGGTTTTGGCATAGTGATGAACATGTTTATAATATGCCCCTTGTTTTAATGCATCTTTTTTCTCTCTGTTTCCTCCCCACTTCTGAAAGAAGTCATAAAGGGATACATTAATGCTTAGAGGAATTTTTATATTTTGTTCTGCACTTCTAAGCTATTGGAGCAGGGTAGGTGGTCAGCTCATCCTCTTCTGGCATGAACCTCAGGCTTGAGTAGATGTCTTCTTAGTTCTGGTTCAGGCAGGCCAGCATTTCTGAAATGTAGCAGCATTGTAATTCTCTTTTTGGTCCTCGCTGTTCTTCTTACCACTCTAAATGATTATGTGCCGCTACTTGATTTGGCTTGAGTGCCTGAATACAAATAATCAGCAATCAATAGATTCATCTGGTCAAAGGCTGTGCAAATCTCCCAAGAATTACAGCCATTAGTTCTATCCAGGAAAGCTGCAGTTCAGCAAACTGGGTACCTCCTGGTCAGGTTTCTACTTGTCCTCTGTTTAGTGTATATAATACATATACACACACACACACAAAAAATATTTTATATATATATAACACATAAGGTGTCTTTTTTTTTTTTTTTTTTAATTGTAATCTCTTCAGGAGGCAATATAATGTGCTCTTTAAGAGAGTAAACTGTTAAAGGTAATGATCTGGAAACTGATCATGATTCTGCATAACAGTGGAAGGCTTGTGCCTTACAGGATCACCAGATGTGCCTTACAGGATCACCAGATGTGCAGGTATATCTATTTCTATGAGAATTTCATAATTCCACATCAGTGAGAGAAGCACTGTAATGAATCTGTGCTACTGACCTTTGGATAAGGTTGACATAATCTGTTTTTAAAAATCTGGTTTGTGTGTTTACTGCTGATAATAAGAGCATATGGATGACACCCTTCATAACTGACAGGTTTAGAAATATTTCCTCTGAACCCTGTGCTAAGGATATATCTGGTACTAATGAATCAAGAGTAGAAAGAATTTGGTAAAATGCCTCACCCTAATCTTTATTAGTCTTTCCCTGCATATGCTTAGAAGCCTTATTTGTGTCCATTCTGTTTTGTGTCTTACTTAGCAAATCTGGGTTTTGCCCTTTACCTCATTGGGATTGAATCTCTAATTGTTCAAATGTTTTCTAAGCCCTGGGATGCAGGCTGCTTCACAGTGTGCTGCTTCAGCTGGTTTGTTGAATGTTGTTCAGGGTTTTTTTACTGTATCCATTCTTAATACTTGTTGCCTTGGATAAACTACTTAGAGCGCTTCTTGCTTTCTTACAGCAAGTGTAGGAAATGTTTGAGTTTAAATGTTCTGGTGCTTGCCTGGCTTGGCAAAACAAAATTGCCTATTAAGCAAGCATATATGTGTGTGTATACACATATATTTTCAATTTATGTTTAAAGTTGAGGTTTTCTGCATTTTTGAAGTTGAGAGTTGAATTGTAAATAAGAGACATAAGTTGGCCTTTGTCCGTGGGGCTGATGTTTTCTCTATCTGTGATCCTTCCCATTTAACTGGAGAGCAGTGTTTGGGAAGAGACTTCTCTTCCCTCCTTTTCCCTGAAATGCCGATCTCCCATCCTTCTTTGTGGCAGCATCACCTTACAAAGAGTAGTAGAATAGTTTGCAGGGAAATGAATAATTTATTTCCTGAAAAATTGATCAAATGACAGCTACATCTGAACAACAGGAAATGCTACAGCAGAGACAGTAACTTGTGGTAGAGCAGTCTGTGCTTTCAGATGAAGAAGTAAAATTTCTTGTGCATTTGAAATCTTCCAGCTCTTTTTCTACAGACCAGGTGTTTGACTTTTTTTAGGGATCTGGGGCTAATTCTTAATTATATTTACCACACTGGCTGTTAATGGTTTGCTCTTGTAAGTTTGTTTTACATTCCTTTAAATCCGAGATGTGCATCATGCAAGGGACATAAAGGAGCAATTCAAAACTTCTGCCATGTCTTTCTGTTTATTTTTCTGTTTACACAAGTAAGATGGGTTTTTTGTTTTTTGGTTTTTTTTGTTTTTTTTTTTAACAAGATTAGTTTCACATGCCCACTTTGCTCTGTCAGTCACCCAAAATACAAACTTTTTTTGTCTTTTCAAAGGAGCCCTTTGAGGATGGCTACGCAAATGGTGAGGAAGGCACACCAGCTGGGGATGCAGCTGCTGCTTACACACCTGACAGCAAAGGGGTAGTCAAGTTTGGCTGGATAAAAGGTGTGCTGGTAAGTTTGGTATATGGCTCTTCAGTTTTTTTACAGGTGCTGATCTATTCTTACAAATCTTTCCAACCACCTCCTTTGTTGACAGGCATTGTGATAGTATAGTATAAAGATTACGTGTATGAGAGGTGTGATAAATGCCATAATTTTATGAAGGATTGCTCCTATTTCAACTGAGTTTTAAGTCAATAAATACTTCAGGGCTTTAAGTTCTTAAGGGCTTATGGTTTCTTACCGCAGGTTTTAGGAGTTTTTACATTGCATGATTTCCAGGAAGGAAAAAGATACTGTAGTAGAAAAATGCATGCTGTACTTCTGTGGTCTGGAGAGGTTATCTCCTTTTTTGTAGGATTGATATATTACTCTTTAGGGAAGAGAGAGACCCAAGATCTGTTTTTAGTCTCCTGTCTTAATTCTGAACAAAGCAAACGATTTTTATTGAGACCTAAGAGTTGTAAATACTAGAATTAAAAAAAAAAAATGCACACCTCTCCATCCTGTTACTGTGCAGATGTGTTTTAAGATACAAAGGTTAGGGCTTTTGTTCTTTTAAGAAGAGTAAGTTATTTAGTAGGGTCCTGCTTTAGTGCATTTTTTTTTAGAGAGAGACAGGCTTGTAGGACATGCAAACTGGGGTTTTTGACCTCACAATCATTATAGACTTCTATCTTATTTTAAGTCATTTTTTCTGTAGTGTGACTTTTGGATCCTAAGGTTAGGGTCTAAATTATTATTATTGTTTGCTTATGGCATACTGCAGGTGTCAGATATTGAACTACTCTTAACTCTGTGTTTAAGGTAGTAACTTTTTAATCATATTTAAGTCCCCTTTTTTTTTTAACCAAACTTAAACTTTTATGATAACATCATATTCTTGTGAAATAATTTTAAAAGTGGTGAGGAAATGCAGCAAGATAATTTCAAGAACAGTAAAAACCGAAAGGAAGAATTAATGTAAATGACTGCAGATAAAAGAACTAATCCATGTTATATTTCTGCTTTATCCTAGGTACGATGTATGTTAAATATTTGGGGTGTGATGCTCTTCATCAGACTATCATGGATTGTAGGACAAGCTGGGATAGGTATGGATACTAATGCTGTAATTTTATTTCAGTGACTTTCAAATGTGACCCACTAGAGATGTTGATCCTGAGCTTTTACTTAAAACAGGAATAGGAAATTACCTTAATATTGCTAATTTTTATGGTAATTTATCTTATCAAAAACTTCAACCAGTTACTTAGACTTCTTCATTTAGGTACAAGGCAAGTATTTCAAAGTTGACATTTATAAATCTTCAGTGAACTGTAGAGATAAACTTTTGATCTCTAATTATTAAACCCTGCATGTGGACTGTGTAGTATATAAGCAGATCTTTTCAAAGGCTTAACCTAAGTGTTGGATTGATCTGTAGAATACAGCTCTTACCTTGCTGATTAAAGAGAATCTTTGCCCAATTTTATTTTTATCCTTACGGGGAAAGAGGAAGCCTTTTGCTTGAAAGTAAATTTGTGTTCTACTTGCAAGACTTGAGTATTTAAATGAAATTAAGTTGAAGGCTTGTACTCTTTAATACTGCAGGGCTTACAGTGTTTTCATCTCTTTTCCCAAAAGGTCTCTCTGTCTTGGTTATTGGAATGGCCACTGTTGTGACAACTATTACAGGACTGTCTACTTCAGCAATAGCCACAAATGGGTTTGTAAGAGGAGGTAATGCTATTTTCATGAAGTTTTTAAAGCTTTCCTCACTCTGGAGTGCACACTTGAATGTTGCTGAGGAGCAAAGCCTTCCTTGTGTCCCGTGTGTGATTAAACAGTCACGTAATTAACAAAAACTCAGTAGGGAGCCTACTAATTACATTTGAACTAGTACCTTGCTTTTGTGCTGAAAAAAAAAAATTATTGGTGTAAATTTTTGTAATACAAACACTTTTAAGGCTACATATCCAGCTATGAGTAGGATCTTAATATTCTCCTGAGCTGCACTGGTTGGTTAAGAGTGTCTTCATATGTGTTCATGTCCTGAAATAAACCTTCACCCAAGTAGCTCTCCAAACTCTGTTAGCTCCAGCTTTCCTGAGGGTGATGGTTTTCATTCTCTTCCATGGTTTATGTGGTGGTGTCAGCTGTTTTTGGAAATGGTTGGTGTCTCTGACACGATCTGCTTGCTTCATGACATTACCAGACTGCTACTAGGTGGTGGAATTAAAGTAGGAGGTTGTAAAACTATCTTCATTAAGATTAAGAATGAAGAGAAAAGCCTCACGATCACAAAGTAAACAGACTCAATGGGAAAAGTCAGCTATGAGTGTTAGCATTATGTCAAGCTTAGTTTCTGAATGCCCTTCTATTTTTTTAATTCTATTGTGTATATCAGGTTTTCCCATCTGTACAGGAGCTTCTTTTCTTTTTTTAAGTCACTCTTGAAAAATACTTCTTCATGAGAAAATTTGAAGTCCTGAATTGCAAGAACTGTAGAATTTCATAGGAACAATTGTTCCTATGAAAACGTTATATTACAATAAGATTTTTTTAATGCTACATAAGAAATACAGAGTATAGCCAAGCTGGGTACATATATAGGATTTCCACTTCTAAGAAGTCTAATGCAGTGAAATTAAGCATTTTCTGTTGCAGATTTTTAACATGCACTCAGTTATTTATTTCAGACTGGAGCTGGAGGATTTTGTTACTTCTAGAAAGCTTAACCTTAAGTTTGAGGAATAAGCCTTTGCTACATTTTCTAAACTTTACCTTCCTGTAATACTCCAGATACTCAGATTTTCATTTGTCATGTGGGATTTGTTGTTTTTGTCCAGCTCAAAAGTACAAAGAACAGGCTCTTGAGAGTCCCATTGGAGGGCAGAAAATTCATTTGACAGCAGAGCTTTTAGAAGCAGGTCTTGGAAGTTTGGAACTTTTGTGGGTTTATTGCAATCTGCTTTGCCAGTTCCTTAATCTTGACTGCACAAGTGAAACTGCTTTGAGCAGTTTGAAGTAAAAAGCCCAGCTATACTGCAGCTTGTGTTCTGCTGTTTTTTAACCATAGAACTGGTTGCATACCTAATATGCATTAATATGATGTGGTCCATCACTTATGGTTATTTCCACCTGGTCTCTTTTCCTAAGAACTTGAAATACATTGCTGAAACTTCAGCACATCTGTCCCTAAAATACTGAGTTAAGGGTTATTTTCTAATACATCAGGGAATGAAGAGTGAGTAGATTCTGGCTTGTAATGTTAATGTGTGTAAATGTTAAAGTGCTGATCACTGTCTGTTATAAGCTCTATCATGTAGAGGATTTTTTTTTGTTCATTTTGTAATTTGGTTTTGTTTTTGTTTTTGGTTTTTTTTTTTTTCTTTCAGGAGGAGCATATTACTTAATTTCCAGAAGTCTGGGGCCGGAGTTTGGTGGTGCCATAGGTCTGATTTTTGCATTTGCCAATGCTGTGGCAGTGGCAATGTATGTCGTTGGTTTTGCAGAGACTGTTGTCGAGTTACTCAAGGTACATGGAGGACAGTGCTTGTATTGATTATACTTTATCTATAAAGTTTTACACCTCATACAGAATGTTTAACTATATAAAGTGTATACTTTACATGTAAAGTTAAAGATTATACTTGGTTTTTGATTCATCTGATCATAAAACAGTGTGGCTTGGAAGAGACATTTCAAGGTCACCTAGTCCATCCCCCAACCAGGTAGAATTCAGAATGGTTTGAGTTGAAAGGGACCCTAAAGACCACCCAGTACCACCCCCTACCATGGACAGGGACACCTTTGACTATCCCAGGGTGCTCCAAGCCTCATCCAGCCTGGCCTTGGATACTTCCAAGGATCCAGGGGCAGCCCCAGCTTCTCTGGGCACCCTGTGCCAGGGCCTTCCCACCCTCACTGCAAAATATTTCTTTTTTTCCTTAAAACCATTACTCCTTGTTCTGTCACCACAAGCCCTATCCAAAAGTCTGTTCCCATCTTTCTTTTAAGCCCCCTTTAAATATTAAGTGATGGCAGTAAGGTCTCTCTGAGCTCCCTTTTCTCCAGGCTGAACAGCCTTTATCGTTTCCATTTGGAAGATTCATTGATTTAAAAACAAGGCAAAACCCAAATTACTTGTATCCTTAAAGAGAACTTAAAATCAGTAAATTTGTGGTGTGCAGGTTAACTACTAATAAATTATAGTGAATAGAATGCTGTTGTTTTAGGGAAGGCATTTACCTGATGAAGTACATGATTGTGTATTTTTTGTTTGTTTTGTTAGGAAAATGGAACATTGATGATCGATGAAATGAACGATATCAGAATCATAGGGGCTATCACAGTGGTTATACTGCTGGGCATTTCCATTGCAGGAATGGAGTGGGAAGCAAAAGTAAGGAACTCCCTTTTTTTTTTTTTTTTAATTCTCTGCTTCATAATTTTGATTCCATTTTTTGTACCTTAGCTTTCTGATTTATTTTTAGTGTATTCAGTATTGCATGATTGTGTGTTAGAAGTCAGTTAATTTTTATGCAGTAGCTCTTGGTCTGGCACTAGCATGTGCAGCTCTAAACAAAATCTTAAGATTTTTCAAATCTTAAACCACTTCACTGGAAGCTTAAGCATCTATGAGAACCTAAACTCCAGCATAATCCACTCTTAATGACATTGTCAAATAGATTAATGGTATTTCCCTCTTCTGGGCAGTTGCAGCACAAGAGAAGGTAAGAACTTCAGCATGGGAATTTTCCCTTACTGTGAACTTTAGGCAGGTTCTGAGGATGAAAAACACAGGGCTGGCTTCCCTTCTCTTTCATTCTCTTCTGGTTTGATTTTCACAGCCAGACAGTGGGATGCATTCACAGCATAGAGAAAAGGGTGTTGAATATTGGTGGTGATGATCTGTAGGAGGGAAAACCTCAGTCTTAGGTCAGCTCTGACTGAAGAGATCTTACCAGAGAAGCTCTTCTGCCTTACCAGTTTTCTGCTTGGCATTTTGAGGCACTGTAGCTTGCTCTCTGTTTCCTGCACCTTGTAGGCTTTTTATGAATATCTGTCCTTAATTTGCTCAAAAAAAAAAAAAAAAATGGAGGAGAGCCTCTCAGTGGGGCTTCATTCCCAACTTACATTTATATCACAATAGCTCCTATTTTCTTGACTGAGAGGCAGCTGAAGGAACCTCCTCATGAAGTGTTGTAAGTTTCTTGTGCTCCTTCATCAAGAAGATGATGCTATTTATAATAAAAATGAGAGGGGGTTTTTTATCATTGTTGCTTCCAAGAAATAGGGATCCTAGAAGAAGTGAGTGAAGATCGAGTGCATTGCTTAGATCTACTGGGGAGAAAAGAAACTTACAGAAATTGACTTGGGCATGAGCTTCTAAATTGAACTTCTGTAGAAACTGTTTACCTTTCTCAAGTAGCCCTTCAGTGTCTATAACTTGAATTTGTGATGCTCTCTATACACCCAACTGCAAACAGTGCTGACCTTCTTATTCTGAACTGTTTTGAGGGAATTATTGTTAATAATCCTCTGGGTGCTGCCACTTGAAGTCACAGGTAGTATCTTCATTTTGCTGCTTAGTATGAGCATTTATATAACAATAGTTTGCATGAAAATACCCCTCTTTAATGTTTCTACATCAAACCAGAAATGTGGTATTATGCAATTACTGCAGTGCCATCCTTATTTTAGAGGTAGCTTTCAAAAGTCCTGTTCTCAATGTAAAAGTCAAGACTTGGTTTCTCTGTCATGGAAGGAGGCAAGTGGGAGCAATGATTGGCCACTGAACCTATCAAACAAGCATTTCATGTGGGCTAACAGAACTCAGCGTAGCAAAGCACCAGTGTCTCCATCTTGATCTGTGGTGTTCTCCTGTGCCTTGGCCGTGTCTTAGAGAAAATGGAGCAGGGAAATCTATAATAATGCCTTTGAACCAGATGTAAAATCGAGGAGAGACTGTGGTTGATTCTAGGAAGTTTGCTTTAAAAAATGGCTTTTTATAGAGTTTGTGGTGTTTACTGCTCAGCTCCTTGTGTTGAAGTCTTAGAAGCCCATTCTTTCAGATTTTAGAATTTGAGTAAGATACTCTCAGCATACATCCCTAGCTTCAGGGAGAAGCCTGGTTAGTTACTGGAAAACTCCACTTGTGGCAATTGCTCTGTGGTAACTTCATGTGTTTATGTTTCTGTCTTACAGAAGACTTCTGTAAGCACCCAGCTGTATCCTCACACCTTTCACCTATTTTTGAGGCTTTACAAAGATTTAAATAAATAAGGGCACAAACTGTTTTCCTTCAGGTGGACTTTTAAATCTGCTCCAGCCCATTTTGCTGTGTTTATCACTGTCCCACCCTGTTTTCCTGAGAGGCTGTGTGAACTGAAAACTTTGTTTTGTAGGCATGAACAATGCCACAGTGATACTGCATATTAACTCCTGATCCTAGGCCTGAAAAAGGTCTGTGAATAGCTTTCCCCAAGCTACTGGCATTCTTTCTAAGGAATGAAACCACCCAAAAGATAACAGCAGTGGGATTGCTTATTTAAATGGAGGACCTGAACCATCCTTACAGTACCTAGATTTATCTTTGTACACACTTTAGAGGTGTGGGATGGTTTAAAGTACTTCTTGTTCAACTTGTAGGGTTTATAATAGTTCTGCAGAAAAGTGACTAAAAATCTAGGTTGTAATAAAAGAAGTGTCAAAATTAGGAATTAACAATTAATGGTTGCAGTTTGCAGTTTAATATCCTTAGTAAGGATTGAGAACATGAGAATGTAGCAAAGTAAACTATTTCCTTGCATAAAATAGGAAACAAGAGCTGTTTCATTCTGGATGTATTAAAATTTTTAGAAAATACCACATACTAAAAGATAAGACAAAGGATGACCATGGCTAATAAAGTAGTAGCATTTGTGTTGCATTTGGCCATTTTCATGTAAATTTCTTGAATCTCCTCATGCATTCCTTCTGGAAGGCTTATATATAGAGAAATTAGTTCTTTTAAGCATTTTGTGTCTAGAAGTATAATTTGAGGCATTTAGTAATAATAAACCTTTTGGATTAGGCATAAAACTTGGAAATTATTCCTATTTCATAATTAAAAATCCTTGTACAAGTTCTCTCCAGCTTTCCTCATTTTTTTGCAGAGAACACGCTGAGAAGGTGAAGCTGAATTTGGAATCAAGTAAACATTTACATTTTATAGCACAGCACTTGATACTATGAAAAGAACAAGTTCTCCTGTCTGACAGCAGTCATTGTGTTTCAGGCACAGATAGTCCTGCTGGTGATCCTCATTCTTGCTATTGGAGACTTTGTCATAGGAACATTTATTCCTCTGGAGAGCAAGAAGCCCAAAGGTTTCTTTGGTTACAATGGTATGTTGGAACAGTTTACAGTATGGTAAACAATTCCTTCCTTTGCAAAATAAGCTGCTATTATTAAATTAAACATCTAGTATATCTTACAGTCCTTTTTAACTGTGGAGACTTTTCCTGGTTTCTTGTAACTTCTGCAGCTGGGTCAAAACTTGAGTATTGCTTAATGTTGAATATATATTAAATTTTAAAAAGCTGGATTATACGGGAAGTATTTTTTACATTTAACATTTAAATCTGCTTAAGTTTACTGTCTTGACTTTGAGTTGAAGTGATGAATTAGGGCTTAAATGTTCTACATTTAGTTTTAAGAAGGTCCAGTGACTGTCAGCTTTTTTACTGGTCTGATAGTGGCTGGAATGGGTTCATACTTCAGCTTCCATGTGAATATTGACAGACTCAAATCTTCCTCTGCAGCCGACATATTCATGGAGAATTTTGGGCCGGATTTCCGACAAGAGGAAACTTTCTTTTCTGTGTTTGCCATTTTCTTCCCTGCTGCAACTGGCATACTTGCTGGTGCAAATATCTCGGGGGACCTTGCAGTAAGTAGTGAATTAAAGACATTTTTCATGACCACTCAAGTGTGCATTGACCTCTGTCATCACTGTCCACTGACGTTTTTCTTTCAGGATCCTCAGTCAGCCATACCTAAAGGAACGCTGTTGGCCATCTTAATCACTACATTGGTTTATGCAGGAATTGCAGTATCTGTAGGTAAATAGAGAATGTTTTTAACTTTATCCTTTCACGTTCGTTCTGAGGATGTGTTTTGATTTGGTTTTATGTAATTTGTTATGCAAAGTCGTTATGTAATTGACTTTCCTGCACAGGAAAGTAATAGCCAAAGGTTTGTTGTTTTTGCTGTTGGGAGATTCAGTTTTCAGCTGGTTTTATAATTTCGTGAAGTAACTGATGCTTTTCTAAGAAAAGTGACTGCTTCAGACTAAAGATGACAGAAGACTTCTATCAGTGTTGCCCCATTGTTGCAGTTATTTACATTAAAGGATTTACAGAGTTTAGCAGTGGGATAATCCCTGGATTAGAAAAGCAGGTTTTCAGGAAATACCCACTGAAAAAACACCTGTATTGTTTTGAGGATTATGGTAATCAGCCACATACCTGCAGGGAGCTGTGGGATGATCGGAGAGCACTGTGGTGAGGATGTTTGAGCAGTAATTCCCCAGCTGAGGGAGGAGACCAAGAAAGGCCTTCAGTTCTCATCAGCCCACTTTTGGAAGTGTTATGTTCTTCTGTAAAGAGGAGAAATAATTACAGACTGATCTGAGTCTTCTCTTCCCAGTCTTTCCCACCCCAGAGTTATTTGAAATCCTCTGTAGAAGTCACCCTGGGGTTGATACCAGTCTTGCTGTAGAGCACCACTGGTTTACTATGTTTTTCCCACGTATAAAATAATTCTAGTAACCTTAAGATTACAGGATTGTAATTGAATCATGCACGTTTCTTGCCTGTGATTGGAAACATTTTTTAGTCATGTCACATAAACTAGTTTCTGACAGCAATAATAATTTTTCTTACATGAAAGACCTTGTTTTATAATAGCTGTGGTGCCTTTTGAATGAAATTCCCATTTCTAAGAGGACCATTGATCTTACCACTAATGATACTTCCTTTCCAAAGATACCAATCTTGCTAGTCTGCCTCTGTTGGCTAACGTGGGAGTGTAGTTCTGCCAAATAGTTGCTCTGTAGTGATTGTGCTTTATGCAGCATAATGAGCTACACTCATTTCCTAATTAGATTGACTGCTTAGACCTCTTGCTACCAAATTTGAATCCTTTGGAACCTCAACCCACACAGGACTAAAATTATTGTTAATACTCGCTTATTAATGGAATACTTTGATCAGCTTCCAAACATGAAAAGTGCAGTATAAAAACTGACAAAAGAAGCAGTTTGCAAAACCAACTGGACGTGAAATTGATTCATCACAAACGTTCTGCCGTGTACTGACTTCTGCTTTGAATTCTGCTCGTTAGAAAAAGGCAGCAGGAGTCAGAGATCATGAGTGAAATTTAGCTCCTTTTGAGGCATTGGATTAGGAGTATTGGACACACAAAAATACTTTTATTCCTTTCCCAGAGGAGTGGTGTAAGCAAGTCACTGAAGATGTGAAGGGGCTAGTGAGTGCTGCAGAGTAGTCATATCTGAAGAGGAGGAAGATACTCTGAACTTAACTCACTATTCGTATGCTCTGTAGTAAGTAAGAAGGCTAAACTGAGTAGAAAAAGAAGGAAAACTACTGATCCTGCTGCTAGACCTAGGCAGCTATTTCAGAAGGGTAACTGAGACATTGTAATGCATAATTCAGTTTCATAATTCAGCAAAGGACTGCGGCAGACAAGCAGGTGGCACGAGGAGGCAGATTTCACAGGCAAATTTGCTTAAAGAATCTTGGAAGATAGATTTCAAAGAAGTACATTTACTGCTTTAAGAACAAGGGAAGCTAACAAAAAAAAAAAAAAAAAAAAGGCCAGAGTTCTGAGTAGCATTATGACCTGCTTCCTGTAGTTGTGAAAGTAAAACTAATTCACAAGAGCCAAACTGTAAGTGTTTGCAGCACTAGTAAAATTAAACACTCTGAACTGCACTCTGAAGGGCTGTAGTACGTCTGGAATTCATATATTAAGGAGATAACTTGATAGAGATGGCTGTAAACTTTCTCATGCTTAAAGCCTGGCAAAGCTCTATTTCACTTTGGCAGGAACATGCTTATAAATGCCTGTGAAAAGGTGAAATCTTATTTTCACAGGAGGGAAGACCTAAAGACTTCTAGGGAAAATGCTGCCAGAATCATATAAATAAAT